>NC_053490.1:147493048-147803673 GCF_905171775.1 Rana temporaria
TTCTTCCAGAAGTGCATTTTTGAGGTCAGGCAGTGATGTTGGACGAGTAGGCCTGGCTCGCAGTCTCCGATCTAATTCATCCGAAAGGTGTTCTATTAGGTTGAGGTCAGTACGACGCTGGATTCCAAGCGCCTTGAGGCGATTAAGTTCGCATTTGCTGCGCTATACAAGTCACTCACTCACTCACTCTGCGAAGGCCAGTCAAGTTCCTTCACCCCAAACTCGCTCATCAATATCTATATGGACCTTGCTTTGTGCACTGGGCTAAATCATTTGGTGGAGGGGAATTATGGTGGGGAGTTGTTTTTAAGGGGTTGGGCTTGGCCCCTTAGTTCCAGTGAAGGGAACTCTTAAGGCATCAGCATACCAAGACATGCGTCCCAATGCTTTTGGCAATATAGTGTATATGTAATTGGTTAGATAGATAGATAGATAGATAGATAGATAGATAGATAGATAGATAGATAGATAGATAGATAGATAGATAGATAGATAGATGGATCTGACATCTCATTTAACTTAACTGAGCTGTTTATTATTCTCTGTTATCAACAATTTTAGGCTAAAGGAAGCATAACAGAAACAGATGGCAATATTTCTCTATGGGATTTATTTAAAGGAAATCAGCTGCACGTTGGAAAAAAAAATCTATCCATCCTGTAGCCATGTTTTAGTTATGACAAGCTCCTGAAACCTAGTATACAGTATGTATTTTAATAAAAGCTGTTTAAAGTGGTTTTAAAGCCTAAACATTTTTAGAAGGCTTAACTAGTTGCCGACCAGCCACCGCAGTTCTACAGCGGCAGGTCGGCTCTCCTGCGCGAGAGCCCGTAGCTCTACGTCGCCTCGCGAAGCAGGCACTAGGGGCGCGTGCACACGCCTGCCGCGCTCCTGATTCCCGCGTGCATGCTGGTGGTTGCGATCACCGCTGGGCACCCGCGATCGCTCGTTACAGAGCGAGGGCCGGGAGCAGACACACCTCCCGGTCCTGTCAGGGGAGAAATGCAATGTATGAACAATTGCATACAATTGCATACAATGTATGAGCAGCGATCAGTCATTTCCCCTAGTGAGTCCACCCCCCCCACAGTTAGAACACACCCAGGGAACATACTTAACCCCTTCCCCGCCCCCTAGTAATCAATGCATTTTTATAGCACTGATCGCTATAAAAATGCCAATGGTCCCAAAAATGTGTCAAAAGTGTCCGAAGTGTCTGCCATAATGTCGCAGTACCGAAAAAAATTGCTGATCGCCGCCATTACTAGTAAAAAAAAATATTAATAAAAATGCCATAAAACTACCCCATATTTTGTAAACGCTATAACTTTTGCGCAAACCAATCAATAAACGCTTATTGTGATTTTTTTTTTACGAAAAATATGTAGAAGAATACGTATCGGCCTAAACTGAGGAAAAAAACATTTTTTTATATATTTTTGGGGGATATTTATTATGGTAAAAAGTAAAAAATATTTTTTTTTCTAAATTGTCGCTCTATTTTTGTTTATAGTGCAAAAACTAAAAACTGCAGAGGTGATCAAATACCACCAAAAGAAAGCTCTATTTGTGGGAAAAAAAGGACGCCAATTTTGTTTGGGAGCCACGTCGCACGACCGCGCAATTGTCAGTTAAAGCGACGCAGTGCCGAATCGCAAAAAGTGCTCTGGTCTTTGACCAGCAATATGGTCCGGGGGTTAAGTGGTTAAAGGAAATCAGCTGCACGTTGGAAATAAAAAACTGTCCACCCTGTAGCCATTTTTTAGTTATGACAAGCTCCTGAAACCTAGTATACAGTATGTATTTTAATAAAAGCTGTTTAAAGTGGTTTTAAAGCCTAAACATTTTTAGAATGCTTAAAGTAGCTGTAAAGGTTTGTCTTTTATTTTCTAAATAGGTTCCTTTAAGCTAGTGCATTGTTGGTTCACTTACCTTTTCCTTCGATTTCCCTTCTAAATGTTTTTTTTTCTTTGTTGAATTTCTCACTTCCTGTTTCTCCTCAGTAATCTCTACACCATCATCTGAGTGGTGGAAAGTCATTTAGAACAGCTTACTGAACACCTTACTGAGGAGAAACAGGAAGTGAGAAATTCAGACAAAGAAAACAAAGAAAAAAAAAATTAGAAGGGAAATTTAAGGAAAAGGTAAGTGAACCAACAAATAACAACAAAACCTGGGGAATGCCCAGGGAAAAACCAGGCCTCCTTACCGACCAGCCTGCAGAACAACCAAATTAATCTGTCTAACAGTATACGTTAAAAACAGGGGTTTTGCAAATGCATGCGTGAGCCACAGAGCCGCACCAAGGCACCCTGTAATCTGTGGTCCTAACACTAAACAATGAGTAGGAGAAAGAGGAAGATTCTGACAGTTTTGGAGGCATTGAAGCAGAAGAAGACATACAAAGACATATGTCAAACCTTAAGAGATGGTTTTCCATCCCCAGATCCATTGAGAGTAGTACATGGCTGGCAGGGCCGCCATGAGGGGGGTACAGGCAGTACACCTGTAAGGGCCCCGGAGGTCCCCAGGGGCCCGGATGGCAACCCCCTTTTTTTTTTTTTTTTTTTTTTTTTAGGGGTCCAGAGGTCCTCAGGGGCCCAGAGGCCCCCAGGGCCCCAAATGGCAACACCCCTTTTATTTTATTTTTTATAAAAAAAAAAAATATTTTTTAATATAGTATTTTATTTTTTATTAAAAGGGACAATTTTTTTTTTTTTTAGGGGTCCGGGAGATCCCCAGGGCCCCGGATGACAACCCCCCCTTTTTTTATAAAAAAAAAATATTTTTTCATAGATTTTTTTATTTCATTTTATATATATATAAAATGAAATGAAATGAAATGACAACCCCCCCCTTCTCAATTCTCAATTTCAGGTGGCAGCACCCCCCCCCCCCCCCAACGGTTCTCTGCTCCAGGGGGCCCATGCCTGAAGCTGTGTAAGGGGCCCCATAATTCCTGATGGCGGCCCTGATGGCTGGGAGGAGGCAGTTCCAGATACTGTAATCCTCAGTGACCACGAGGACTCTGCAGTGCATGGCCTCTCTTATAGTTACATAGTAGATGAACCAACAATGCACTAGCTTAAAGTAACCTATTTAGAAAATAAAAAAACAAACCTTTACAACCCCTTTAATGCATTCCTTGAGGGAGCGGAGTACCGCTGTCTGTGTCAATGGATGCAGCAGTCGGGCTCGGGAGCGAGCACACACAAGTGCTCCCATTGGAAACTGCTTCCTGTGGGGGCACTGGACATAGAGGAGGAGCTAGGAGTTTTGGCGGGTGGCCAAGAAGAGGACATTCTGGGCTGCTCTGTACAATGAAATTGCACAAAGCTAGTAAGTATAGAGATGTTTGTTATTAAAAAAAACTTTACAACCACTTTAAGTCACTTTTAATTTCCATAGTTAAACATACTGTATAAGAGAAGCCACAGGACTTTTTATATACAGTATATACATAGGACCACCTTAACTGCAGGATCCATATCCACTTAAGGACCGCCTCATGTAAATATACGTCAGCAGAATGGCACGGACAGGCACATGCACGTACCTATACGTCCTCTGCTTGACGTGGGTCGGGGGTCCGATCGGGACCCCCCCCCCGGTACATGCGGCGGTCCATAAGCCTCGGGGAGCGATCCGGGACGACGGCGCGGCTATTCGTTTATAGCCGCCCTGTCGCGATCGCTCCCCGGAGCTGAAGAACGGGGAGAGCCGTATGTAAACACGGCTTCCCCGTGCTTCACTATGGCGGCGCATCGATCGAGTGATCCCTTTTATTAGGGAGACTCGATCGATGATGTCAGTCCTACAGCCACACCCCCCTACAGTTGTAAACACACACAAAGTGAACCCTAAATGTTACAGCGCCCCCTGTGTTTAACTCCCAAACTGCAACTGTCATTTTCACAATAAAGAATGCAATTTAAATGCATTTTTTGCTGTGAAAATGACAATGGTCCCAAATATGTGTCAAAATTGTCCGAAGTGTCCGCCATAATGTCGCAGTCACTAAAAAAATCGCTGATCGCCGCCATTAGTAGTAAAAAAAATAAAAAAAATAAAAATGCAATAAAACTATTCCCTGTTTTGTAAACACTATAAATTTTGCGCAAACCAACCGATAAACGATTATTGCGATTTTTTTTACCAAAAATAGGTAGAAGAATACGTATTGGCCTAAACTGAGGAAAAAAAAAAATTATATATGTTTTTGGGGGATATTTATTATAGCAAAAAGTAAAAAATATTGCATTTTTTTCAAAATTGTCGCTCTATTTTTGTTTATAGCGCAAAAAAATAAAAACCGCAGAGGTGATCAAATACCACCAAAAGAAAGCTCTATTTGTGGGGAAAAAAGGACGCCAATTTTATTTGGGAGCCACGTCGCACAACCGCGCAATTGTCTGTTAAAGCGACACAGTCCCGACCTTGGGTCTTTAGGCAGCATATTGGTCTGGGGCTTAAGTGGATATAGATTCTAGCTCCATAGCACCTATGGATCTTATGAGATTTAAGCAAGATGTATGGATCTCTGTGTAACATCTCTCTGTCTGGTCAAACACTCCCCCTTCTCCTTCTCATCACAAGTGTGCAATGTCAGCATCAGGCATGGTCATTTCTGAATTATTTTTATGGACATCTGTGCCTACCTGTGCAAGTCACCAAGCTTCTAGGATATCCTATAATATAGTTCAGCGCCGCTGGTTTTTGTTAAACCAACTGCTAAACAAAAGGGTCTGTATTCTTTATTATATTATTAAAATATTAGGAAAAGGAGCATTATCTGCATCTCTTTGGCTGTGAACTAGGAAAATATCTCGGCAATATTAAACTACTGTTGAAGGGGGTGTCTCTAATTTGAATTTCATTTGTGTGCAGACTTTTGAGGAAATCACAAAAGCAGCAATGAGAAAAAACATTGCTGGCTGTTTGAGAAAATCATAACTGGCAGGAGACTGAAACGAGAAGGTAATAACCACATTAAATTACAAAATGGCTTCAAAGGCAAAAAAATTATGCTTTATTATTGTTTTTAGCAAGCACATTTTTCTTTTAGGTGAGCTATTGTCTAATCTGTCCAAGTATAGAGTAATATCTATGAGATATTGCTTATATAAGAGTATGTGAATAATCTTCTTAACAAAAATTAAAACAAATATATATATGTTATACTCCTCCGTAGTTTGACATGTTTTTCTTCTTTGGGCATTATAGCTTAGCAAGAAAAGAACATGACAATTCGAATCTCTTATAAGTAGGGAGAGTAAACAATGTTATAAAAATGGTAAACTACAGAAAGTTGCCACATGAAGAAGAATTTGATACAGCAGTAATGTACCTAGAGCGCAGGTGTCAAACACAAGGCCCGCGGGCCGAATCCGGCCCTCCATGTAATTTCATGTGGCCCTCGCACTTCTCCAGCTGCAGGAGAGCTCCAGACCACCTCTGGTCCTACTCCAGACCCTTACTTTCTGCTTTCAAGCAATGCATCCAGCTTCTTCCCAGCAGCAGCATAAGGAAAGGGGGTGCACTATGAAGTAAGGGAGAGTGGGGGACTCAACTTCTGATGGTGGGGTGGCTCTTGACATCTAATATATGGGGAGGGGATGCGCTGGACATCTAATCTTACAGATACAACTGGCCCTTTTGAGGGCAATCATAATGCTGATGCGGCCCACAATGAAATGAAGTTTGACACCCCTGACCTAGAGTATTTGACACCCAAAGTGGATGATTTTTTTATACCCTCCTGATCTATGTAACTACATTTTTGTCTGTAATTACAGGTAGCAGTGTTAAGGAGTATGAAATGTACAGAATAGTTTACAGATTACAGTGGTCAGGAGAATGTAATGAAGAGCACAGCTTACGGGGGAATAGTGTTCTTCAGTACATCTGGGTATGCACTTTGCATAGTAATCACTGTAGCGCCCCTTACTTTTGTGGCCACAGGAGAAGTGCTCCGTTACAATGATAAATGAAAAATGGAGGGGGCGCTATTAGGTGATTAGATATCAACAAAGAGCCCTAGGTTCAAACCACTTGAACGATTGCTCCTTAGTAATTACCCAATTTTTACATACACAACTACTCGTGAGTGTGATAATATAAAACATACATTATTAAACCAAATACAGTGAAATAATAAATGAATAATCAGTCCCAATAAAGGTAGACCAAATATTGCTAGTCAGAGTCCATCAAAAAGTCAGAACATCCATTCCAAGCTGCTGTGATTGATCCTGATAAATCTGTAAACGTATTCCTTCACCAGCCTGTAATAAAACACCCAAAGTGACTGGATATGTAATCTCCCTTACAATGATGATCAGTGAAAATGTATCCCCCAACATTGGTAGTCAAGGACCCCTTACATTTATGGCAATTTGTGAAGTGTGCACGTAAATCAGTGGTCAGTAATATATGTCATTACATGTGGTGTGAGGGGTTAGCTCGGTAGCGGGGTGTGTGACCCCTTGAATGGGTTCACCACACACTGAATTTATACAGACTGGCAGTCAAAGACGTTTGAAAACAAAGTTCTTGGTTTATTTTTCCATCTTGCTGGAAAACAATTGCAAGCATCCAAACAGCATAAACAAAATCAAACATAAAATAACTCCTAGCCACTTTGGGCGTCTACCTTCCACACAGGAACCTATCTATGAAGTCTAACACAGCCTACTGCTGGGTAGACAGTGCTTGTCATACAGCACAAAACAATAGTCTTTTGATTTTTATCACACAGAAAAATCAATCCTCTCCTCACCTCCACACAATACTTTCTGGCACTGCTCTCCTACTCACACAGTCTTAGGAGTGATGCAGCCAATTAGTGGTAATCATTTGGACTACTTATAGAGGCCTTAATTGCCTCATTCTAAACAGCTGGAGTCTTCCAACGCCCTCCAACCTTTCCTGGCTATTTCTCGCAGCCGACGCCTAATAAGGATTGGTGTATTGTCTAACAAGGCAGAAATGTATGTCCCGACTGTGACAACACCCACAGATTTACCTGACTTCCTGTCACAGTGGTCAGTGCTGAAGTTTCCCCATTATATTACTGAACTTTGGTAAATCTTTGGTAAAGTTCTCCCCTACATTAAAAGACAAAAAATGCAGCGCTTAAAGAATGCATGAGCCCCCGGAAACAACTCAGGGGTTAATACCTAAGTGTAAACGGTGAACTGATGGATTGAATGAATGGACATTCAAAAAAGTGCCAGTAACCAGTGAAAAAAAGTTAAATAAAGTGCTCAGTGTATAAAGAAATATAAACACTCCTGTGAGTGCAGTAGAATCTTTCATAAAGGAACGTATATAGTCCAAAAAAACAATTACACATAGAATGGTTTTGGGTCCAAAACCTATTATAAGGCAAAATAGTTGTGATGAACACTCATAAGTCCCTGGAAACATTCAATGTGACATGTTCAGTCCCATAGATGTAATCATAGAATGCTGATATTCATATGATGCAGTAGCAGAAAAGCGATATGCAGGGTGATTTTCGCACACAGCACCCAGGGACGTGTATCCAACACCAGGGTAAGGGGGTGGGTACTCTTACCCTGAGTCGTGGACACACACGCCAGCAGCAGTGGGTCAAACAGGCACAGAATATCGTCAGGGATCCACTTCCAGACCGAAATTCCTGTAGAAGAGTTGGTTACAACTACATCAATAAAGCCACTGGTAACCTCAGGGATTTGGGTTCTAACACTGGGCTCTGCGAGTAGTTCTCTTTACATCCAAAAAGCAACATAGATCATAGGAAAAGAAAAGAAGGCCTCCACATAGTGCAGATAAATCCAGCGTATTTAAAAAATGTATTTAGATAAAAACAAAATAGTATAAAATTGTACAATCATCGCATCAGATGTATACACAGCGTGATCACAAAAAATCTGTAAAAAGCGTGGTGAAAGGAGCCCAGCAAGCTATGTACCCGACATGTTTCGTACAAGAGGTACTTCAACTGGGACATTGGTGGTCAGAGGGAGCTAAGCAAAATAGATTGTCGGTGATAGTTGTTGCCTACCTGAAATAGGAGAGGCTCCACTGCTCCTGCACTGTTGGCTTTCGGGACAAGAACAATGTATGATTTGTCATTTAGAAAATCCAGTCAACCAAGACTTCCTGTACACTGTCTGGGTTACAAGGTTCAAATTTCTTCAGACAATGTACCTTTTTATCGTATACGCTCAGAGTAAACCCCTTCTGTTGCCCCACTCTTGACAAGCCACTGGAATATGGTAAGGAACTTACCTTGATGGTTGACACCTTTTTTCTTTCCCCCCTGGATCAAGTAAGGTCATAAGTGTTAAAATAAACAATTAATTCATTCAAGGGACACTTGCTCAGATTGGCAATTAATACCTCTAAGAAGGTTTCAATTGTTTCATTTTTAACAGAGCTCCATATGTATCCAATATAAAGCTATAATATAATAGCTAGTAGTAGAATTTCCATTCCCCACCCCCATTGATACTTAACTTCACAAAGCCACCCTGCCTCTCAGCTTGTCTGTCTGAGTCCTTGAAAATTCCCTGTACTTCTGGGTATGGTGGAGCACATGAGCTTTTCCCCTTCCTCTTAGGATGCTCTAAGCAGCAAATCAAAAGGCCTTAACACTGTCACCTGGGACAGGTGAAAGGTCAATAAGTTGGGTAAGCTGCAACACAGACATTACTAGGGGCGGACTGACAACTCATGGGACCCCGGGCAATAGGAGATTATGGGGCCCCCGGGCAATAAGAGATTATGGGGCCCCAAGGCAATAGATTATGGGGCCACACAGTATACACACACATACAGTATACATACAAGGTATACACACACAGACACACAGTATACACACACAGTATACATACACACAGAATACACATATACACACTGAAAAGGTACTGGAGAGGTGGGGCAGCTATAATCTTGTTTTTTTTTTTTAAAACACAGATTTTTACATACTGTCCCTGGTTTTACTGAGGCTGGCAACCCTGATGGGGCCCCCTAGTGGCATGGGGCCCTCGGGCAGTGCCCGAGAGCCCGAATGTCAGTCCGCCCCTGGACATTACAAAAGGATTATACTCCAACAGAGAAAAATAGTGGTAGTGGAGAACAGGTAAGGCAGTTATCAATGTGTGTGTGTGGGGGGGGGGGGAGGGTGTTGGGGGCTGTCATGACAAATCTTTCTTGCCTTGAATCCACAAAGTGATAGATTTTTTTCAACTTTATCATTAACATGTAAGAAATTATGCTCAACCTACTAAAAGGTGTAGAAGTAAATTGTGTGACAGTGTGTTCTTGTGCTTTCATGTGTTAAAAGTGTAGTAGTTGGCATCTGTGTTTTTTTTACAAACATGCCTTATAACCACAGTGATAATGGCTGAAATATCTCACTAGAAGATATCTAAATACACATTCTCTTGTATACATAGAAAAAAAGATATAATTTTTTTTTTTTTTTTTTTTTTAGGGTTTGCCCACCCTGCCACTCAAAAAATGCTGAAGCAAATTGGAAAGTTAAATTATACTACTGTGCACCTGCTTGTGACATTTGTTTCTTCCCTGGTAGTGATGAGAGGGAAAGTGTCATGTGAAGTGAGTATCCTTTACAGAGATTAATTTCCCATTCAGTTTACAAAGTATTTTCTACACGTAATAGTATATGTGGCTTTGAGTTTCCTCAATCTAAAAAAACACCTGCCATGGCTGTAAAGAGGTAGGTAGAGATGAGGGGATCATGGCAGTGGTTTAAGCCAGATCTGCCTGATTTTCTAAAGCAGATAGTACCATATTTTTGACAGTTTGTCCCAAAAGTTTTGTGTTATTTTTTTATGTTGCATAGTTGAAGTGAAGGTCAAGACTCCAATATAAATTCATATTCTCTGTTTTACTTATAACATATGGTCATGTAAATACAATGACGTTTGGGGGCTACACAGATGAATACATGGGGCCAGATTCACGTAGAATTCCGGCGGCGTAACGTATTGCATTTACGTTACACCGCCGCAAGTTTTATGGGCAAGTGCTTGATTCACAAAGCACTTGCCTGTAAACTTGCGGCAGCGTAGCGTAAATCCGTCCGGTGCAAGCCCGCCTAATTCAAATGGGGCGTGTATCATTTAAATAAGGCGCGTTCCCGCGCCGAACGTACTGCGCATGCTCCGTTTTGAAATTTCCCACCGTGCTTTGCGCGAAATGACGTCTCACCAACGTCATTTTTTGAACGTCGACGTGAGTTATGTCCTTTCCTATTCACGGACGACTTACGGAAAAAAAAAAATTTAAATTCGACGCGGGAACGACGGCCATACTTTAACATGGCAAGTCTAAAGAAAGGCCTCAAAATACCAGCTTTAACTATACGCCGGGAAAAGCCGACTAGCGACGACGTAAGAGAATGCGACGGCCGCGCGTACCTTCGTGAATCGCTGTAAACAGCTAATTAGCATACCCGACGCGGAAAACGACGCAAACTCCACCCAGCGGGCGCCGAAGTATTACACCTACGATCCGAAGGCGTACAAAGCCGTACGCCTGTCGGATCGAAGCCAGAAGCCATCGTATCTTGGTTTGAGGATTCAAACTAAAGATACAACGCGGCAAATTTGAAAGTACGCCGGAGTATCAGCAGATACTCCGGCGTACTTCTTCTCTGAATCTGGCCCATGGTTCTTTCCACTCAGTCTATGTCTGGATAATTAAAATCCCCCATTATAATGACACTTCCCATTCTTGATGCTAATCCAGATTGTGATAAGAGACCCGCCTCTGCATCCTCCCTCTGGTTAGGGGGCCTAAAACATACTCCCAGTATAACTTTCCCCTTGGTATCCTCCCTTTGTAGCTCTAACCATGAGGATTCCACCTCCTCCCTTGCTCCCTTAGTGATGTTATCTCTCACATTCACTTGTACATAATTTTTGATACACAGGCATACCCCTCCCCCCTTTTTAATCCTCTCTATCCCTGCGATATAGGGAATACCCTTGAATGGTTGCCAACCAATCATGAGAGCTGTCAAACCAAGTCTCTGTAATTCCTACAAAATTGAAATCCTCCCCGTTCAACAGTAGCTCTAGTTCTCCCAGCTTCTGGATGGCTGGGACAATGATCAGCGGTGCACACGAACGGCGTCACTTCCGGGTCAGATCAGCGGGCGGTGCTTCGCGTTCGGAGCATGCATGCTCCTTCCTCAGGCCTCCTCAGGACAGTATAACAGCTATCCTTACATGGACTGAATTTTATGGACTTATCTCATTGCCCTTTCTCAATCCACCCCATATTCATTCATATATATTAACACTGTCATATTCAGAGTGCGCCATATTACCCCACTGTCTGCTAGTTCTCCCATCTTGTGCGCCAGACTCCTGGCATTGGTGAACATGCCACATAGTTTAGACCGCTCGTATACTATCTCCTTATTGGTTGCTCTGGGGTTGCAAATAGGACTTGTTACTATACTTACCTCAGGTGTAAGTGCTTTAGTCAACCTAATGCCCCCAGTACCACCCTCTGGAATATGTTCTGTGCTGACTATCTCTAACTCTGGACCCTCCCTCCCATCGCCTAGTTTAAAAGCCCCTCTAACTTTTCGGCCATCTTCACTCCCAGCAGATCTACACCTTCCCCGTTTAGGTGCAGTCTGTCCCTTCTATAGAGCTGGTAATTTGGAAACAAAATGTGAATCCTGTTGTTTGAATCTATTAATCTAATTGGCAATTTAGACCCCTCAAAGAATGAAGCATTCAATGTTGGTACAATTTTTAAACAAATGTGCGAGCAAATCTAGAAATGTAAGTTCAATATCTAATATCCAATTGTCAATTTTACCCTCATTGTCATTTTGTAAGCTTTATTTTCTTGGGAGGTACGATTTAGGAATCTAAAATACAGTAGTAGTGTTTTGAGGTAATACTGCTGTATTTGGTTGAACATATCCTAAGTGACACCGATTCCTAATACCGTGTACACACGATCGGATTTTCCATTGGAAAAACTTTGGATGGTTTTTCTGACGGAATTCCGCTCAAGCTTGGCTTGCATACACACGGTCACACAAAAGTTCTCTGAACTTTCGTCCGTCAAGAACGTGGTGATGTACAACACTACGACGAGCCGAGAAAATGTAGTTCAATGCCTCTGAGTATGTGTGGAATTGTTTCCGAGCATGCGTCGGAATTTTGCGCATCGGAATTGCTGCAGACGATTGGATTTTCCAGCTCTCAACCTTTTGTTGGCAGAAATTCCGACAGCAAAAGTTGGATGGAGCATACACACGGTCAGAATTTCCGTTCAAAAGCTCACATCGGACTTTTGCTGTCGGAATTTCTGATTGTGTGTATGGGGCATAAGTGACACTGATGTAGCTATTTAGGCCCAGATTCTCAAAGGAGATACGACGGCGTATCTCCAGATACGCCGTCGTATCTCAGAGTCTGAGCTGTCGTATCTATGCGCCTGATTCTTAGAATCAGTTACGCATAGATTTCGTTCACGAATAGGGCTTGGTGTCATTTACATTCACGGGTTAATTCGGAGCATGCGCACTGGGATATTTTCACGGACGGCCCATGCGCCGTTCGTAAAAAACTTTATTTACGCGGGGTCACATAAAATTAACATAACACACGCCCACATCTACCACATTTGAATTAGGCGGGCTATTTACGCTACGCGGCTGCAACTTTCGTTTGAGAATAGGGCACTTGCCTGTAAAAGTTGCGGAGGCGTAACGTAAATAGGATACGTTACGCCCGCACAAAGATACGCCGCTGTACGTGAATCTGGGCCTTAGTCTATATGTTTGTGTGAAGAAATTATGCAGTCATGTTTCCCTAAAGTTCTGAAAAGTGCAACATAACACAGAATAAATTATTGGCAGGCATGGATTTTAATATACCCATTGGATAATGGTAATCATGGTCTTATACCCTTTAAGCAATCCTAAGTATAACAGTTTTAGGATGGTTTCCTATTACTGATAGATAGTATTTAATGTCTAATGCAGACAGCAGAAACTCTGCCTTGTTTTTGACCCCGCTTAGCTTTTTATGGCTCTCACTTTGAAAGTATGTCAACAGTTAGATCAAATTGTTGTCACCATGAAAACTATGTTTTGTTGCATTACTTGCTCACTTGAAATGCAACTGTGGCCTATATGACACCAGAATGGAACTTCATCATTGACTTAGTGCATACTTGTAATTTTACCTACTACAGGAACCTTTTCCTAATTTCCCTTTGCCCTATTTTCAAATATTGAACACAAATAATTATAGTTACATAGTTAGCCTTACTGAAATAAGATATAAGTCCATCTAGTTCAACCAATAAAAGAGAGAAAAAAAATTATGCAATCCCATATACTTCAAACAATCCTACACCCACAGTTGAACCACAAGAAGGCAAAGAACCACAGCAAAACATCATCCAATTTGCTCCAGCGGAGGGGGGGGGGGGGTTCTTCCCGATCCCCCGAGAGGCAATCGGATATTCCCTGGATTAACTTTACCTATAAATTTTAGTATCCAGGTATATTAGGTACATTTAGGAAAGAATCCTTTTTTAACCACTTGACCACTGGGCACGAAAACCCCCTTAATCACCAGACCAATTTTCAGCTTTCGGTGCTCTCACAATTTGAATGACAATTACTCAGTCATACAACATTGTACCCATCTGAAATTTTTGTCCTTTTTTTCACACAAATAGAGCTTTCTTTTGGTGGTATTTGATCACCTCTGCGGTTTTTATTTTTTGCGCTATAAAAGAAAAAAGACTGAAAATTCTGTAAAAATAAAAAAAAAATTCTAGTTTCTGTCATATTAGCAGGTTATTTCTCACACACATCATATGCATACTACAAATTACACCCCAAAACACATTCTGCTATTCCTCCCGAGTATGGCGATACCACATGTGTGAGACTTTTACACAGCGTGGCCACATACAGAGGCCCAACGTGCAGGGAGCACCTTCAGGCGTTCTGGAGCACCCAGGCCAATTTTGACATTTCTCTCCTACATGTAAAAATCATCATTTATTTGCTAAAAAATTACATAGAACCCCAAAACATTATATATGTTTTTTTTTTCAAATACCCTAGAGAATACAATGGCGGTTGTTGCAACTTTTTATCTTGCACGGTATTTTCGCAGCAATTTTTTGAACGCGTGTTTTTAAAAAAAAAACTGTTTTGTGCTTAAAAAAAACAAAACAGTAAAGTTAGCCCAATGTTTTTGCATAATATGAAAGATGAAGTTACGCCGAGTAAATAGATACCCAACATGTCACCCTTCAAAATTGCACACGCTCGTGAAATTGCGCCAAACATTGCTACTTAAAAATCCCCATAGGCGACTGTACAGGACACCGGGGGTGGGTCCTGGACGGGTGCTATACGGCACCACTGTTTGGACTATGGTCCATTTAAATAGAGGTAGAAGGTTCAGGGGGTCACCCAAAAGTGGGTGAAAAGTTCCAGGCAGGCGCTAATTCAGAGAGGACTGGCTTGCAGTCTTCTCTATCTTAATAAAGTAGTTTGGGGCCTGGAATTTTGGAGGCTCCAAAGTGTTATTTGGGTGGGATGGAGCCTCCACTCCTAAACCCTGGAAGCCAGCGCACAAGGGGTTAAAATCTCTCAGACAACCACCCATTAAAGCAGGAAGTGATGCTGGAGGGAGTGAGTGAGTTGGGAGAGTGCACCTGTGAGGACAAGATGGAAGTCTGCTAGCTGCTCAGAGAGGATTTTTGAGTAGTTTGGAAGTGAAGCTGTGTCTGCAGGGAAGGTCTGGAGGACTTCTTACTAAAAACGTATGTGCCTTTCTTTTGGTTGTTTTTTCTGAAGAAAGACTTTTTTCCTAATTTATGCTGGAAACAAGCAGGACTTTTGTTGTGACGTTTTGGATGCTGAAGAAAAGCTTTATTTTGTTTTGTTTGGTCACCAATAAAGACCCTTTGCTTTACTGACACGGTTTTACGCACTTGTCTCGCGGAGCTTAAAGACCCCCAAAGTTCACACAACGTATTGCAAGGTATTGGAGTATTGAGGGTATTGCGGAGTATTGGGGGGGTATTGCAGAGTATGGGGGGGGGTATTGCAGAGTATGGGGGGGTATTGCAGAGTATGGGGGGTATTGCAGAGTATGGGGGGGGGGTATTGCAGAGTATGGGGTGGTATTGCAGAGTATGGGGTGGTATTGCAGAGTATGGGGGGGGTGGTATTGCAGAGTATGGGGGGGTGGTATTGCAGAGTATGGGGGGGGTGGTATTGCAGAGTATGGGGGGGTGGTATTGCAGAGTATGGGGGGGTGGTATTGCAGAGTATGGGGGGGTATTGCAGAGTATGGGGGGGGGTATTGCAGAGTATGGGGGGGGGTATTGCAGAGTATGGGGGGGGTATTGCAGAGTATGGGGGGTATTGCAGAGTATGGGGTGGTATTGCAGAGTATGGGGGGGGTGGTATTGCAGAGTATGGGGGGGGTGGTATTGCAGAGTATGGGGGGGTATTGCAGAGTATGGGGGGGTATTGCAGAGTATGGGGGGGTATTGCAGAGTATGGGGGGTATTGCAGAGTATGGGGGGGAGTATTGCAGAGTATGGGGGGTATTGCAGAGTATTGCACTCATACTTTAGCGCTTATCATTATTTTTATATTGCAGAGTATTGCGCAGGGATGGCTGGATCTGTGACTGCAATTGTCACAGATCCAGCCCACAGTGCAGCGGCTGCCGCCCGCTCCCCCCCCTCCCTCTCCTCTCACACTGTACCGAACGGTACAGAGAGGAGAGGGAGGAACCGGCGTCATTACATGACACCGGTTTGTTTACAAGTGATCGCGCCGTCATTGGACGGCGCGATCACGTGGTAAGGAGCCGCTTCCATTGGCTCCTTACCGCGATCCGTGTTGCTGCGGGTCCCGTGGACCCAGCGAGCGCCGGTGATCGCGTGTGCGCGCCCGCTCGGGCGCGCAATTCTGACTCTCTGGGAGGACGTATATTGACGCCCTCCTAGAGTTAGGGAACCGCCTTGTAGCCGTATTTCGGCTATAGGGCGGTTACCAAGTGGTTAAAGCAATGTGCTGAGTTGGCCAGAACCAGCTCTTGAGGGAGTCTATTTCACTTTTTTACAGTTCTTATTGTGAAGAAACCTCTCCGTATTTGGAGATTAAATCTCTTTTCCTTCAGACATAAAGAGTGCCCCCTTGTCCTCTGTGATGACCTTAAAGTGAATAACTCAACACCAAATTCACTATATGGATCACTTATATATTTGTACATGTTGATCATATCCCCCCTAATGTCCTCTTCTCAAGAGGAAATAGATTCTGTTCCTCTAATCTTTCCCCATAGCTGAGCTCCTCCATGCCTCTTATTAGTTTGGTTGCCCTTCTCTATACTTTCTCCAGTTCCCCGATATCCTTTTATGAATTGGTGCCCAAAACTGAACTGCATATTCCAGATGAGGTCTTACTAATGATTTGTACAGGGGCAAAATTATATCTCTCTCTGGAGTCCATACATCTCTTAACCACTTAAGACCCGGACCTTTATGCAGGTAAAGGACCTGGCCAGTTTTTGCGATTCGGCACTGCGTCGCTTTAACTGACAATTGTGCGGTCGTGTGATGTGGCTCCAAAACAAAATTGGCGTCCTTTTTTCCCCACAAATAGAGCTTTATTTTGGTGGTATTTGATCACCTCTGCGGTTTTTGTTTTTTGCGCTATAAACAAAAATAGAGCGACAGTTTTGAAAAAAAATCAATATTTTTTACTTTTTGCTATAATAAATATTCGCAAAAAATATATAAAAAAAAACATTTTTTTTCTCAGTTTAGGCCGATACATATTCTTCTACCTATTTTTGGTATAAAAAAAATCGCAATAAGCGTTTATTGATTGGTTTGCGCAAAATTTATAGCGTTTACAAAATAGGAGATAGTTTTATAGCATTTTTATTAATATATTTTTTTACTACTAATGGCGGTGATCAGCGTTTTTTTTTCATGACCGCGACATTATGGCGAACACATCGGACAATTTTGACACATTTTTGGGACCATTGTCATTTCACAGCAAAAAATGCTATAAAAATGCATTGTTTACTGTGAAAATGACAATTGCAGTTTGGGAGTTAACCACAAGGGGGCGCTGAAGGGGTTAAGTGTGACCTCATATGTGCTTCTAACTGTAGGGGGCGGTCTGGACGTGTGACGTCATTGATCATGTTTCCCTATATCAGGGAACACACGATCAATGACACTGCCACAACGAAGAACAGGGAAGGTGTGTTTACACACACCTCTCCCCGTTCTTCAGCTCCGAAGGACCGTTCGCGGCACACCAGCGGCGATTGGGTCTGCGTGTCCCGCGGGCGCGGTCACAAAGCTTCGGTGCCGCTGGCGCGTGCACAACCCTGCGGGTGGGCTTAAAGGGCCACGTACAGGTACGTGGATGTGCCCAGCCGTGCCATTCTGCTGACGTATATCGGCGTGAAGGGGTCCTTAAGTTGTTAACTACTTCAATACTGGGCATTTTCACCCCCTTCCTACCCAGGCCAATTTTCAGCTTTTCAGTCATGCAACACTGTACCAAAATGAAATTTTTATAATTTTTTTCACACAAATAAAGCTTTATTTTGGTAGTATTTAATCACCATTGGTGGTTTTATTTTTTGCGCTACAAATGAAAAAAAGAATATGAAAAACGTTTTTTTCAAACTTTTCAGTTTCTGTTATAAAATTTTGCAGAGCCCTGCAAATGTCAGAAACAGAAGTAAAAAATAAAAACACGTTAATCTATAGTGGCTATGTAGACCTGTGTAAGCACGCAGCAAGAGGATTCCCTCAATAAGGAATCCACACTGAAGTACCTCCTTGCCAAGCCTCACCCAGCTCTCACCACTAACAACACTCACAGTGTAATAGAACCGATTACTCGATCAACGAGTATGAAAAATGAATATCAACAGTCTGCAACAACTAAATGGGTAGTATTTGAATAATATAGCTAACTAACGTGGTTTGGCGGGTCAGGCCAAACCTCGATATAAATTATCTTAACAGTTCGTGCACATATGCGTTGGCATGCATTGGCGCCCAAAAAAAAAAAAAAATTGTAATCCAAAAGAGAATAGTAAACTGGTGGAAATTTCCTGAACAGTCAAATCACAGTGATGAATATAAACAATCCACTCTCCTGCAAGGCAGTCAGTATGCTTGGGCAGGTGCCCGTCTCACCCAACCAGTTCAGGCCTTGTCCTACAGAAAAACTCCGTCCACGATCTCCAATCGCAGTCCTTCAAGATGACAGCCTCCGGTTTTCAGACAAGTCGCAGGGGTACTGGAGTCCCATCCCATCACTCCGTCAGAGGTTCTGTCTCTCCTTCTCAATGGCGCTCCACCTGAGGCTTAGATAGGCCGCATATCCGGCCTAGACTTCCGGGAAGACACCTCGCATAGGTGTCCTCCTGAGTTGAAGAGGCGGTCCAGAGAGAGCGCGCCAAACACGTCCTCTCCCTTAAATTACCTCCCCCAACAGGTTGTGCAGGGAGCCAAGCATTCTGGGATTGTACAGTTGCTCTCTGGGTAATGTAGTCTATAACAAGCCAGGGCAAATGGAGTCCCATTTCTCCCTGTACTCAATTCCCCAACATTCCCTGCGGTATCAGGACAAAAAGTAAGCAGCAGGTGGTTATAACACAATTCGGCCACAGGAGGGAGCTGAGATCCTTCTTGATCCGCAGATGGTAGTCTTGTATATCACATAGAAAAAAGGTGATATCCCGCTACACACATTTTTATTTCCAGATATTATCTAAGGAAAAAAATATGTTCTCCACATCCTGCTATACTGTATACACAGTGACATATTTGTATTATGAGTTTGTAAACCATGCATTGTAGGTGACCTGCTATCATGTCTGGTGTGGCTTTAAATCTGTGCACTCACTTCAATGCACATTAATGTTATTCTATAGCTTTTCTCAGGCATGGAATGGCATTCAAAGAACAGCATTATTTTATGTTTACATCTCTATGCCGAGGAGACTTGAGTGGTGTCAAGATATTTATTGGTCACAGTTGTCGTTGTAATTATCTTGGGGTTTCTAGATTCAATGCCAGAGTCTCAATACCTTTACTTAGGGAATAATATTTTTTAAAAAAAGAACATGCATGCTCAAAAATAAATCAATATTACAGAGACAAGGAAATACAGGCTGTAATAACTTCAAAGCTTGGGACTGCTGAGGACAAAAATCTAAGTAAATCATTTCAATAATATAATGAAACATAACAGATCTATCTATCTATCTATCTATCTATCTATCTATCTATCTATCTATCTATCTATCTATCTATCTATCTATCTATCTATCTATCTATCTATCTATCTATCTATCTATCTATCTATCTATCTATCTATCTATCTATCTATCTATCTATCTATCTATCTATCTATCCTATCTACGTATGATATACAAATGCAACGCAGAGATATTAGCAAAGCCTCCACGTCAGTTCCGAGATCCAATGTCTGAAATTGTTAATAATACCTAAAATAACACTGAACTACCAATGTATGGAAAATATCAATGCTTTTCCCAACTTCTCACCTACCAAATAGCACTGTAGGAAGAGAGCAATAAAACGTATGCACATATAACTTAAAATCCCAGAGGGCATTTTCTGCATTCTTCCACTGGCTCAGAAAACAGGCTAGGGGTTCTTTTTAGGGTTTTTATTGAGAACGATGAACTGGGATAGGGAGAGGGATTATGGAATACCCCAAAACTGTAGAACTGGATCACTTAAAGACTCCTCAATCTCTGGCTGCACTGCACAAAACTGCTGGTTGCACTGAATGGACTGCTGGTTGTACTGTACAAAGTTGCTGGCTGCACTGAACACACTGAATGTCCTACAGGATGACTATGCTACTGGTGACCTGTCCTCCCAGAGGTTAAAGCTACACTGTCACTTGCCTTCAGCACAGTCTTCTACTCACAGGGTCATTGGTTGCCTCCTGCCGATATCCACTAGGCTCTTCCTAGTGAGGGAGATGTAGATTCACACCACCACAGGACAGCTGAACTCTTTCCCACTAGGCTCCTCTTGGCTCTCTTCTGTATCCATGGATCAAGTTGGGTCTGGTGGATGTACACTGATTTGCAATGAGGCCCCCCAGCTACAGTAATTATGCTGGGACTTCAGTGTCTTCTTCCAGGTTTTCCACAGGATCCTGCACCAGGGGGCAGAGTCCCCTTCACATGGGTCTGTTCCTGCAGGACTGGACCCAGGAACACAGGGTTTGTTGTTCAGGCCTCAAACTATTCATGGGCTCTCTCACTGCCTTCTGGGCACCCCTTCCAGGGATTAACTGGAGTCCCATAAATTTTCAAACTGCCTGCACTGTCCTTCCTCCCACTATAGTTCTAGAATCCACTAGAAGACAGGGGAAGTAACAGAACAGCAGCCTGTAAAACACTGAGCAGCACTAAATAATCAATCCCTGCTTTACTGATTACATGGGAGCCAGACTAAATGTACCTAGCAGCCTGCTCTATACTGGGAGAGTGCTACATCTAAATTCAAATTTTCTTTGATGAGTACTGTTCAAAAAAGGACGTAACATCTGAAACTGCATGCTGTAGCCATTGATTTTAGGTTCAGTACTAAATAAAATACAGTTTTATCTAAAGTGGAGTACTAGACCCTCCCAATGCTCCCATGTTTCTTGGGTGGGTTACTGTACTTTATTCTTTGCTTCAGCAAATAAAACAGTCTATGACATTTAGACTGATTCAGAGTAGCAAAATAACACATATGAGAGCTCATTCTAATAAAATGTTTGGACATGTCTGTGAATATTTTTAATTATAGCTTAGATAAGTGCACCCACAAATAGGTAATTATTTTTTATGATAATAGTATGTATGAAAATAAAAGTCTCTAGATACACCCACAGACTCTATATTATTGTGGAAAAAATATTAGTACACCAGTTTCCAAGTATTCCTCTAATTAACTACATTCTTTACTAGGTTTTAGTTTTTGAAACCCACTCCAATTATTTTACACACTGGACAGCTGTACTGCTTTTCATGTGAATACCCATCTGCTGTTTTTTAACTTTAAATGCCTTTCTATGCATTTTTTCCTCAAGGTATCCCTCTTGTATTGCAAGATTAATATTTTCTAACCTACAGTATACAGAACAGATGGAACAGTGTCAAGAAAACATGGCAAATGCTATGCCACATGTGTTAATTTTGTACAGTATAGCGAAAGAGACCAGATTCTTTGTAGGTATTTTAAAGGAACCTGTTTTCTTTATTATTCCCACAGTTACACTCATTGCATATGCCTGGCACATTTTGAACAACATATTCTTCATATTTTTTACATTAATAGTAAAATGTACTTAACCACTTCAGCTCCAGGAGATTTCACCCACTTTGTGACCAGGGTATTTTTTTGCTACTTAGCACTGAGCTACTTTAACTGACGATTGGTTGGTCATGCAACGCTGTACACCCAAATGAAATTGATATTATTTTTTTCACGCAAATAAAGTTTTCTTTTGGTGGTATTTGATCACCAACATTTCTGCTATAAAATATATCCAATAAAATGTTTATTTTTTAAATAGAATGTCTTCATAAATTTTGGCCAAAATGTTTTCTGCTACATATTTTTGAAAAAAATCACAATAAGTGTATAATAATAAGTTTTCATGAAAGTTATAGCACCTACAAACTATGGTAAATATATTGGAATTTTTATTTTTACAAGTTTTCTATACTACTAATTGCGGTGATCAATGACATCTAATGGCATTGCGATCTGACACTAACTGACACTAACTGATGCTGGGGGGAACTGACTAACTTCCACTTCCTAACTATGGGCCAGATTCACAAAAGAGATACGACGACGTATCTACTGATACGCCGTCGTATCTCTGTTTCTAACTATGCGGCTGATTCATAGAATCAGTTACGCATAGCTAGCCCTAAGATCCGACAGGTGTAATGGACTTACACTGTCGGATCTTAGGATGCAGTACCGCGGCCGCTGCTGGGGGGAGTTCTCGTCGTAAACCAGCGTCGGGTATGCAAATTAGCACTTAAGGAGATCCACAAAGCTTTTTCCCTTCGTTAAGTCGCTGTAAGTGTTAGTTTGCCGTCGCAAAGATAGGGTACCTTTACAAAAGTGTAAAGGTACTCTACCATGCAAAAGTATACCCGTCGTTCCCGCGTCGGTTTTTAATTTTTTTCAAATCTTTTATTTTTCCCGCCGCAACTCTTTTTTACCCGTCGCGATTCACAAAACTCGGCGCAACGTAACTTAGCGCAAAGCACGTCGGGAAAATAGCGTCGGGAGCATGCGCAGTACGTCCGGCGCGGGAGCGCGCCTAATTTAAATGGGACTCGCCCCATTTGAATTGGCCCGCCTTGCGCCGGACTGATTTAGGATACACCGCTGCAAATTTCCAGGTAAGTGCTTTGTGGATCGGGCACTAACTTGTGTAATTTGCGGCGGTGTAACTTAAATCAGAAAAGTTAAGTTGCGCCCGCTGGTTGTGAATCTGGCCCTATGTGTAATGTCTATCAGCAGGGAGAAGAAGAGGGTGAATGGATGCTTCAGTCTCAGGCTCAGATCTCCGCTGGTATGGTCTACAGATGGCAGGTGAATATCCAGACAGAGCTGCTCTTCCTCTAACTCCCTCAGTGCTAAGAGGAAGAACTTTCCTGGGTAGTTTAATAAAAATCCTCTCTCCTCTCCTCCTACTGCACAGTGTATATTGGAACCTGTAGTGTAACCATTATAGTGTAGCCATTATATGGCTGCATTCTCCAACTACAACTTATAGAACTCTCAGCACTCTGCATAGACATCCATGGGCTTGCTTGGCTTTAGCTTTACCCCTTATAGCCAGAGGAGAATGGTGCAACATAACTATAATATCATAGTAGAGGGAGAGAGGCAAATAGCAATGTCTCCTTCTCCATGTTGTTGTAGCCCAGTGCTTGGCTACACTTTATATAAGAAAATAATAATAACAGTACATACATCCAATATACAAACAGATACACAAAGTGAGTACACCCCTCACATTTTTGTAAATATTTTATTATATCTTTTCATGTGACAACACTGAAGAAATTACACTTTGCTCCAAAAGTAGAGTGTACAGCATGTATAACGGTGTAAATTTGCTATCCCCTCAAAATAACTCAACACGCAGCTATTAATGTCTAAACAGCTGGCAAAAAGTGAAAATGTCCAAAATTGGGCCCAATTAGCCATTTTTCCTCCCCGGTGTCATGTGATTCATTAGTGCTACAAGGTCTCAGGTGTGAATGGGGAGCAGGTGTGTTAAATTTGGTGTTATCGCTCTCATTCTCCCATACTGGTCACTGGAAGTTCAACATGGCACCTCATGGCAAAGAACTCTCTGACGATCTGAAAAAAAGAATTGTTGCTATACATAAAGATGGCCTAGGCAATAAGAAGATTGCCAAGACCCAGAAACTGAGCTGCAGCATGGTGGCCAATACCATACAGCACTTTAACAGTATAGGTTCGACTCAGAACATGCCTCACCATGGTCATCCAAAGAAGTTGACTGCACGGGCTCAGCGTCATATCCAGAGGTTGTCTTTGATAAATAGACGTATGAGTGCTGCCAGCATTGCTGCAAAAGTTGAAGGGTGGGGGGGGGGGGGGTTAGCCTGTGAGTGCTCAGACCATACACCGCACACTTCATCAAATTGGTCTGCATGGCAGCCTCTTCTAAGGATGATGCACAAGAATGCCCGCAAACAGTTTCCTAAAGACAAGCAAACTAAGGACATGGATTACTGGAGCAGAGCATGATCCCCTTCCTTCGGAGACTGGGCTGCAAGGCGGTATTCCAACATGATAACGACCCCAAACACACTTCCAAGACGACCACTGCCTTGCTTAGAAGCTGAGGGTAAAGGTGATGGACTGGCTAAGCATGTCTCCAGACCTAAATCCTATTGAGCATCTGTGGGGCATCTTCAAATGGAAGGTGGAGGAGCGCAAGGTCTCTAACATCCACCAGCTCTGTGATGTCGTCAGTGGAAAAGGACTTCAGTGGCAATCTTTTAAGCTCTGGTGAACACCATGCCCAAGAGGGTTAAGGTAGTGCCGGAAAATAATAGTGGCCACACAAAATATTGACACTTTGGGTCCAATTTCGACATTTTCACTTAGGGGTGTACTCATTTTTGTTGCCAGCGGTTTAGACAATAATGGCAGTATGTTGAGTTATTTTGAGGGGACTGCAAATTTACACTGTTATACAAGCTGTAAACTCACTACTTTATATTGTAGCAAAGTGTAATTTCTTCAGTGTTCTCACATGAAAAGATATAATAAAATATTTTCAAAAATAGGAGGGGTGTACTTACTTTTGTTGAGATAATGTATATATTTATTGCTAAAGATACCTCCAGATGAATGTTGCAGCAAAGTTAATTTGTAGGGGTCTCTGAGGATGACTGCAAGGCAGTGTCTGTCTTTGTGTCGGAGACCTGTCATGGGGAGATCATGGGAAGTCATGGGGAGATCCTCCAACTATTGTTCAACCAACCTGGCACCCAACTTCTCACCAGCAGAAACTGGGGTGTGGCACTGGGGCTCAGAGTCCTCTATCTACTTTGCCTCTTAATCCCTAGCCGTTTCTTATAGGTCATACAACCGGACCTCTAACTACCAGAAGTGGCCATGCCTAACCTGGCTCTAGCCTATGCTGTTATTGAGCCCTAATCTAAAACTAGCTATAGAATCCCAGACAGGGTTAACTATAATAAAAAGAGTTGCATAGAAACTTTATTGCAATAAACAGTTTCACCTATTAATATACTGGAAGGTGACCACTACACACATACAGTAACACATACCTAGCTATCTGGCACTGTGCATGTGAGATAATAACAATAGTACATATATAGAATTTTGGGGTCATTTACACTTTAAGGCCGGTTCACATGATAATTCCTGTGTGCACCCTTGCAGTGCAATTTTCAGCCCATTCACTTGCACTACTTTTTAAAAATGCACCGCACCAAATCGGATGACGCTGTTGTACCATGCGACCTGGTGCCCACTAGGGGTGTTAAATATAATCGCAGCATTGCGATTCAGAGGTTCGTGATGTTGCACCGATTCTGCAAGTCGGCCAATTCGATTGTTGATGACATCATCCGTCGCTCCGCTCCGTGCATGGTCTGCCTCTCAGGGAGAAACAGAAGCAGAGCCTGCATTGTGGCTAAAGCCCCCTCCCCTCCCCTTCACTGAAGAAGAAAGTCAGCTGATGAGCTGACAGACAGTACAGTGCAGGGGTAGGGGCTGGAGGAGACCTGACATGAGGAGAGGCTTCACTGAAGGCGCACATCAGGGGAGATTTCTGTACTAACGTTGGATAGTTTGTACAGAGCTCCTTTTGAGCTCTCTTTTGTTCAACCGCTGGGTTGAACAAAATAAAAACTAGTAGTGTGTACGAGACCTTAGCTGCTTTGTGGATAGAACAAGGCATCTGATAGTTTAAGCTCAAATTTACATACAAAATCAAATGACAATTTCATATTGCCCCTCTCTACCTGATATGTTCATGGAACATTATACCGCATTTTAGTCATAGAGGGAGAGCCTGAAGGCAAACAGCTTGTGTTGTGTGCGCTCTTTAGAAAACCCAGAAAGCCTCTGACATCAGTGTCACGGGTGAATCCTTTACTAATTGTTTATTGTGTCAGAAAAAAGATCTTATATAACAAGGTATTACTCTTGATTAGTTTTCCAATAACATTCGAATATCACCTTTCTGTCTGAGGCATATGGGGCCAGATTCACAGAAGAGATACGACGACGTATCTCCTGATACGCCGTCGTATCTCTGTTATCCGCCCGTCCTAACTATGCGGCTGATTCATAGAATCAGTTACGCATAGATAGCCATAAGATCCGACAGGTGTAATTGACTTACACCGTCGGATCTTAGGATGCAATTCTAGGCCGGCCGCTAGGTGGCGATTCCATTGCGGTCGGCGTAGAATATGCAAATGACTAGTTACGGCGATCCACGAAGATTCGCGCGTTCGTCGCAATCTCGTACATGACCGCTAGTCGTTTTTTCCCATCGCAAAGTTACACCTGCATTAACATGGCTTATCTTTAGAACAGCCATGTTAAAGTATGGCCGTCGTTCCCGCGTCGAATTTCAATTTTTCAACGTCCGGGAATACGAAACGCCGCAACGCAATTTTGCAGTTAAAAAAAACGTCGGGGCACCGTAATTTCGTGCAAAGCACGTCGGGAAATTTTAACACGGAGCATGCGCAGAACGTTCGGCGCGGGAACGCGCCTAATTTAAATGGTGCCCGCCCCATTTGAATTAGGTGGGCTTGCGCCGAGCGGATTTACGTTACACCGCCGCAAGTTTACAGGTAGGAGCTTTGTGAATCAGGCACTTACGCTGTAAACCTGCGGCGGTGTAATGTAAATCAGATACGTTACGCCGCGGGGGAGCAACGTAAATGTACCTGAATCTGGCCCTTGGTTTCAAAGAGCCTTTAATTGTTCAAATGATCCAACAGTATACCTAAGTCCCAGGAAAGAAAGGGGCCATTTGGGTATATTTCCAGATTTTAGGTGGCAGACAGGACCCCCATTATTTCAGAAAGTTGTCAAACAACTTTAATTTGCCAAATTCCAGAAATCTAAAGCATTTGTTTTCCTTTGTCCCCCCATTACTTTTATAGTTCATTTTACAAAGCATCTCCAATCTTGGTGAATTTTAACCTTATCTTCAGAATGACTTTTTCCTCACAATGTTTAGCATGTCTGCTAAGTCTCACATGAAGAACAGTTCACGTGGTCCACGTTTACAATCAAGTTAAATATTCTGCATTTCATTTCTTTTTTTCTAATTGTCTGAGTTCCTGGAATTTTTACTGATCAAAGTAAAACTATTAAGTTTGTTTCTTTCTAAGGCGCTACTAATTGTATGCTAATTGCTGCTAATGATGAACTATGAAGTTATAATTAGCGGCTATTTACTGTAACTTAGAAAAGAGTGGATAACATTAGAGTAATGGCTTGTGTTTACTTTACTGAACGAGCCATGAAATGCTGGCAATGGACAAGGATTCTTTGAGGTGTTGGGATACTTGCTGCTATATCAATTTCAGTCTCTCCCTGTGCAATCCTGATATTACTTAATCTGCTGAATGAGTGAGAAAATCAGTGCTTGTCATAGCTCACAAAACAGGGAATCTATCAGCTTAGTGAAGGCAAACAAATTAGCAAAAGGTATGAGCTGGAAGCAAAGTGCATTGCCCAGCAGTAGAACATAAAATACAGCTAAGCTTCTATGTGTCCCCGTTTCCCTGGATTAGTCCCATGTCTGGCATTTATCTTCTAGGTAGACAGACTCTTAAGAACTAATGAGATTAGGTGGGAGAAGTTCCTATCATTTTTCTTACTACATCTATGGTGCTGTCTTTATCAAAAAAATAAATAAATAGAGGTGCTTTGTAGGACTTCTGGTTCCAATGTGCAGTTAACATTAATGCATCTCCAACTACAACAGGTGAATACCCTGGACAAACAGTTGTGAAATTGCAGTTAGTTCTGCCCTACCCCCACCCAATGCACACAGCTGTATTTTTTTGTAAAAAAAAAAAAACACTGTACACATGCATTTACAACTTTTTACAGTACGACAGGTCATCTTTCAAGTAGTATGTTGTATTTCAGGTAATCACACATGTTTAGTTAATATAATTCAATGTTTATGTTTTTTCCTAACAACAGCTTTTCATGTCTTTAACACATTTTTTTCCTTATTTTTTGTTGTTGTGTTACATATAGATCTTGGTGATTAGCCTTTAAAAGGAGCCTACAATGGCCCTCTGCAATTACTTTCTCGATTTGTAGTTTAAATGTAGAGAATTAGGCAGATTCAGAGTGAGTTACGCCAGCGTATCAGTAGATACGCCGTCGTAACTCTGAATCTACGCCGGCGTTAATTTAGGCGTATTCTGGAAACCAGATACGCTTAAATTAGGCTAAGATACGAGCGGCGTAAGTCTCCTACGCCGGCGTATCTTAAAGTGTAATTTTTAGGCTGGCCGCTAGGTGGCGCTTCCGTTGAGTTCGGCGTAGAATATTTAAATGACTAGATAAGCCGATTCACAAATGCAGTAAAGATACGCCGTTTCCGTAAGAGATACGCCGCGTAAAGATAAAGCTGCCCCTAGGAGGCGTAGTCAATGTTAAGTATGGCCGTCATTCCCGCGTCGAAATTTGAACATTTTACGTTGTTTGCGTAAGTCGTCCGTGAATGGGGCTGGACGTAATTTACATTCACGTCGAAACCAATACGTCCTTGCAGCGTACTTTGGAGCAATGCACACTGGGATATGTACACGGACGGCGCATGCGCCGTTCGTAAAAAACGTCAATCACGTCAGGTCACACCACATTAACATAAAACACGCCCCCTCATCCTAATTTGAATTAGGCGCGCTTACGCCGGCCCTATTTACAATACGCCGCCGTAAGTTAGGAGGCAAGTACTTTGGGCCAGATTCACAAAGGAGATATGACGGAGTATCTCAGATACTCCGTCGTATCTCTCAGAGTATCTATGCGACTGATTCATAGAATCAGTTACGCATAGATATCCCTAAGATCCGACAGGTGTAATTGTTTTACACTGTCGGATCTTAGGATGCAGTACCGCAGCCGCCGCTGGGGGGAGTTTGCGTCGTAAACCAGCGTCGGGTATGCAAATTAGGAGTTACGGCGATCCACAATGGATTTTCGCGTTCGCTACGTCGCCGCTAGTCTAGTTTTCCGTCGCAAAGTTAGTCGTCATTTTTGGTGCCTTAACTTTACACAGCAAACGTATTGCTGTATAAAGTATGGCCGTCCTTCCTGCGTCAAAATTTAAAAATCAACGTCGTTTGCGTAAGACGTCCGTATCTACGATACGTTACGCCGCCGCGATTCTACCTGAATCTGGCCCCTTGTGAATACAGTACTTGCCTCTCTGACTTAAGGTGGCGTAGCGTAAATACGATACGCCGCCTTAAAGTTGCGCGCCCCTACCTGAATCCAGCTACTAGACTTGCAGTGTAAAAAGGAACAGTAAAGCACCAACCTTGTGTAGCACTCTGAAGCCTCATACACATGACCAGTTTTCCCGTCGGGAAAACTACCATGACAGCTTTTGGCGGGGAATACTGGTGTGTATGCTCATGGCAGTTTTCCCAACAGGAAAACCGCCGGAAAACTGCAAATTCCCAGCAAGAAAAATGAGAACATGTTTTCTTTTTTCCCGCCGGGATTCCCGGCGGATTTTAACCCAGCAGTTTTCATATAGGAAAAGCCTGCGGGGGAGCATACATATGGCCGGGATTCCCGACCAAAGCTCTCATGTGTAGGGGGAAAGACTGACCGAGCAGGTTCTCGGCTTTCCCCTCAGGTTTCCCGGCGGTAAAATGTCCGCCGGGAAATCCATACGTGTTTACGAGGCTTAAGGCAAGAATCAGCAAAACCTTTGTATGGTATGAGTAAGTATGTTTTCCGCTATGTACCTAAAAAATTGCAAAGTATACATAGGAAAAAGCTTTTAAAAATGTTAATGCATGCTGAGATTACCGCAAGATTAAATACGGAGCACTTATACTTGTTTATTAAAAAATAAAAATAAATGAAACATGGAAATTAATTATCCGCAAACATTTAAGCAATAGAACTTAATCTGCAAACTTTCAGTAAATAATTTTATTTTTGACTAAAAATGCATAGGATAAGGATGTTCCAAGATAGTAATTTTTTCTAATCATTAGTGGGGCAAATCGACTTTTATTTTCAACTGCAGTTAATGAGCTAATTCAAAAGGAGCACAATGGAAAATTATTCCCAAATGAATGAATTTCTAATGCCGCATACACGCGATCGGAATTTCGGACAACAAAACCGTGGATTTTTTCCGACGGAATTTTGGCTCAAACTTGTGTTGCATACACACGGTCACACAAATGTTGTCTGAAATTCTGAACGTCAAGAACGCAGTGACGTACAACACATACGACGAGCTGAGAAAAATTAAGTTTCAATGATTCCGAGCATGTGTAGGATTTTTGTGCATCGGAGTTGCATACAGACGATCAGAATTTCCGACAAGAACTTTTGCTGTCGGAAAATTTGAGAACCAGCTCTCAAATTTTTGCTGTCGGAAATTCCGCCAAAGAAAATGTCCGATGGGGCCTACACACGTTTACGACCGAAAGCTCACATCGAACATTTATTATTTTTCGGAAATCGTGATTGTGTGTACGCGGCATAACAGTGTATGTGGTTTTCATTCTGTAAAGTTCAGTTATTCCGAAATCAAATCTTAAAGGCAAATTAAATCTTTCTAACAACATTTGAATGTACTGAGACTTTTCTTTAATATTTCCGTTAAGAATTCTATCCATATATCCATCCCCTACAGTAGACTCTAGAGTTGCTCACAGGCAGCCAGCTGCAACTTTAAGATAGTCCTGTCATAAATGGGACCACACCTGGCAACTACAAATAGTAATGCACATTCACACAGTGGGGCAGATCCACAAAAGGATTATGGCGTAAATTTAAATTGTATCCACAAAACAAGATACGACGGCATCTGGGATCGATCCGACAGGCTTACGTCTTAGTACGCCGTCGGATCTTAGATGCAGTTTTTCGGCGGCCGCTAGGTGATGTTTCCGTCGAAATCCGCGTGGAGTATGCAAATTAGCTATTTACGGCGATCCACGAACGTACGACTGGCCGGCGCATTTTTTTACGTCGTTTTCGTTCGGCTTTTTCCAGCGTATAGTTAAAGGTGCTATATGGTGGCGTACTCAATGTTAAGTATGGCCGTCGTTCCCGCGTACAATTTTGAATTTTTTACGTCGCTTGCGTAAGTCATTCACGAATAGGAATTTGCGTAGAACGACGTCACCGTCGTAAGCATTGGCTTCTTCCGGCAAATTTCGAGCATGCTCACTGGGATACCCCCAGGGACGGCGCATGCGCAGTTAAAAAACGTCGTTTACGTTGGGTCGCGACGTATTTACATAAAACACGCCCCCAGCACATCCATTTGAATTCCGCGTCCTTAAGCCGCCAGAGATACACTACGCCACCGTAACTTACGGCGCAAATTCTTTGTGGATTCAAAATAAAATAAATAAGTTACGGCGGCGTAGTGTATCTTAGATACGCTGCGCCCGGCGTACAGATGCGCCGCTGTACGAGGATCTGCCCCAGTGTGTCCCAGCAAGAGTCCAAAAGATAGATTTTTTTATCCCTGCAATGGAGACGTGGCTTAAGCTGCAGCTTTATCTACAAAGATCCAACTGACATAGCTCATAGCTTAAGCAGGAATCTTGCAAGTCAGCAGGATAAGAAATTAATCCAAGTCTTCTACCATACATCTTCAAACAAGAATATTCTCACTGCCCAGTGTAGCACCCTCTAGTGAATGCTAGTGTGTATATAGTTGTTAGTGTAGGAAAATTTGGCCTAGCTGAGAGCCAGGCCTGGGTTGAATTTAGGGTTGCCACCTTTTCTTTAAGCCAAACCCAAACACTTTAGCAGCCTGGGATACCTTTGGGTGCCCCAAGGAGAATAGTAATGTGGTGTATAGCGTTCCGCAACATACAATGAGTGTGGTCAAATTGCTCATGCTGACATTATAGTCCTGCCCCCCAGACAGCCATCCGCAGCTCCCGTATGGCTTTGTGTGTGACTATCTTAGTTACTTGGGGAGCCACAGTCCAGTCTGAATAATATCTCAGTCCGCTTGAAACCCAGACACATGATTCAAAACCTGGATTGTCTGGGTGAATCCCGGACAGGTGGCAACCCTAGTTGAATTATTGTTAATGAGTTATATAGCATGACCATCCCCAATGGCACAGTATAATGTAAACATTACAAACAGGCATAAATAATACAGTTACATAAAAAGTAGTAATCAGTATATTGTAGAAAAATCTGTATTCAAGACACATCAGCTAAGCAAGATGCCAAAAAAGTTAGATCTCTGCCTACACAAGTTTACAATTTAATGCAAAGCTGCTTTATCCAACAACAAGAAGGCATGAACGATAAGCTGCAATACGGTCAAAAAAGTGAAATAACAAGGAAAATAAATCAGAAGCTAAGAGATCATTTTAAAAATCTCAAATTGCATATATATGATATATGTATGATATTGAAATTCAAATGGGTTAATCAAAGGCCTTGATAATCGGTACAGGGAGAGAAGAGTACAAGTTCATAAACGAATCCTTGTGGTCCACCAGCAAGCAAAGCAAAAATTGAAGATTACATTCATTATGTAAATATTACATGAATTCCCAAACAATAGAGTATCAGAAGTAGCACAAGTAAAAGTCAGATTCTCCTCCTCTCCTTCCTGCTGGCTTTTAGCTGCTGCAGAGAGCCACACAGAGTATCAGTCCTGTAATTGCTCCCCCTGCCTTGATCATCCTTCTTGTGCACCATTCTCTTCCCCCTCCTCTCTACCCCCCATCCCTGCTGTGCTTCTGGCTTCCTTCCTCTCCTGCTGGCTGCTGTGGGATGTTTCATGGAGAGCAGGGGAAGTGGCTAGTAAATAGTTATATTTACTGTCCCCTTCCTTTCTTGAATGAACACAGTGATTGATGGGTGCCATCACTCACTGTGTTCATTCATCACTAAAGCATGGTAAACTGTGTTTCCATGCTTCGGTTTGTGAATGAAAAGGAGCTGAGGCTGCAGAGAAAGGGTTTGAAGATTTTATGTTCTTAGTCCCTTTCTCTTTTTTTAAATTGAGACATTAAAGGTCTGCTTAGTTTCCCAATATTTCACCAAAGCCCTCCCTCCCAAAAGAGTAAAAAAAAAATAGAACATAATCTAAATATTCCAAAATACAACAAAACATTAAGGGCTCATTTACACAGGTTCTCTGGCCCTTTCAGAAAGGACATTCCAGCAGACAGGATGGCTCTTCTAGACAGTATCCTGTGCATAGTCACAGACTAATTTGTGTTCCTGTTAATGCTAATAGAAATTGTGCATATGCTCATGCATATTCATGCGCACGAGCGCATATCCATTGTTCACGCACGTGCATCTGTTGCTTGCATTGGCACCAAGTGGGCTATTTAAACTGAGCCTGTGCTATGCTTCAGTGCTGTCTTGTTTACAGTGTTCCTGTATATATCTGCTTCACAAGGAACTCGACGAGCAAAACGATGTGTTTCTCGGCCGTGTGTACGAGGCCTTACTCTGCTTGTCTTGAGTAGTCCTGAACTCTGCCTGCATTGATCTGACCACACTTCTGCCTGTTCCCTTTGCCATTTATTACCAATCAACTGTGTTTACTCTTTTTAAATCATAATCACAACAGAAACTACCCAAATGACCCCGATCAACAGTTTATATACCCTGGTAATTTTGGCCTCATAACATGCACACAAGTTGATACAAAGGGGTTCGTATGGCTAATAAAGGTAACCATCCTCACCTGTGATCTGTTTGCTTATAATTAGAGTGTGTATATAAAAGGTCAATGAGTTTCTGGACTCCTGACAGACCCTTGCATCTTTCATCCAGTGCTGCACTGACGTTTCTGGATTCTGAGTCACGGGGAAAGCAAAAGAATTGTCAAAGGATCTGCGGGAAAAGGTAGTTGAACAGTAAAAACCAGGTAAGGGATGTTTCAAGATGCGCAATGAGGAGGCACTTCTGGGCTGCATTGTCGAGTCGCCAGAAGAAAGCCATTACTACGCAAATGCCACAAAGTATCCCGCTTACAATACACCAAACAGCACAGAGACAAGCCTCAAACCTTCTGGCACAAAGTCATTTGGGGTGATGAGATCAAAATTGAGCTTTTTGGCCACAACCATAAACACTACATTTGGAGAGTCATCAAGGCCTTTGAGGAAAAGTACACCATTCATACTGTGACACATGGAGTTGGATCGTTGATGTTTTGGGGATGTGTGAGCTACAAAGGCACAGGAAATTTGGTCATAACATTTTGGCAAGATGAATGCAGTATGTTATCAAAAAATACTAGAGGGACATTTGCATTCATCAGCCAGGAAGCTGCGCATGGGACGTACTTGGACATTCCAACATGACAATAATCTAAAACACAAGGCCAAGTCAACCTGTCATTGGCTACAGCAGAATAAAGTGAAGGTTCTGGAGTGGCCACCTCAGTCTCCTAACCTCACTCTGGGGAGATCTCAAACGTGCAGTTCATGCACGACAGTCCAAAAATTTCAGGAACTGGAGGCTTTTTGCCAAGAGGAATGGGCAGCTTTACCATCTAATGCCGCGTACACATGACCATTTTTCGGGTTGTAAAAAATGACATTTTTAATGGTCTAGAAAAAACTATGTTTTTTCAACCCGATTGTTAAAACGGCCTTGCCTACACACGATCGTGAAAAAAAAATGCTCTAGCAAAGCGCGGTGACGTACAACACGTACGACAGCACTATAAAGGGGAAGTTCCATTCGGATGGCACCACCCTTGGGGCTGCTTTTTCTGATTTTGTGTTAGTAAAAGACGATTCACGCTTTTCAGTCTGTTACAGTGTGATGAATGTGCTATCTCCATTACGAACACTAGTTTTACCAGAATGAGTGCTCCCGTCTCATAACTTGCTTCTGAACATGCGTGTTTATTTCACGTCGTTAAAGCCCACCTTTACAACGTAAAGACGACAACGTTAAAAACGTAGTGAAAAATTAGAGCATGTTCGAAATTTTGAATGCCCATTTTTTACATTGTGAAAAATGCTCTGGAGCCAACACATGATCGTTTTTAATGACATGAAAAAAACAACTCATTTTTACAACCTGAAAAACAGTCGTGTGTACGCGGCATGAGAAGATAAAGAGCCTCATCCACAAATACCACAAAATACTTCAAGCTGTCATTGATGATAAAGGGGGCAGTACACGGTATTAAGAACTGGGGTATGTAAACTTTTGATCAGGGTCCTTTGGGTAGTTTCTGTTGTGATTATGATTTTAAAAGAGTAAACACAATTGATTGGTAATACATGGCTTCAGCCAAACACTAACCATGAGTGAAAGAAAAGTTTTTGTGTTATCATTCATATTCTCAAAAAAATGCCCAAGAAATCATAAATATTGCCAGGGTATGTAAACTTATAAGCACAACTGTATATATATATATATATATATATATATATATATATATATATATATATATATATATATATATATATATATATATATACACACTGGGCCAGATTCAGGTATAATCGCCTATCTTTAGGCGGGCATAGCGTATCTCAGATACACTACGCCGCCGTAAGTTTGAGCAGCAAGTTGTGTATTCACATAGTACTTGTGCTTAAACTCGCGTAAGCCCGCCTAATTCAAAATAGGCTGGCTGGGGGCGTGTACTATGTAAAATAGTAGTGACCCCACGTTTTTGACGTTTTTAACGAACGGCGCATATCCCAGTGCGCATGCTCCAAATGACGTTGGCAAATCGTCATGCTTTCGACGTGAACGTAAATTACGTCCAGCCCTATTCGCGAATGACTTACGCAAACGACGTAAAAAATTCAAATTTTGTCGCGGGAACGAGGGCCATACTTAACATTGGCTAAACAACGTAAAAAAATGCGCCGGGCGGACGTACGTTTGTGAATCAGCATATCTACCTAATTTGCATATTCTACGCTGAAATCGACGGAAGCGCCACCTAGCGGCCAGCGTAAATATGCAGCCTAAGATACGACGGTGTAATAGACTTACGCCGGTCGGAACTTAGGGAAATCTATGCGTAACTGATTCTAAGAATCAGGCACATAAATACGACGGCGCCCAATCGGACTTATGACGGCGTATCTGGAGATACGCCGTCGTAAGTCTCTGTGAATCTGGCCCACTGTATATATATATTGTTACAATAAACATCCCCTTTTCAGCCTGGCTGTGTCAAAGAATGTGGTGCTGCTTGCAGAGTTGTTGGCTCTTGGAACAGGAGATCTGAAAAAATAATGGCTCCTTTGGGGGTAAACTCGCTACATAAATAATACCAGTTTCACGACTGCTCAGCTGTTTTGCATTGGATATATTAATACCTAAGAGCCCTTTTGAAACATATGAGGTTAGGTAGTGTATATCTGTCACTCTTCATGACTAAAGCAGTTTTCAAATTCATGAGGCATTTTTTAGCATTTTTTTTCAGGACAAACACTATTTTCCATTGATACTACACACTGATAGATAGGCTTACCATTTGTTTAGTTATAATAAATCAGAAAATATGAAAACAGGATGCATGTTTGTCAGTGACAGCTATGAATTATAGCATAACAAAAGCTTATTTTTTTGCAACAGGTAAACAAAGAATTCTCTTTGTTACAGCGGAGTTCCACCCATATAAAAGTCAGCAGCTACAAAAAGTGTAGCTGCTGACTTTTATTAATTGGACACGGCCTGTTGGTGAACATATCAAAATGACCTACAATACAAACAAGCTCATACACTTTATTACCAAAAGTATTGGGACACCTGCCTTTACTCGCACATTAACTTTAATGGCATCCCAGTCCGTAGGGTTCAATATTGAGTTGGCCCACACTTTGCAGCTATAACAGCTTCAGCTGTTCTGGGAAGGCTGTCCATATAGTTTAGGAGTGTGCCTATGGGAATACATGACCATTCTTCCAGAAGCGCATGTGTAAAGTCAGGCACTGATGTTGGGCGAAAAGGCCTGGCTCGCAGTCTCCGCTCTAATTCATCCCAAGGGTGTTCTGTTGGGTTGAGGTGCAGGCCAGTCAAGTTTCTCCACCCAAATCTCACTCATCCATGTCTTTATGGACCTTGTTTATGCACTGGTTGCTCCTACAAAGTTGAGAGCATGAAAGACTTTGGGCCGGATTCAGGTAGATCGGCGCATTTTTAGGCGGGCGTAGCGCATCTCATAGAGGCAAGCACCCAATTCACAATGCAAATACTCCCAATGTTGCGCCGGCGTAAGGTAAAATCGTCGGTGTAAGCCCACCTAATTCAAAGTAGGTGGAAGGAGGGCGTGATCCATTTAAATGAACCGTGACCCCATGCAAATGATGGGCCGAACGAATGGCGCATGCGGCATCCCGTGGACGCTTCCCAGTGCGCATGCTCAGAATCACGTCAGAACGAACACCTAAGATACATCGAATCACTGAACGTAACCTACGCCCAGCCCTATTCACGTAGTACTACGTAAACGACGTAAAATACGACGGCTGTTCCGTCGTCCATACCTTTGCATGGGATGCGCCTCCTATATGTGGAATAACTTTACGCCGGACGTACGCCTTACGTAAACGGTGTATATTATGCGCCGGGCGCAACTACGTTCGTGAATCGCCGTATCTCCCTCATTTGCATATTTGCAATGAGGCGGCCAGCGTAAATATGCGCCCAAGATACGCCGGCGTAGGAAAGTTATGTTAGTCGGAGGAAGCCTATTTTCAGGCGTATCTAATTCTATGGGCAAGGCGCATAGATACGACAGCGCACATTTACACTTACGCGGCGTATCTGTAGATACGTCGGCGTAAGTGTACGTGAATCCAGGCCAAAATGTCTTGGTATGCTTCACTGGAACTAAGGGGCCCCTAAGAAACAACCCCACACCATATTCCCCCCCTCCGCCAAATTTGGACCAGCACACAAAGCAAAGTCCATAAAGACATGGATGAGTACGTTTGGGGTAGAGGAACTTGACTGGTCTGCACAGAGTCCTGACCTCAACCCGATAGAACACCTTTGGGATGAATTAGAGCAAAGACTGAGAGCCAGGTCTTCTCGTCTACATCAGTGCATAACCTCACAAATGCGCTTCTGGAAGAATGGCCAAACATTCCCATAGACACACTCCTAAACCTTGTGATCAGCTTTCCCAGGAGAGTTGAAGTTGTTATAGCTGCAAAGGGTGCAGGCATGTAAAGACAGTAAAGACAGGCATCCCAATACTTTTGCTAATATAGTGTATTTATATACCTTTTTTTCTTTGTGGTATGGGTGGAGAAACAGTAGAACACTGACCTTTTCAGTGAAGAACCATGTCAGCAAAAGTCTTGGCCATTGGAAGACAGGCAGGCTGTGCTCCCAGCATGACCAGAAAACTAACCACGCTGGGAAGTATTGTGCTTCTATGCCTAACGTAGTCAGTTTGAAATAGGAAAGCAGGGCTACTAGCCAGATCGCAATGTATTTCAAACACAGCAAGAAATACAAAGAAAACAGGATACTTTTTAACCACTTCAGATCCGTGCTATTGACAAAAGACGTTAACAGCGCGGCTCTCAAGTGCCGGGTGGACGTCTTTGGACGTCTTTTTAAAAGCATTACCCGCGCGCACCACTGGGTGGCGCGCAGCGGGTAAACACTGTCCCGGCGCATCGCTGAAGAGCCGATGCGTGTACCTGGCGGCCGCGATGTCCGCCGGGTACACGCGATCGGCAGTGACACAGCAGGTGACAGCAGGGACGTGGAGCTCTGTGTGTAAACACAGAGCTCCACGTGATGTCAGAGGAGAGGAGACCGATCTGTGTCCCTTTACATAGGGACACAGTTAGAACACACCCAGGGAATACATTTAACCCCTTCCTCACCCCCTAGTGTTAACCCCTTCACTGCCAGTCACATTTATACAGTAATTAGTGCATTTTTATAGCACTGATCGCTGTATAAATGTGAATGGTCCAAAATTTGTGTCAAAAGTGTCCGATATGTCCGCCGCAATATCGCAGTCCCAATAAAAATAAAGATCGCCGCCATTACTAGTAAAAAAAAAATAATAAAAAAAATCATAATTCTGTCCCCTATTTTGTAGGCGCTATAACTTTTGCGCAAACCAGTCGCTTATTGCAATTTTTTGTTTTTTACAAAAATATGTAGAAAAATACGTATCGGCCTTAACTGAAATATATATATATTTTTTAAATGGGATATTTATTATAGCAACAAGTAAATATATATATATTTTTTAAATTGGCGCTCTTTTTTTGTTTATAGCGCAAAAAATAAAAACCGTAGAGGTGATCAAATACCACCAAAATAAAGCTCTATTTGTGGGGAAAAAAGGACGTCAATTTTGTTTGGGAGTCACGTCGCACGACCGCACAAATGTCAGTTAAAGCGACGCAGTGCCGGAAGCTGAAATTTCGCCTGGGAACGAAGGGGGTTTATGTGCCCAGTAAGCAAGTGGTTAACACAAGTACATTGTATGACAGACACACATCAGGAATATGAACCATTGGGGTAACATACTCATTAAGGCAGGGTCCATACCTTGTTGTTGTACTGTACACTTGGTAACTTTTCCTTCCACTATACACCACCCATGTTTTCAGGAACACCTCTAAAATTGTCTAGTTGGCAGAGACTATGACCAGTGTCATTGCTGTCCTTAGAGGTTAAACAGATGGATCATTAACCTGCCCACCAAAACAAATGGATGTGTTAAGAAAAAGCACGGTTGATGTATAAGCCCAATGTATTTCTTCTTTTGTCAGTAAAAAAGAACAATAAACAAAGAAGTAGTCTATTTACACCAGTGAATGCTATTAGTTCATTCATGAGTGGCTTGGGATTTGAGTCATTAAACCAATTTACAACTTAATCAAAGCTGCTTTACTGCAAATCTGTGGATTGAGGCAAGAATGTAGAACATATTTAAAGTACAAATATATGGTATGTCGAGAACTACAAAACGGTATCGTTTTTTTCTTAGCATTTCAGCAGACTCACCTTGCATCAGAACAGTTCCTGATATGAAAGCGGCAAATGTCTCTGCTGTGTCATATTAATGTAGTAGAGTGAAACTGCCTGTTAACACAGGGAGGACCTCTTTGGAGCTATAAAACATTATGTGCACAGTGGAACCTCGGATTGCGAGTAATGTGGTTAATGAGTGTTTCGCAATACAAGCACTGTATTTTTAAAAATCCTCCTGACTAGGTTTGCAAGTGTTTTCTCGCAAAATGAGCAGGATTCAAGCCAAATGGTGTGCAGTACCGTGTTTGGCCTGAGGTGGCGACGCTGGAGCCGAGCGGAGCCGCTCAGAGCCGTTCGAAAAACCTCAGAAATACTCTGTTCCCGAGCCTTTCCGAGGTTTTCCGAGTTTAGCCAAGCTGTCCTCTGGCCTTTCCGGGTGTTTCCGAGTCTCTCCGGCACCCCCCCACCTCTGGCCACAAGCGGTACTGCATACCATTGAAGTCAATGCAGAACAAATTATTTTCGTTTCCATTGACTTCTATGGGGAAATTCGCTTTGATATGCAAGTACTTTGGATTACGAGCATTCTCTTGGAATGGATTATGCTCATAATCCAAGGTTCCACTGTACTTTCTATCTGTTTTTTGTTCAACATTACAATGTAATTTTCAGTAAAGTTTTAAGAGTACCTGTTGTGTATTTAGCCATAATAATCGGAACCCTGGACGTTTTAGCAGCCACTTGGTGGTTCCTGCATGCACCTTCATTAAAACTTCTGGAGTACTCAGGAGCCCAAAAACCCAGTATACTCTAATATTCAAATGTCAACTTCTTTTAGGGCCCATTGCAATAACGTGCAGTAAAAGAGTGTTACTGCATTGCACATAATGCACCTAATACTGCTCAGTGCTCTGGACCGTGGTCTGAGGAGGCCTGTAATGCCGCACAGTGCTCTGGACTGTGGTCTGAGAAAGTCTATAATGCATAGTGCTCTGGACAGTGGTCTGAGAGGCCTGTAATGCTGCATAGTGCTTTGGACGGTGGTCTGTAATGCTGCACTGTGCTCTGGATGGTGGTCTGAGGAGAGAAAAAACGTTGCGAGAAAAACGACCTACCAAAACAACAGTTTTATGGATATTTACAAATTTATCATTATGTCCGGAAAATCTCTAATATATTAAATTGTTCTAAATTAATTCACTATGAGAAAACATATTTGGCTCCTGGAGAGACTTAGGGGCAGATTCACGTACTGCCGTGCAAAATTGTGCGGGCGTAACGTATCTGATTGACGTTACACCGCCGCAACTTACACGGGCAAGTGCTGTATTCTCAAAGCACTTGCTCCGTAAGTTGCGGCGGCGTAGCGTAAATCGACTGGCGTAAGCCGGCCTAATTCAAATGTGGAAGGGGCGGGCGTGTTTTATGCTAAACTACTGTGACCCGATGTGATTGACGTTTATGCGGAACGGCGCATGCGCCGTCCGTGGAATTTCCCAGTGTGCATTGCTCCAAAGTACGCCGCAAGGACGTCATTGGTTTAGACGTGAACGTAAATGACGTCCAGCCCCATTCACGGACGACTTACGCAAATGACGTAACTTTTTCAAATTTTGACGCGGGAACGACGGCCATACTTAACATTGGCTGCGCCTCATAGACCCAGGGGCAACTTTACGCCGGGAAAAGCCTAACGTAAACGTCGTAACTTTACTGCGTCGGCCGCGCGTACGTTTGGGAATTCGCGTATCTAGCTAATTTGCATACTCAACGCGGAATTCGAAGGAAGCGCCACCTATCGGTCAAAAAAAAAATGCAGTTTAGATCCGACGGCGTAAGAGACTTACGCCTGTCGGATCTAATGGATAACTATGCGTAACTGATTCTAAGAATCAGTCGCATAGATACGACGGCGCAATGCAGAGATACGACGGCATATCTGGAGATACGCCGTCGTATCTCCGTTGTGAATCTGGGCCTTAATCTCCAAATTTCTAAGATACTGAATATGCTCACCTTCAGAAGCCCTCAACAGGCATTCTTACATGAAAAAGTGGATGAGGGCCTATGTCAAATGGTCTCAAGCTATCAACGAAAATCAGTACAAAATGATCTCCATTAGTATCAGACACCAGAAAATCTCCTCATCATATATACCCAACAGACAGTGACAGATGCAAGAAGGGCAACAAAGCTAATTAAGGTGCTGGAGGACCCAAATTAATGAGGAAAGATTACGAGCACTGAACTTATTCTCTCTGGAGAAGAGTCTTGTGAGGGGATATGATTTCAATGTACAAATACCGTACTGGTGGTGACCCCACAATAGGGATGAAACTATTCTGCGCAAGGGAACATAAAAAGACACATGGCCATCCACTACAATTAGAAGAAAATCTGTTTAGCCTTAAACTGTGTAGAGGGTTCTTTATGGTTAGAACGGTAAGGACGTGGATTTCTCTTCCACAAGCAGTGGTTTCAGCAGGGAGCATAGATAATAAAAATAAAAATATTAGCTATTCACCTAAACGACCAGAACATACAAGGGTATACAATGTAATATTGATATAAAAGCATACACACAGGTTGGACTTGTTTCTTTTTCAACCTCACCAACTATGTAACTATATAAGAAGGATTTTGGGCCTATACAACACTTATTTTGATGCTGCCCATTAATCAAACTACCGTATATTGGCAAACTGCTGCCTTGGTCCTTCAAGTGTTTTACACCAGGATCCTCTTTTCCCTCAGAATTACTTACTGTGTTTACCCCTGCCCAATTTCTCTTAGACAACTAAAAAAACTTAAAAGGAAATTCACAGAGCCCCCATTCCTTGTAGAAATACAAGGGAAGATTTAGGATGTTAAACTGATGGTATATCCTACTGCCTGTCTCCATAATTCACTTGATAAATTCACGTCTATTCACCTCAAAATGGTCTGCAATTCTACTGCATTGTGGATCTGCTCACTGGGAGCGTTCATAACCCCCCCATCCTCACCCTCCATCTTGTCCCTTACTCAATTTTCAACTCTTTTTTTCTTTTAGTTCTCCATTTATAAGCTCTCAATCAGTAATGTTGATAGCTCCTCTAACATAAACAGGAGATGGCAAAAAAAGTGATATGATCAACATTGCTTGTGTCAATTAGTTAGTTGCAGAAGAATACATTTCATTAAGGGAAAATACTTAATAAAAGTGCAGTCAAAATTTGAAACATTAGCTGTGACAGTACATCTAAATCAGTATTACCAACTTTATCGCCAATCACACTGAACTGATATACCATTGTATAGGTTATTTATATTGTTTTCATGTTACTCTCCATTGTTGTAGATTCTTTTTAAAATTGATCTTTCAAAACAGAATGAACAAAGTCTGATGAGCTGTATAGCTTGTATATCTTACTTTCTCCATTGTTATGGAACACTATTGAAAATCAACAAAAATCACTTATACAAAAGCAGAAAATTGGAATAGGATAGGAAGACTTTGAAACACAAAGGGGTAGATCCACAAAGAAATTACGGCGGTGTATCTACTGATACGGCGGCGTAATTTCAAAATTCCCGCGTCGTATCTTTGTTTTGAATCCTCAAAACAAGATACGACGGCATCTCGGCTAGATCCGACAGGCGTACGTCTTCGTACGCCGTCGGATCTAAGATGCAATTTTTTGGCGTCCGCTAGGTGGCGTTCCTGTCGTAATCTGCGTCGAGTATGCAAATGAGCTATTTCCGACAAACCACGAACGTACGACCGGCCGTCGCATTTTTTGTACGTCGTTTCCATTCGGCTTTTTCCGGCATATAGTTAAAGCTGCTATATGGTGGCGTACTCAATGTTAAGTATGGCCGTCGTTCCCGCGTATAATTTTGAAAATTTTACGTTGTTTGCGTAAGTCGTCTGTGAATGGGGCTGGACGCCATTTACGTTTACGTCAAAACCAATGACGTTCTTGCGACATCATTTGGAGCAATGCACCCTGGGAGTTTTTACAGACGGAGCATGCGCAGTTAGTTCGGCGCGGGGACGCGCGTCGTTTAAATGAAACATGCCCCCTACCCGCCGAATTTGAATTCTGCGCCCTTACGCCGCGAGAGAAACGCTACGCCGCCGTAACTTATGGCGCAGATTCATTGAGGATTCAAACCAACTCAAAGTAAGTTACAGCGGTGTAGCGTATCTTAGATACACTGCGCCCAGCGCAGATGTATGTGGATCTGCCCCAAGGGGTCTATTTATAAATTTCACACAAGATTCATGCAGCGATAATCTGGGATTTATACATTTGCCAATTGAATCCAGTCAAAAAATGCATGAAAGTTGTGTGAATCTTGTGTGAATCCAATAAGAAATCGACTCACATGTATAAAAATTACAGGTTCTGAAACCACACTGTCTTATCACACAATGTTATTCAATGGGGTGAATGGCCAGACAAGTATAGCAAAAGGCTAAACCACAAACAACATTTTCCCTAGATAGATAGCGTAGATATATTCTTATTTGTGTCATTTTGTTTAATAATATGTGCTATGTTGCAGTGGTCTTAGAAACATATAGTCATTACAGAGGTAAAGAAGAATAAAAAGAATAAAACACTTGCATACAAATACCTAGGAGTATAACATGAGATCTCTTTAAAACATTTCTTTATTTTTAATTTACACTGGGGCTTGGTCTTTTGAGACTGTCCCTGAAATGTGGAAGAGGTGCTTTTGGATAGCAAATCCTTTACCACAGAATATACTTCAATTAAAAAAAAGATCTGCTGGGAAGTACAATACGCCAGTGTGATGGTTATTTGTGTTTTTTTTAACATAAACTATAGTGATAAAAGTTTCCATTCTGCTTAAAGAAAATAAAGAAAACTGTAGCATTACAGTCTCCAGTGTTGGCAATTTACCACATCGACTGGCAGGATGGTGACCAGTCAAGGGGTATTTCTGCCTAGCTCTGTACATTTTGATGACAATGAATGCTCAGCACTGAATCAGCAGTCTCTCATCCTCCTAAAGCCAAAATCTACGTAATGCAATGGCTATACACCCACACTGCAAGGATTAACCGCTTGTTTATTCTAGGAAAGAGTAAAAGCACTTTTATTTACCTGATCCTCCACATCCCTGGCAGTCAGAAAACCCCCTTGCTTTGGCAGTCCCTTGGCATCATCATGAACAAAGCAGGACCTTACACAACTGGAGAATATGGGAAAAAATGGTTTGGAAATTGGTCTAGAAACACAGAGGATAAGATAAGTACATTTTCTTTTGTATGCCTCCTAGACTAGGGATCGACCAATTATCGAGACGGATGATTATTGCAGGCCGATATCAGCATTTTTCAAAAAAATCTTTATCGGTCACAAACTAGACCGATATTACCAATATTTGTCTCCGCGGGCCGCGACCATCACCTGTCCTCCATCTACTCATTAGTATTTGTATGCCTCCTATTGAGGAAACTATATCAGTTTAGTTAGGACTACAGAAGCGCAGAGAGCCGTGAAGTGGCCTGTAGCTCATCCATGCATTTGCAAATGTGTGCAACCAATCCTCTGCTTTTAACATACAGTTAGACAGTTGAATTTGGCTTGCTGTTTGGGTGGTAAGTTTGAGCTTGGTTATTACGCATTTATTACTTTACTACTGTTTGCATTAAATCGCATTTCATTTAAAGTCCCAACTTCTTTTCTTGTTCCAATTTCGGGGATGGAGGCATGTGCTGGTGTGGCAGTCTACATGCCTCATTCAAAGTCCCCAACCATGTTCTATGTCATATTACAGGGATGGAGATGCGATTTTGATATTTTTTTATATATTTACCCTTATGCGTCTTTTCCAATGCTTCTCACTACCATACCATTCCTAGGTGGAGGCGGGGACACATACTCCCAGTCACCTGTCCTCCATCTACTCATTAGTATTTGTATGCCTCCTATTGAGGAAACTATATCAGTTTAGTTAGGACTACAGAAACGCAGAGAGCCGTGAAGTGGCCTGTAGCTCATCCATGCATTTGCAAATGTGTGCAACCAATCCTCTGCTTTTAACATACAGTTAGACAGTTGAATTTGGCTTGCTGTTTGGGTGGTAAGTTTGAGCTTGGTTATTACGCATTTATTACTTTACTACTGTTTGCATCAAATCGCATCTCATTTAAAGTCCCAACTTCTTTTCTTCGACCATCATTTTGGGGCCCATTAGCCTGCAGACCCAGTGCGGCACATGCACAAGATATCATTACGCCTCTGCGCACTGGGCCTAACATTCTGAGTCTGACAGGCCTCCCTCGCCTTGACACTCGGACAGACACGCCAGCTGGCCAGCCAGCAGCCAGCTGCCCACCCACAGTAAGGTACCAGGCAACTGAGGCCAGCCAGCATCCACCCACCCAGAGCAAGGTGCCAGGTCACTGAGGCCAGCCAGCCAGCAGCCACCCTCTCACAGCAAGGTGCCAGGCCAGCCATCAGCCACCCACAGCAAGGTGCCAGCCAGGCCAGTCAGCCAGCAGCCACCCACCCACAGCAAGGTGCCAGCCAGGCCAACCATTAACCACTCACCCATGTTCAATTTATACCAGATGTGTGCATAAAATTGTTGTATATTTGAAAAGTTTTAATGTACAAAATAATATCGGCTATCGGGAGGAAAGGTGACTGAAATATCGGTATTGTATCGGCGCCTAAAAAACATTATCGGTCTATCCCTACCCTAGACCTACACTAAATGAGTAGTTAACCCTTTTACTGCAGGCACAACCCTACTCCAAGGTAGAATCTTCACAGAGCTGGCTTTTAAATATGACTTTGGATGTTTTCTTAAAGCTGAATTGCAGAAAGTGGCTAAAATAATATCAGCCACTGCTCTAATTCCACCTTTTTCCCCTTCAAAAGTGGCAGCAATTCCCTGGGATACAAAATATGTCGGCCATTTCAATGTCAGAACAAACACTTATATGGCAGAAAAATGGTTCAGATTATAAAAAAAATTGTGAATATACACCTTATGTGAACTGGCCCAATCCACTGCAAACTGCTTTACGTCGTGGTTGTTTTGCCCTATTTACTGATTCATGAAGTATAATCAAGTATAAGGACAATAAAACACTATATAATGTAACATTGCAGTGGAGATGGAACAAAATGACTAGCAAGCACTGATTTTCTTGTATTTAAGGTAGAGCACAAGTTAATTTGTAAATAGACAAGATGAGGAATATGGAGAAAGGTTGTAAGAGTGTTTGACAGTTCTATTGACAGATTCATCGGTATAAAGGGAAGAATGAAAGGTAACTGCTCCAGGTACTAATATAGCATTTTTATGCTGAAGAAAACTGGATTTTCAAATTGTTACACTTTTTATAGGCAGGCCATAAAAAATTCTATAAAAATGTTATTGTATATGAGCTTTTGAGAACACACTGGTCCTCTCTTTAGACATGACCATAAAACCATGAAAATAGGGACAATTTTATAAGCACACTCTAGAAAGCAAAATTCAGTATATGTCCCTGTTTTTGTATTATTTTATGGCTTAAGGGTACTGCCAAATTATATAATGAAATATTTTAAATTTCCGTGCTATGCACCATCTTAAGTGACATCAAGCAAAAAGGCTTCTGTTATGCTTCAACATGTGATGAAACATGCATCAGAAGTGTTTCTTTGGCTAAGGGTCTGTATTGATGGGCATTAGTTCACACCAGACAGGTTTTGCATTTCATACCAGTTTAAGGGACCACTAGGGGCACGCGCGCCCCCCCTGCTCGCCCTTGGTGCTGACGCGAGTGCCCTGTGGCCGTGATCACCGCCGGGCACTCGCGATCGCTTGTGACAGAGCGAAAACCGGGAGCTGTGTGTGTAAACACACAGCTCCCGGTTCTTTCAGGGGGAGAAAGGACTGATCGTATGTTCATACAATAACTCCTTGATCGCCCCCTAGTGTTAACCCCTTCCCTGCCAGAGACATTTTTACAGTAATCAATGCATTTTTATAGCACTGATCGCTATAAAAATGCCAATGGTCCCAAAAATGTGTCATGGTGGTTGGCTGTATAAATTCAGTGTGTTTCTAAAAGCAAAGCCGTTCCTTTTCTGGTGTACTCCAAGACTGGTGTTGTCTGGTCCTGATCCATTGGTCGCGTGTTCCAGGACTTGGGAAGCTTCTTGGTGGAAATAACCAACAGGGTGTCCGGAGTCCGTCACATATGGTGGCAGCAGTGGGATACTTTCTTGTGCCTGAAACATCCAAACCACCAACGGACCTTGTCAGATGTATCTTTGCTTCTCCAGCCTTAAATGAAGTAGCCCATGACACCAGGTATTATAGCTGAGCACCCAATAACTAGATGACACTAGCTTAGGTGCAAAGTGGAACTCACTTTATTGTAAATTCACACAGATTATATATACAACACAAAATCAGATAAGAGCTTGATCACATTATGCAAACTAAACAGGAAGATAATTAACATATCTAAGGAACAGCCAACATAATCGAGGGGTAGAGAAAGGATGCGCCACCTAAGTGCAGTATTAAAGAGGTTCTTTTAATGGTGGCGCTTCCTTTCTCTACCCTTCTTTTGATTCCACAGAGTCAGCTCTCTGAGGACAGCAGCCGCCATTGAACAACCAAATCACCTGCATTTTTAACCATTGAACTGCCTGTTACTATTATTTCTAATGGACTAATCACCATACCCCTACCTATATATGTACTTTGTATCTGCGCTGACAGTTACCTCTCCTACAGCCAACATAAACAGCAATCTAATTAACCACATCAATACTGAGCACTTTCACCACCTTCCTTCCCAGACCAATTTTCAGCTTTCAGCACTCTCGCACTTTCAATGACAATTGCGCTGTCATGCTACTCTGTACCCAAATCTAATTTTTGTGATTTTGTTTGCAAAAATAGAGCTTTCTTTTGGTGGTATTTATTCACGACTCCATTGTATTTTCTTTGTGATATAAACGAAAAAACAGCTGTCATTTTGAAAAAAAACTATATTTTCTTCTTTCTATTTTAAAAGAAATCAAATAAAATCGAATTTTGTCATAAATTGAAGCCAAAATTTATTCTGCTACGTGTCTTTCATAAAAACCAATTAAGTGTATAATAATTGGTTTGTGTGATCACAGACATATGTACGCAGATGATCATGTACAGATGTGCGCAGGTGATCACTGACATATGTGTGCAGATAATCATTGGGACATATGATTTTACTGTTACATATGTGGGGGACAGGTGTTTTTACTGTGTGGGGACATGTGTGTGAGGACATGTGTTTTAGGGACATTGTGTGGGGACTTTGGGGGTTATTTACGAAGGGCAAATCCACTTTGCACCACAAGTGCACTGCGAGTGCACTTGGAAGTGCAGTCACTGTAAATCCGAGGGGAAGATCTGAAATGAGTGGAAGCGCTGTTGATTTTATCATCCAATCATGTGCAAGGTAAAATATTGTTTTTAATCTTCCTTGCATGTCCCCCTCGGATCTACAGCAACTGCGCTTCCAAGTGCACTTTCAGTGCACTTGTAGTGCAAAGTGGATTTGCCTTTAGTAAATAACCCCCTTTGTGTGTTTACATTGTGGGGTGACACTAGGCTGGTGACCAGTGTGTAAAAAGCTGTAAAAAACAGCTCATACTCACTGATCACCAGCAGGCTGCAGCGATCCGCTCTCCTCTCCTCACTGACAACTTCCTAGCAACAGGCTCTGTATTTACATCACATGATGGCTGTGACTGGACATGGCCATCATTAGATCAGGAGGGCCAATCACAGAGCCCTCCTGCCGATCGGAGATGCGCTACGCCTGGGTGACACAAGTGCATCAGGTTTGCGCTGCTGCGCGGGCACATGCGTGCGATCCCCCTCCCTCTGAGGTATGTTCCTGAACGACCAATCAGAAGGAGAGAGCGCCCACCTGGTCGTATATGTACAGTGGCTGGGTGGGATGTGGTTAAACAGTAAGCTAACTAGTCACCTAGACAAGCCTAGGTGAATCAGTGCTCAACTAGACCATTTGGCACAAGTTCCCCAGTAAGACGTCCAAAGCTCGAAACAATTAGCAGACAGACAGAAACGAGTGATTCAATTAACAATGGGAATTCACACCTAGGAGGAATGCAATGGTGAATGATACCATGGGAGAAAGACACCTTAGTAAATAGATTATAACAGGTGGCTGTCTTGAGCTGATTATATTAATATCTGCTCTGAGTCTAATGCCTCGTACACACGACCGTGTTTCCTGGCGGTAAAAAGTCTGCCGGGAAACCCAAGGAGAAAACCGAGAACCTGTTCTGTAACTTTTTCCCCCTACACGAGACCGGGTTTCCAGACAGGAAAACTGCCATGAGAGCTTTGGTCGGAAATCCCGGCAGTGTGTATCCTCCATCGCAGTGTTTCCTATAGGAAAACTGCTGGGTTAAAAACCGCCGGGAATCCCGGCGGGAAAAAAAGAAAACATGTTCTCTTTTTTCCCACAGTTTTCCTGTTGGGAAAACTGCATTGGAGCATACACACTGTGGGTTTTCCCGGCCAAAAGCTCTCATAGCAGTTTTCCTGATGGGAAAACCGGTCGTGTGTACAAGGCATAACAGTCTAAAGCAGTCACTGCTGGTTTGGGCACAAAGGCCCCAAATCTGTATTCAGGTCCTAGGTTCCCAAAGTCTGTGTGTTTTGGGGAGACATGTAGCCAAATCCAATGAAAGACCACTTCAAGGGTCCTTCAGGCACACAGCCCCCTCAAAAGCCAGGGCCCATAGTCAGTAGGCAATAGGTTACCCTGTAGTCCCTTCCTGTCCTGGTTGGGTTTGTTACAGTACTGATATGTCTCTTTAGAACCCCTATAGTGTTCTGGTAATCCTTTTATACATTACAGTCTCATTGTTAGTTTTTAGCACTCTTTTTTCACAGTGCTGGAAGTGTGGTTTATTTCCAAGAAAGGACACTATGTACGTGGAATTCTCTCTGTTTTTCTGGGCTTTCTTTGAGTACTCCAGTTAGCTACCAGGGCTTAGATACTGTACATACTGTTGGCAGAAGCGTAACATTGTAACTTCTTTGGATGCATGAAGTGATGTAAATGGCTCAGTGTAATATGCCTTTGCTAAAAAAAGATAAAGATGACTCCTATATGAGTGTAAATGTTTTAAACATCAACAGAAAAGAAACTCAGAGCAAAGAGTGCTTTTAAGTTCCAGGTGCATATAAATTGAAGATGTTCAATATCTTACAGCTTGTTTTATTTCTAAATCAGTATAGTCTGAGTAGAACAGCCTGTCCCCTGGCAGCACCTGCAGAGTGGGACCTTTGTTTTCTGTAAAGTGGTCTAACACACCCCTTGCTGAGTCAGATTGCAGAGCTATAGGTCTAAATCAGGAGGGGTATGTAGTAGTCCTGTGTGCAACATTGTAAATTGTTACACTTAAAATTTAACGGGTTAATGCTCAGTCTTTCCATAATCCCCTGCCGGCGCCAGAATTTTCTCCTGTGTGCCAGTTTTCAACCATCATCACTGGCTGGAGTCAGGTGGTGCAGATGCATAGGAGCTGCTCATTTCAGCCCACAGGTATCAGGGTACATTTACAGTCTGGGGGTGGCTGTGAGTGGATGGGTAGGTATAGTTTATATATAGTTTTATATAGTTTATTAAAAAGCCTCCCTTCTCACAGTATGTAAGAGCAGAACTTTAGTTCCGCTTTAAAGATATAATTTGATTAAATTGGACTAAGGGACAAAATTTATAATGGGAACTTAATATGAAGTATTGTGAATTCATATCCAAATCAAATTTAAAGTTCAAGGAAGTAATAGCCATCCACAATGATGAACAGAATATGCTTATTCTAGTATGCTTATCCACATCGCTTACCATATCTAATAAGTAGACCTTTATGAGGTTCCAGACATGTAATCTGAGTTATATGCTCCACTGTCCCTAAACACCCCTGACACCTGCTTAAAAAAGTCACTGGGTTTAAAAAAAAAGCTTTGAATATAAAGTCTACTATCCCACTTCTTTCAACAGCGCACTTGGAAAAAGCTTAAAAGTAATCCATAAATAGTCTTCTATATTTCTTTTCATGCATTGGGACTTTTTTTATAAACATTTTCTAGGAATAAGAAGAGAAGATTTACTAAGGTAATGGGGCAATAAATTTCAAGCGGTTTCCATCCAATCACTAGCTTGGTTTAGTAGTGTATTCCTTTAATTAAAAACACTGCTTTTATAGAGAGTCTGTATGCACCCCAATTCTGAAGGGCATAATGTTGTGTAATAGATAATATTAACATAATACGTGATTTACATACTCAAATTTCCAACCTGAATGTTTGGCGATGACTCTGTTTGGAGGAGGGGGCTACACATAATTGTTAAAAAAATAAATGTTATGGCTCAAGAAAAAACATCAGAGTAAGAAATACTGATGGATCTGCAGATCTTCAACCCAATGAACTGGTTTGTGGAAGCAGATTAGTCGAATTGCGGATGGAGTGGGTTTTAAGCAGTTGACCGATCTTGGCATTTATTTTCTGTGTTCTTACAATGAACTCCATTAGCTTATGCCAACCTTTAGTGAAGTTAGTATGTTAAGATACAGCTGCTGTCTTCAGTAATGTCTTTAGAAGAGATTGAATGTCTGGATTAACCCTGCCAAGAAGATAGGAGGATCTTGGAATTGGTTTCCTGCTTTGAAGTCCAAGATCTGCATGACCTCAGTTCACATATGAGAAAAAAAACAGAAAGTGAAGCACAGAAATGTATGTGGGTTATATTTTTGTAGATATTTATAAAGAAAGTGTGAATGACGCAAACATTCTTTAAAGAAAGAAAGAAAAAACAAGAACACAATTGCGTTTTAAATGTGATCCCACACATCTGTTATTCTGCTTTTCTACTAACTGGCCACAACATTACACCACACATACTATGTAATTATACATTTTTCACAGCAGATACACAGAAAGAATAGATTGGTTTACCATATCATTTGTAATGTGAAATTTAGAATAGTTTCTACTAAATACAATTAACAAATTTTAATTTTAACCATAATTGTTTTTTTAGAAATTGCTTGATTTTATGCTATGCGCGTTCATTAGTTACAGTATTTATTACAGACATTTATATAGTGCTGACAAATTACACAACGCTTTACATATTGAACATTCATATCGGTCCTTGCCCTCAAGGAGCTTACAATCTAAGTTTCCTATGTAACATGCATACTACACACACAAAAATAGGAGCCAATTTGAACAGGAGACAACCCATGCAAGCACAAGAAAAACATGCAAACCCAATAATGATAGTGTCCTGACCAGAATACAAAACCAGAACCCCAGTGCTGAAAGGCAGAAGTGCTAACCACTAAGTCACAGTCACATCCTCTATGCCCTGTACACAGAAGTACACAATTTTTGATAAGGTTAAATCAGAAGAGCAGGGTACAGATAGAAGTAGGCATTTTGGGGTACTAAACTACGTACCAGTTAGCTTGCTAAGCCTGTATTGATAGTATCTGGTCAGTTTCTAGGCATAAATAAATATATTTTCAATTGGATGATAATTACAGCAATATGTATTTTTTTGTTTGCTTTTTTGGTTAACTGTGGCTGCTTAGTTTTTAGTTGCTCTAATGTGAATGTATTGTTGATCATAACAACTGTTTATGGATTATATTTTTGTGATTCATATCATGCACTAAATGTTCAGTCTCACTGAATCTGCATTTCATATAATATCTAAATGCAAGGTCCTGTAGAGGATCGTCCTGTCCTGCTTGTCACCATGGGTGTGTGGTTTTCACCCAGCATTCCCAGGCGACAACCACACCTGGAATTGGTGAATATGCTGCTTTTCTATAGGTACAGAATGGTGAGTGAAGGTAGAAACTCTAAAAAAGGAAATATGTTACTGGTAGGATCACCAGGAGAAAATTAGAAAAAAAGGCCCAAAAAAATAAACAAATGCAGCATTAACATCTAAGGCAGTGGTTCTCAACCCACTAGTGCCGTGACCCCTTGATAAAATTTCCCAAGTTGTGGGGACCCCTAACAGTAAAAATTTTCATAGCGTGGGTTGTCAACACCCAAGGCAAAACAAGTAATTTGCACCCCTAACTCTTACATTTGTGAAGTATTAAAACCCCTTATGGTACATTTTAGTATGTACCACTCTTTGTTCTCCTTTCTTTCCCTTTTATCTATCTATCTATCCTAATTTCTCCTTTTTTCCCCCCCCCATCCCTCAATCTAGACGTCTTTCTTGCTCTCTCTCAATCTTTCTCTCCCTTTTTATTTGTTGTTCCCCCTCTTTTCCTTTCCACGTATTCTCTATTTTTATTCCTTCCCTTACTCTTTGGGGGTGGGAGAGTTGGGATGAGTGGCAGTGCTGGTGGGAGAGTTGGGATGAGTGGCAGTGCTGGTGGGAGAGTTGGGATGAGTGGCAGTGCTGGTGGGAGAGTTGGGATGAGTGGCAGTGCTGGTGGGAGAGTTGGGATGAGTGGCAGTGCTGGTGGGAGAGTTGGGATGAGTGGCAGTGCTGGTGGGAGAGTTGGGATGAGTGGCAGTGCTGGTGGGAGAGTTGGGATGAGTGGCAGTGCTGGTGGGAAAGTTGGGATGAGTGGCAGTGCTGGTGGGAGAGTTGGGATGAGTTGCAGTGCTGGTGGGAGAGTTGGGATGAGTGGCAGCGCTGGTGGGAGAGTTCTGATTAGCCAACATAGGTGCTCTTGATCAAGGTAATTTGCTGATCTGAGAACTGTAGTGGGGACTTTTAATGGGGAATATCACAGGTCATAGTCCTACTCACTATGTCTCCCACTTCATATTCCTCACCAGTCAGCTGACCTAAAGTCTCTCCCCCCCCCCCAGCCATGTTGTGAACTGAATGGGCGGCTGCAAAGAGACCGCGTGGGCGGCTGTGGGCTCCAGGGACAGGGCTCCAGGGACAGGGACAGCCCTGCTGGGTGGCTGCAAAAAAGGTGCCGGCTTCAGGAACAGCCCAGGATTTGCTGACCCATGGCAAATCATCATTTGACCCCCGAGGGGGTCCCGACCCCCGGGTTGAGAACCACTGATCTAAGGGCTGATAGGGGCATTTGTTATACGCCTGGCCACAGGTTCTTGTGTTTTCAGCTAACAATTAAGATTTTACGCTTTTGGACAATTTTACCCTTCTTACATTAAGGCTCAATATTTTGAGGTGTATTAAGGGGAATTACGTTAAAATATTTTTCTTTCTTTTTTTTTTTTACTTATAGGGGTATTGCCAAGTTTTCACTGCTGTCTCTGTCCCTATTTGGGAGAATCACCTCTCTATTTTTACTATGACAAATAGTGACTATTGCAACTGACAATGAAAGTGATGGGAATCCAAAATGTTTAGCCCTGTACACATGACCGGGATTCCTAGCAGTAAAAAGTCCTACATGAACCCCGGGGGGAAAACCGAGAACCTGCTTGGTAACATTCCCCCTGTACATACCAGAGGTTTTCCTGTCAGAAAAACTTCCGTGAAAGCTTTGGCCGGGAATCCAGGCTGAGTGTATACTCCACTGGAGTGTTTCCCATAGGGAAACTGCCAGGAAAAAGTCCGCCGAGAATCGCGGCAGGAAAAAAGAGAACATGTTCTTATTTTTCCTGCCAGGATTCCCGGCGGTTTTCCTGATGGGAAAACTGCCATGGAGCATACACACGGCCAGTTTTCCCAGCCAAAAGCTGTCATGGCAGTTTTCCCGACAGGAAAACTGGTCATGTGTATGAGACATTAGAGTTGTCTCCAGAACGTTCTAGGAAAAACTGTCTAAGAGGGGAATTCCCCTCACCTTGGGATATTTCTTCTAACTTTCTGCTGTATCTATGGTGCAAGAAGTGAGATAAGTTTCTCTAATTTCCCTTATTCTATTCAAAGCTACTTTAAAAGGTTTAGGCTATAGATACACTTTATGATGCCATTTGTCTTTAGATAGCTTTAACCACACATCTTAATTCCACCCAAACTCCATCCCCACTATAACTAGAAACACAAACTAGAAACAAGGCTATTAAAACATTGACACACATCGGTAGGGTTATTTAAATTAGCTGGTCACATTGATCTGTATATCCTTTTGATAATAATAAATTGTGAAATCTCCATGAATGTTAAATTATAAAAGCACTATAAAATGGTGTATTTAATATATCATTGGATAAGTGTAACATGACTTACTGATGGAAAGCGTGTAATCTTCTGAAGACTGCAATTTTGCTAAATACAGCAATAATCTTTCCACATAGGATATTCTTTTCCATTCCTTACAGAAAATAAATGGACCTTCCAATAACAGAGTGTCTAGGGAAGTAAACTGCCTCTAGAAAACTCAGACAATGCTTTACCATTAATTAATAGTGTATAACAATTCTACATTCAACTTGACAAACTACCATGGAACAAATATACTTCTTGGGAAAATTTGCCAGTTAGGTGATGCTCCTAATTAAGATTTCCTGTACACTCACATGAGCCTGAAAGTCATTAAGTCAAGGCATTGTAATAAATCTCTATTGACAGATGAACATTGAAAATAGATTTGTTGATTTTATTTTTACTTACTTGCTTACTTTTATGATAATTAAATATGTTATAAATTGCTAAGAAATAAATCACTGGAAATAGCGAAGTCTCAGTGGAGATCAATGGCATGTCATCGATTTTACTGGATGCATTACTGGAATAGAATGAACATTTTTCTGACATGCTCTCTAGGGTTATTCTTTTGAAAATGCAGCCCATCAATGACATAATACAATTATCTCTACAATCTCTGGCCAGAAAATAGAAAGCCCTGGTAAATACAATTGGACCAACTTTGGCCCAGATAAGTGTAGCCACACACTATGGCAGTGACTCAGGGATCCTTTAGCAACACAGTGTTAAAAAGACAACTATACTTTTATAAAAAATACTTTATCCTACCCTAACTTTCTCTCTTGAACTACTCTTGAACTACTCTATACTAACCTCCCCTTCTCCCATCCAAGCTTTTATTTTACCTCAGTCAGTGCAGGCTTGAATGTTCACAGCCTCTCCTGCCCACATTCTCTCTAGATCTGTCTGTGCCTGTGCACTGAGATTGCATAGACTTGTACGTCAGTACTGGTTGATCTCTAGGTAAACTACTCTCCCTAGGCTGTTTAATCATCTTGCAGTTCATTACCTAGTTTAAACTGTTGAAATGTGGAGTCCAATTTGTAGCTGTGGGTTAATGCAAACTTCCTATGGTCACTGTACTCCGCATCAACTTAGAGTACCTTCAGACATCAGACAATAGTCATCAAATTTTAGCTGGACTAGACAACCATCTTATTAACAGGCATATCTGCAGCAAACACTTCCTGAGGGGGGGGGGTATAATGCAATTGAGCAGATTGGAAAATTTTGTTTATGGTCAGGTTTAGATAAACAGAAAACCTATACCGATACCTCTGGTCTGGTGGAAGAAACCACTAGCCAAGTCAAGCACTAACTAACGGCCTGTCTGAATGAACATCCCCCTGCTATGCTTGGAGACACTTTTAATTCAACATCATCTGGTCACCTGAGTGTATTGTCAGGGGATTTTCATAGCATATCTCTCCAAAATAGAAGGTGTAAGGTGGTCCTAGACCAGACTGAGAAGCAATCTCCATGTCTATGAGCACCATAAAAGCATGTCAGATATCCGATCTTGGTGGACCCTCTTGGATAATTTTTATTGCTTTTTACTAAGCTAAGAATAAATACTTTGGTTGATGTTCTTTTCCTAATATCTGCTGGATGGTGTTTGGATAGGTAGCATAGCTTCTAGAAACATTTGATCCTTTTACAGCCAGCAAAACTAGCTGTATTGTGCAATGATTATTGGGTCTAGGTGAAGTGTGTAGCTCTGGCAGATGTCAAGGGCAACTGCATAAGGTGTAGGGGATACTTAAGCATATACAAATCAATTTAAAAGAAACCTGTCATGAGAGAAAAGTAAACTGAATGTTGGCATCACTAAATATATTTTCACTGTACACCTGTACATCTAATATAGAAGGCTTACAGGTTGTCAGGGATTTTTTTGTCTGAATCAACATCATGTGAGTTACATCATATTTGTTAGAATGTCCCATCTTTGTACATGAAAACTAAATTGCATTTGAAGGGGAACATAAGCCCAAATATGTGGCACTGCTATGGGCAGCTCTGTTGCCCCCCTAATTTGCAAGCTTATTTGTGGGGTATCTTGAAAAAAAATTACATCAATGCTTCTTATGCATTGATGTAATTCTGAACATGTAAAAAAGCCTTACATTGATGAAATGTTCCTAATCTGAGAGAGTAGTGAAACTGAGTCTTAATAATATCTTTCCTAAAACTGTGTTTAATCCATACATTTCTTGAGCAACATCACTTTTCTTTATGTGCGAATCACTAAGGGTACCTTAACATCTATTTCTCTTGTGAGGAGATGAAGGAAGAAGCTTACACATTGTTATGTCCATTACTTTAAACTCTGACCTAGGAACAAAGCAGGGAAAGTACAGAAAAGGTGTGTGTTGGGCTGTTCTTACAAGAGAACTTGTCACTTTGCCCTAAACTCTTGGCCACAGATGTAAAGCTTACATCTTCAGCAGCAGGGGTATTTACACACACTCCCGGCTACTATAGTCAATCATACTGTCAGTTTTATGATTTTGTGTGGAATCACACTGCTGCCTTACACAGACTCAAAATTGGATCTCATTTCCTTATCCAGCCATGTGCTCAAGCTTCTTGCTCCATCCCACAGTCTGTGATCAATGCTGCCATTGGCAGTCCCCTCCTTCTTTACTCCCCACTATCTGCACTACTCCTGGCGCCTCCCTCTGAGGTGACAGGAGCTGTAACTACAGAGGAGGCATAAGGTATCAATATGCGCTGACAGTCTTGACTGCCAGCTTGAATTTTTTTTTTTTTTTTTTTTTTTTTTTTTTTCCATTTTCACGTCAGACTCTGCTCACATATAGCCGAGAGGCTAGCTCACGGTTCGCCCGCCCTTAGCATCTCTCTTGCGGCTTCGCATCATTTGTGGGTTTTGTTTTTTTTTTTTTTTTTTTTTTTTTTTTTTTTTGACATTACGAATTTAACATTTTTAAACTGTTAAGTTAATATTTTCCCGCTTGACGAATCTGACTACATTCTTTGATAGCGTATCATAATTAGCTTATATTAATTAATCCCTCTTTTTTTTTTTTTTTTTTCCCCCCCCCTTTTTTCTCCCCCCTTTTCCTTCCCCCCCCCCCCCCCCGGATCTGTGTGCCATGCAATCCTCTCCGCGATCTCTCAGCTCTCTGCTTCTATCGTTCCCTGGACGAACTTCTCTGTGGATTTGAACACTTTCCACTTTTCCCAGACCATCCTGTTTTTGTCCTCTTCTCCTGACTCTCTGCATGCAAGATACTCCATCTCTTCTATATATTCCACCCTTTCTATCCATTCTTTAATTGATGGCCTCTTTGGGTGTAACCAATTTTTGGGGATCAGAGCCTTAGCTGCGTTTAACAACACTGGGACCAGAGTTGTTCCATATTGTTTTTTTGTTTTTTCAGTTCCGTGAAACAAACAGGTCAGCGGGCTACATAGAATCGTTTCTCCTGTTATTTCTACGATGTATTTCAAAATTTCTTTCCAAAATTCCTGCATTCTCGGGCAGTCCCACCATATATGTATCGTTGTTCCTTTTTGTTTACAGTTTCTCCAACATAGCTCTGAATTTCTAGGGTGGATCTTATTCATTCTTGATGGGGGTCATGTGCCATCGCACCATACATTTATAGTTTGCTTCTATGGTGGTAATATCCGCAGCATGGTTATAAACTGCACCTATCATTTGTGTTTTATCAATTTTTTTACCAATGTCGCTCTCCCATTTTCCCAAAAAAGGCAATGCTTCCTGGGTCTCAAGTTCTGTTAGTATCCCGTATACCTTTGATATACCGTGTATCAGGGGCTTGTCCATGCTGCATATTTTTTCTATTGGGTATAGTGTCTTATCTTCCCTAATTGGTTGTGGTAGTGTGCTCACGAAATGTTTTAACTGCATATACTCCCATTCACTCATGCTTTGTTCCCCTTCCCCTATTTTTATCTCTTGTCTAAGTTTAATTTTTCCCCGTGTAACAATATCTTTTAATTTTTTCTCCCCTAAGTGTTTTCCAAAACGTGTTCCGTTACCTGGTGGGAAAAAATTTGTGCCTGCTAATGGGATTAATGGGGAGTTATACTCCCATTTTTCCCGTCTCAATATTGTGTCCCATATCCTAAATACGTTCCTTGTTATGTTGTGTGTATTCGTGCTCATTTCCCTCATGTTCGGTGGTATCCATACATTTCTTTTTAATAGTGTCCCACTTAATATTTCTTCCATACGTACCCATTTTTTTTGTGTATGTGCGTTTGTCCATTCTACCAGCCTGGCTAGGTTTACAGCAAAATAATATCTTTTTATGTCGGGGAGCCCCAACCCCCCTCCTTTTTTTTTCATGCTCAACAATGAATAGCTTAGTCTAGCCTTTTTACCTGCCCATATATATTTCAAAATTACTGTTTTGATTACTTTAAAGAAGCTTTGCGGTATTTTTATTGGGAGCATTTGAAGTTTGTATGTTATCTTTGGTAAAATCATCATTTTAAACGCATTAATCTTGCCTATCCAGGAGATATGTTTTTTTGCTAAGTTTTTCAAGTCTTGGTTAATGTCATTAATTAAAGGGACAAAATTGGCCGAGTATAGTTTTTCCACTTTAGATGTAATTTTTATACCCAAGTACGTTATAGCTTCTTTTTCCCATGTAAATGGAAACTCTTTCTGTAGTTCTTCTGCTTCTTTTTTTTCTATCCCCAGATTCAAGATTACCGTTTTTATCGGGTTTATTTTAAAATTTGAAAGTTCTCCATATCTTTTTATTTCCTTTATAACATTAGGGAGAGATACTCTAGGCTTGGTCAGATATAGGAGTATGTCATCCGCATACGCCGCCACCTTGTGTTCTTCATCTCCCACTCTCACCCCTCCTATCCCCGGATTTTCCCGGATTTTTGCTAACAACGGTTCCAAGGCTATTACATATAAGAGAGGTGAGAGCGGGCACCCTTGTCTGGTTCCGTTTTCCATGTTGAACACAGATGACACACTCCCATTGACCTTCACCCTTGCCGTCGGGTGGCTGTACAGGTTTTTTACCCATTTCATGAACCTTGGGCCCAGGCCTATTTTTTGTAAAGTTTCCATCATAAACCCCCAGTCGACTCTGTCAAATGCTTTTTCGGCGTCTAAAGACATGAGTACGACTGGGGGTTTCTTTTTTGGGTCTTGTTGTAACAGTAACAGGGTCCTTATACTATTGTCTCTTCCTTCTCTGCCTGCTACAAAGCCCGCCTGATCTGAGTTTATTAATTGCGGCATTAAACCTTTTATCCTGGTTGCTAATATTTTCGCGTATACTTTCAGGTCTGCGTTTAACAGTGCTATTGGACGATAGGAGGAACACAACGTTCCATCTTTTCCCGTTTTATGGATGATAGAAATATTTGCCAAAAGAGATTCTTTTCTTATTTCTTCTTCCTCTCCTATTTTGTTAAAATAGTTACACATCTCTGGGACCAGAAGTTCGCTAAATATTTTATAATATTTGATCGGCAAGCCATCGGGGCCTGGACTTTTCCCGCACGGGGTTTCCCTGAAGGCTCTATGTACCTCTTCTTGAGTTATTGGGGCCTCTAGGGATTCAATGTCGTTTTGAGAAATTTTAGGTAATTTCGTTTCTTCTAAGTATTCCCTGATTTTCCTTTTTCTCATCTTTTCTTGCTCTTGTGTTTCCTTGGTTCTTATCGAATATAATGAACTATAGAAAGTCCGAAAGGATTCCGCTATTTCAGACGTCTTATATTTCATAAGGCCGTCTTGATTCTTTATTTTTTCGATGTAGTTTTTTTTTTTTTTTTCCCTGGATATTTTGGCTAAGTGTTTCCCTGGTTTGTTCCCCCATTTATACCTCTCTTTTCTAACATTTTTGAATATGTCTCTTGTTTCAACCTTCATCAGATCTCTAAGCTGGGTCCTCTTTACAATAATTTCATGATATATTTCATTTTCTCCTCGTTCTTTATGTATTTGCTCAAGTTCAAATAGCTCAGTTGTTAATTTTTTCATGTTTAGTTTCCTTATCTTTTTTTTCCCTGCTCCTATTGAGATTAATTTCCCTCTGATGTATGCCTTATGGGCCTCCCAAACGGTAGCTACCCTTACTTCAGGTGTGTTGTTAAGGGTGAAATATTGATCCAATTCCGTTCTCACTATGTTGTTTACCTCTATATCCTCTATAAGTTCTTCATTTAGGTTCCATGATCCTTTTCTTTGCTCTATTTCTTTGAATCTAATTTCCGCTATTACAGGAGCGTGATCTGAGATTGTAGATATCCCTATCGAAGTTTTAACTACCTCTTCCAATAACTCATGGTCTACCAATATATAATCCAGTCTTGAGTATGTTCCGTGCACGGAGGAATAGTAAGTATAGTCTCTTTTATTTGGATATGTAATCCTCCAGGGATCTATTAAACAGTAGCTATGCATTTTTTTTTTCAATATTCTAAGCTGTTTAATATTTCGCCTCTGAGCTCCGGATGTACTATCTAGTTGATAGTCCATTGAGAGATTAAAGTCTCCTGCTAGTATTACATGTCCTAATTTAAAGTCCATTAAGGCATTCAAAATCCCCCTCAGATATTTATGTGGTTGGCTGTTTGGGCAGTAAATATTTGCCAACGTGTATTTTTTCCCTTGGAGTACTCCTTTTAGGAACAAATAACGACCTTCCGGGTCTACTTTCCTATCTTCTACTGTAAAGGAGATATTCTTCCCTATTCCTATGGCGACCCCTTTTGCTCTCTTCTTTGGGGAGTCCCCATAGTACCAACTAGGAACTGCCCGAGAATACAATCTGACATTAGAGTCCAGCGTTATGTGTGTCTCTTGCAGGAAAACTATTTCAGCGGAATACCTTTCAACTTCTCTTAGTACCATATGCCTTTTTTCGGGGCAGCTGAGACCTCTTACATTATATGTTAAAAATTTTATGTTTGTCATATTTTTTTTTTTTTTTCCCTCTGTCTTGGGTATATATGTTCTTTCCTGCTGCATGACACACAGATCTGAGTCCCTTTCCCCCCCTCTCTAATCTTCCCCTCTCCCTTCCCGCCCAGTCACCTCCCCTCCCTCCCTTCTCCCTCCCCCCCTCCCTTCCATTTGTACCTTGCCCCCTTATTCTTCTATTGGGGCTTTCTCCTCCCCTCCCCCCCCCCCCCACTCAATCCCTGACCTTCTGGTCATATTTAGAGCTTTTTTCAATTTGGCGCTCCTGGCGCTCTTTTGCTCCTCGGGCTGAGGTGGAGTTCTGTTTTAGCCCGGTCTCCTATCCCCCTATACTGGGGAACTGGTGAAGAAGCACTCTCTGGGTCTCCTCTCTCCCCGGTTCCACTCCGATATTTTACTATCTTGACCCTCCCCCTCTCCCCCCCACCTACGACCCCCCCCACCATTCCCCCCCTCCTCTACCGGTCGACACTAATAATCTTTGGTGTTGGAATGCTTAAACTTTGACAAAATTCTGGTGTTTCCTCCAGAAACCTCAGTCTTGCAGAAACACCATTTTTCCTGCCTATTAGGCACGCTGGGAATCCCCAGTTATACTGAATATCGTGCTCCTGCAAGACACCTAACAATGGTTTTAAGCTTCTTCTTCGTTTTAACGTCTCTTGTGACAAATCTTGATAAATTTGAATATTATGTTGATCATATTCTAACGGCGGCTTCCCTCTCAGTTTTCTCCATAGCTGGTTTTTCTCTTCCCAGCTTTCAAAACGCACAATAATGTCTCTTGGGTAGTCCTGTGCTCTCTCCCTAGGACGTCTTATCCTGTGTGCTCGTTCTATTCTGAGCGGGGAAGTTGTTTCTCTCTCTAATATTGGGTTACAGATTTTTCTTATTATTTCTGGGAGGTCCTCAACCTGTGTCGTTTCTGGAACTCCGCGTATTCTAATGTTCTTTCTTCTGTCCCTGTTCTCTTGATCTTCTAATTTATACGCCTGTTCTCGTTGGTTTATTTTTAATGCTTTTATTTCATCTTCTAGCTTTTTAAGTGAGGTTACATTGTGGTCAACTTTTTTCTCCACTTCTTCCACTCTTTCCAATATATGCCCCATATTTCTCTCCATTTTTTCCATTTGCGTTTTAAGAGATCTTTCTAAAGCAGCGAACATTCCTTCCATTTCTCTTTTAGTTGGCAAAAGTGTCATATCCTGCGTTTCTCCCTTATTTCTCTGATCTAAATCTGTTTCTTTATCTGTTTCACTATCTTGGTCTGTTCTGCTCTCTAGGAGAGATTCTGCAAGTGTTTCTGAGTCCGCCAAGGTGTAAGCTGGCCCTTTTTTCTTATCTTTTTTCTTTTCTTTTTCTGCTTGGCCTGCTCTGCCAGTCGATGGTTTTTCTATGTGCTGGTTATCCCCGTTTATCCCTTGTGTCACAAATTTACACATTGGGCCTGGGCTTTGACTTAAACGGGGTACCTTTGGGATTGCCCCCCCTTTTACTATTTTTCCTCTTGTAGTCATCCTTGCGCCTGAATTGTAACTACGTCACCTTTAGAGAGGTTCTGAAAGAGAACCGTTTACACGTGTGATAGGTGTGTACTGCACAAGAAAAAGGAAACTTTTTAATGTTTCTTATATCACAGTCTAAAGTTGTTATAATGTTTCTTCTCTTTGGCTTCTCTTTGGCTTTGACTTAGAGCTATTTGGGGCACCCGGCTCATGTACTGGCCTCCCCTCTCCTGCCCGTCTCCGGCACCCGTGTATCTCTAGGACCTCCTTCTATGGGTTTTCCTGGCTCTGTAGTCCGATTACCCCCTTCTTCTATCCGACCACAGTGTCAGTCTATCAGATACAGTACACAACGATTTCCGTATGTCTTGTACATCAATTAATCTCCATAAGAAAAAAAACAAAGAAAGTATCCAAAAAAGGGAACCTCCAGAGAAACTATGAGGTTGCCAACCTCCATACAGAGACCCAAAAAGACAGTGCTGATCTAATATCTCTTGTATCACCTTTTTTTTTTTTTCCTTGTTTTCAAATCAGTCCCAATCATTTATCAGTCTCCTCGGAGAAGGGTGTCCCATTTATTTAATTCAATTTTCTTAGTTGAGAAAAAAAAAAAAAATAAGGCGTTTGTACTCACCACTTCGATGGTTAGAGTGCACTGTGGGATGTACTCACCAGTCCAATAATTGTCTGCATGAGAGGAGCTTACCCACTGCTGTAATATGTTCCAGGGTTTTCCCCACCTACTATTGTAGCTTGTGAAGTGATAAAAGATGCCTGGCGCAGACTGGATCCTCTTGGGGTTAATCTAGGCTGGTACCCCTTTTTGCTGGACTTCAGGGCCACAGAGCCAGATAGCCACCCAGCACTCCGTGACTCCCCCCCCCCCCGAGCCCCCCTCCCAGAGCCGCGCGACACGCCTGCACGGCGCATCCGCTCGCACGCTCCAGGGACCCGGGCAGACCAGGGAGAAGCTACACCAAGGAGCAGGCACCGCTGCCTGTCAGCCCGGAAAATCAGGGGAGACAAGGCAGATGCAGCGCCGCGACAGGCTAGTCAGCCGGGAGAGTCGAGGGAGACGGGGAAGCCGCCCACGTGATCGCCCACGTGACAGATGCACAGAACGGAGGAGACCCGTGCAGGTCCGCTCCAGCCAGTGGGAAGCTAAGTTCCGAAGAGGGAAGGTAGGTAGAGGGGGGGGGGGACCGGCGCCCTAGTGGAGGGAGCGGAGGGAGCGGGGGGTCCGGTTCTTGATCATTTCAGCGTGATCTCGGAGCGTGGCTGGGGAGCAGGCATCCCGTCTAGCTACTCCTCCACACTGACCGCGCCATCTCTAGACTCCTCCCTCTTGAGCTTGAATTGAGAACAACACTGGTAACAACATACAGTATATCTGAAACAATGTTGATTAGCGTCGGAACCCCTGGGGACCACCAAAATTTTCTCATGGACCATCAGTGTCTTCTTAAAGAGAAGCTGTCACCAGCAATATGCTTTCACACAAGGCGCTTGTCAGTCCCCTAGTGACATCAATAAAGGTAAGTAAACAAAAAAAGAAATAAAGTTTAACACAACCACTAAAAAACACACAAAATTTGTGTTTGCTCTGCCTCGAGTGCCCTGTCCATAATGCCACACAGAACCTCCTCCAGCAGTAACACAACAGGGATTGTGTCACTGATGCATGCATTGTCAAAGTTCACCATCCTTGTGGCCTCCTCAAATGGTGACAGTACAGTGCATGCATCCTTTATCAGCAGCCATTGGCGTGGGGGAAAAAAGTTCTAGCTGGCCTGAGCCTGTCGTTGTGCCATACTCGTTGTACAAAGGTACTCGTTGACGTCTCTCTGCTGCACGTGCAGTCGAGTTCCACCTGGTGGGCATGTCACAAATCTTGCGGTTTAACTCTCACTGAATTTAGGCCAACCGAGCACTGGCTGTGTATGACCACCTGAAATGGCTACAGGATCTTCTGGCCTGCTTTAGATCTTCCAACCCTGAGTAACTATTTAAAAATCACCAAATTGAGGACATGTGCCAGGCATTGCACATGTGTCAACTTTCCCTGTCAATGGGGTGTACAGGAGGTTTGTGTCATTATCGCACACCACCATTCCTGACTCCAGCATGCGTGGCGTGAACGACCTATACACCTGCCCCTGCAAAGCTGCCAGAATCTCTGCTCCGGTGTTTCTCCTGTGCCATAGACAGACCAGCTGTAGCACTGCATGGCACCTTTCAGCTATGAAAGCATGGCCCCTTGAACGCTTAGGGGATACTTGTAGTTCATGGAACAATTCAGCAGAAGAGGGCATGGAAGAGGAGGAGAAGGAGAGGGTGAAGCTGACAAATCCCACATCATCACCACTAGCTGTATGGAGACGTGGCAGCACAACAAGCTGCAGCACTGAGCCCTGTCTTGCATCCTTCCGAGTTGCAAGCAGAGTTATCCAATGTGCTGTGAACTAAATATATAGTTCTTGACCATGCCTGCTGGGCCACGTGTCAGCAGTCACGTGGACCTTGCGGCTCACTGACTTGCCCAACGATGCCACAACATTGCCTTTCACGTGATGGTAGAGAGCTGGAATAGCCTTACATGAAAATAAATAGCGATTGGGAACCTGCCATTGTGGTACAGCCCATTCTGCAAATTCACGGGAAGGGGGCAGAATCCACCAGACGGAAAGACAGGAGCTTTGACAAGCTTGAATTTAGACGCTGGGCATGTTAGTGGCAGTGACTGTATTTTTTTTTCTCGCTGCAGCAGAAGGGGCAGAGAAATTTGCCTGCTGTAGTCCACAGCTGGTGGTATGCTACTGGCAGACGTGCTGCAATGACCTGAGACACCATGTGCTATACCATCATCCCTGTCAGGGGAGGCTGTTGAGAGGTCATGGGGTAAAGCAGGTATAGCCTGGAAAGGTGAGGAGTGAGGAGGAGCAGAATTGCGTCCCTTTAGTGTGACTCTCAGGTGCTCTTGGCAATGGGCTAAGTGGTGATGGTGGGGGGGGGGGCTAAATGCCTTGTCAAGCATGTGGTACCCAAATGGCTGGTGTTTTTGCCACGCTTGATGTGCTTGAGGTAAAAATTGCAAATTGCAACAATGTGATTGGCTGCACATGTGCTAAAAAAGGCCCAAACAGCTTAGATGTGAGAAGTGGGCCAGAAGATAACAGCTCCACAATCTGGTGGAATAGGGTGGCTGCTCTCTACTCTTCCATGATGGCTGCCTCTTTGCGGTTGTGCCGCAACCTCACTTTCCTCCTCTGCTCTATTCGGCATCCAAGTCACATCTCTGACCTCTTTATTATCATCATCCCCTTGCCAATATACTGCGGCTGGGGGGAAATGACTGCCAATTTGTTGTTTACCAGTGTTCTCCCCTCTCTGTAGTCTCATGTTCCTACCTTCCTCAACCTCAGAACCAATATCTGAATCAAGTAATGCCTGTGCACCATCAAGAAGCAAGTGGCTGACGCTGTGTTCAAATAACTCAGCCGACTCCCCCATGCCTGATACTGGGGCTATGACAGGAGTAGCTGTGAACAAGGAGGCAGAATAAGCCACTCTGGCAGCTGAAGTGGATTACTAGTCTCTGCTTGGGTAACGGAGAATGAGGAGGATGATGATGGTTTAGTAAGCCAGTCCATCACCTCCTCTGCATGCTGTGGCTGGACAGCACAAGCAACATCACTAAACAGAGGAAATGATGTCCTGCTTGAGGACAGACCACGATGGTTAAAGGGGAGTTCCAACCACAATTTCACTTTTTAAATATAAATACCCCTGTAATACACAAGCTTAATGTAGTCTAGTAAAGTTAGTCTGTAAACTAAGGTCTGTTTTGTTAGGTTGTTAGAGCATTTAGTTAGTTTATAATCTAGAAATAGACCGTGGCCATCTTAAGTGTGGGCATCGTGAAGCCAGACTGTATGACTTCCTGGATTTCAGCCTTGCAGATCTCGCACATGCTCAGTGCTGCACAAGCGATGTAATAGGTTTCAGTCAGGTTTCCATAGCAACGGGAGTGTCAGAGGAAGTTGCCGCCCCTTCTCTATGCAAATAGGCTATTTGCAAGGACTACTGGGATACATGATGCCTATCCCAGAAACCCTTGCGAATAGCCTTGTGACTTAATAGCATAGGCTAATAAGGAGGAGGAAGTAATGAAGGACTACAAAATAAAGGTATTTACATGCAACAAATAAATAAAAATTGTCCATTCTGAACACTATGAGATTAGGGCATGCAGCACAGACAAACATAAAAAAAATGGGTGGAACTCCACTTTAAGTGCTGATGTTGGCGTGAAACATGTTAGCTGGTGTACTAATTTCCCTATATTGTTCATTGTGGAGTGTTTATTCGCAATATGTCCAAATAAAGGTGATTTTCTCAGATGTGCGACCAACCAGATTGCTTTTACCATGACTCAATAATATGTAGTATTTCTTCAGTGATGAAAGGATCTAAAACAGTGCTAGCCACTGTTTTAGAGGTAGGTGGCACTGGACAAGTAATCTAATAGTTGTGAAGTTACCTGCCAGTTTGTGGGATCTTTCACCTGTGCATATTGTATTTGTCTAAGGCCCCTTTCACGCTGGGCGGATCAGTAATGATCCGCCCCGTAAACCTCCGCTTACTCAGCAGGGATCGCTCTGTTGATCCCCGCTGAGCCGGCGGATGACAGGGCGGTCCCCGCACCCTGTGCAGGGACCGCCCTGTCTTTTCTCCGCTCTCCCCTATGGGAGGATCGGATCAACACGGACCGTCTGTCCGTGTTCACCCGATCCAATCCGCCAGACAGATGGAAAAGTAGGCTTTTTCCTCCGTCACACTTTGGCGGATCGGAGCGGGTCGGATGTCAGCGGGCATGTCACTGCTGACATCCGTGGCTCCATAGAGGAGCATGGAGCGCCCGTTCAGGTCCGCCTAAAAAACTGGCCGTGAAAGAGCCCTTAGTAGTATGTCTGAAATGTTGAGGCAATCAGTTCAGAGGTATGTACAATACCTATATTCAAGCAATGTAATTTAGGAAAGAAAGTACATGTTTGTTTGTCTTGGATTGAGGAACCAAAGACCTACTGCATTTGTTGCCAAACTAATATAAGGCCTGGAGGGCAATATCCTTATGGCACTGATAGTAAGATCTGGAAAATAGTTTTGTGATTGGTATGTTTATGTTGTGTTTCAAGGGATTTATTTTCTTTGTTTAGGTGCACAACTGGAGCTAAGAGAATACCCTGCAGTGTGAACTTTAGTAACCTTTCAAAACTGTAACACCATCCTTAAAGTCTTCTAGTTAAGGTCTTAGGGAAGTTTTCACTAATTCTTGTCCATGGTTGGCTATGTATATATTAGCCAGGGTGAGTTGGGACTAACCATTTGAAAACTAAACTCCACCATATTGAGCCAGAGTTTGTATTTATTGGGGAAATGGGTCAAGAGAGAAAGCAGAGCTGAGTATGACTCTCTGCTGCGCCATAAACAAAACCCCATCAAAGGAACACCATCAACATTTAAGAAGATTTTGCTTAATAAATAACTGAATTAATTGCACTGGATTGGGGTTTTGCCCTTAAATCGGGACAAATGCAAAAGTATAGTGCAAATCATACATGCTACAACATGATAAATAAGATTCAAAAGCAAAAGTGTACCATCAATACATAGAGCAGCAATTTTCAATCAGGGTGCCCAGGCACAATGGGATGCCTTCAGGTTTCTTCACAAAAAAATACCTAAAAATTGCCCAAAAATTGTATACAAGCCATTCTTTTAGGTAAACAAAGCCATAGGATATCATTGTGCACCATTACTATGACATCAGTTGATAAGGAGTATGTCAGGTATTTGCTCAACATCCTTGTTTGTCCCTCTCTGGGGTCACATTATCTAAGTGAGAGAAACTAAGGGAGAAGAGAAACATTGGAATACTAGTCAGTACCAGTGTGTAAAAGTGTATGCTTTGGAAGCATAAATCACCTCTAACATTGAGTGTCCGATGTGTGGATATTGCTTCATTATGTAAAACTATTAGTTTTTTACATTATTAAAATGTGGTGCTTTGAAATTGTGCATCATTTTAAAGGGTGCCTTGACTGACAAAAGGTTGAGAAACATTGACCTAGAGCACAGGCCCTGGAATTCATAAAGACTGGCACAGACAGATTTTTCCAAAGCATCTTGCCTGCATTCTAAAAGTGGTGCGGCATCTGCCAAATTCATGTACCTGTCTAGAACTTGTACTTAAATTCGACACATGTTCTTCCACTTTTAGAATACACATAAGACTCTTTTGCAAAACTGTCTGCCCCAGGGTCTCTCGCTGTATGCCAAAAGAGATTAGGTCATAATTAACTTCACTTTTGTAAGATATGAACTGTCAGTATTTTATTTTGATTTTGGCATATTCATTGAGCATTTTAGAACTACCTGAATTTGGGGCACGACTGTCTGTCAGAACCAAAAATTTGCAAGAGGGATTAATGCCAGAATAGTGGCAACTTTATTGAATTCCACAGTATGTTCTGCAGCACTGTCTAATACATTAGAGACAAGGGTTAGGTACATGATAATCCAATCAATGCAGCCGCCTCTTCGTATGTCTGACCACGCCATAGAGCATCTACTCACAAAATAAAGTTTCCATACCAGACATTCCCACTTCACTCCTGATGTTTGAAGAGCTTCCTTCAAATCCAGAATTTTATATGACATAGCAAAGTGATAACAATTAGACACACGGCTGTCAAGTGATAGTAGTGGAAATAAGTAGTATTATACAATAAACCTGTGTGACATTAGGTGCTGAGTATGTTCAGGAAGGGGGGAGAGAATGAAGTGGCAGCGCAGTGCAGAGATTTAGAAAAACATTTATTAGAAGCTTAAAATGCACTTACACAATGCAAGTGAGTTTCCAGCTTAGTAGGTGGAAGGTGGGAGGGGGCAAATCTGTCCCAGTCAGTCCATCGGCATAGCACTATCCGTGGAGATGTATCATCTGAATGCAGGCTCCGTAGGCATACTGTGGCCACCAGGAAATAAAACCCGCGTGGAACGTGGGCGGAAATGACATCACCAGATGGATAGGAACAGAGAGATAATACAGGCTGAGTATGTTCAGGAAACCTAACCATAACTTAGTACATGGATAGGCTACCTCACCCAACAAAAGCAACACACCTATTTCCCATATAGGATACTGTTTCTAAATAGTCCTAGAAGGATCCCATGTGATAAGGGGGTGATATTGGTGCAACTGACAGGGTAGAGACTAAGCCGTAAGACTAGGGTGGTTACTTTGGAGATACAAAGAGTCTCTCAGAGTGTAGGAACAGGTGGTGTGATCCTGAGACATGAAGATCAGATAACAAAGATGCAAAACATAAAGTACATTTTTAAACAACAAGGGTACTTTAAAGATGTCAGGAATTCTTTGTAAACAGTAAGTCTGGAAAACCCAAGCTCCATTTGTAAGGGTCACAAATCAAGAAACAAATTGTCAAGTGAATTAAAGTCCAGACATCGCCAAGTTAGGTAAGAGAGCAGACAGTTTCCTACATGTCTCACCTACCTGATCTGTTCTGTATGAAAACCATCCATCTTGGTCTTCTTAGCAAAGCTTTCCAAAGGCGACCAACAAAACTGTGAGAGACAATAGCAAGCATGTCCTCGCCAGTTGAGCAGCAAAAAACAAAACAAAAACTATCAAGCCAGTGGTGTGTCTAATAAAGTAAAGCCAAATGCAGGATTCATTGGGCACAGGTATTTGGTTTATTGTGTGGACAATCCCTGGAGGAAAATCGGGGGGCCTCTTTCCGGGGATCCAAATTTGGTGTTTTTGTGGGTGTTGGTACATCTGACCAGGGTTCAAGTTCTATCAGCTGTTAAGTGTAGGTTTTTCCAAAGATGAGCAGCTCATCAGGGGATCAAATGGTGAATGAGTGCCATTCTTACATGCCAGGAGATGGAATGGATATCCCACTGCAATGAGATGTGAGCCTCTGCCAATGCCTGTCTGTTGGCCAGGGTCCTCCTAACATGTCCGGGAGCAGTGTGATTTGAGCACCATCAAAATCAATGGTTCCTTTCTCTTGTTTGTTGAGTAGGAGAGTTTATTCCAGTTTGTAATAGTGTACTCTCCATAGTGGTAGTCTCTTTATTAAGTGAGGCTAGGGTTGAGGAGCCAGGTGTTCCATGGACCCTGTAGATTTCAATGGGATCTGTTCATCCAGGAGTGTATTAAAAATGTCCTGGATGGTGGGCTGTAGCGCTTCCTGCCTATTTGTCGTTGGTATACTCCATAGTCAAATACTGTTTCTTCTGTGTAGATTCTTTAGTTCATCCACATGGGACCATAGGACTTGGATAAGACCATGATGTTCTTGAGGACCTGGGTCTGGAACACAGTTGTGGCCAGTAAGTATCTGCGGGAGTACATTTTCTCCCATCTCCACACATGGAATCCTTGCAAACATATGTGAAATTCAACCATATCCCTCATATGGCTCTCTTGTATGTTGAAACATGGACTCCAGGTCCCATTTGGTAGGAAGCAGAGAAAAGTATTTCATCATGGGAACAGACTAATCAGCATTCTTCAATATCCGACTTTGTCTCTGTGTGGATAAGCTATACTTGTGCTCTTAGGTTTCCTCTTGGTGCTTTTGCTCATTGCAGAAGAAAATGTAAGATGTATAGCAGTTCCAGAGTCATATTTTTTGAAGCAGGTGCAGAAACTCTAGAAGAACAGATCTGTATGCAGCAATTGGCAAACCACTCCCCCAAAGTTTGGGGTTCTTCTCACTAATCTTCAGCGCTAAAATGTGCGTGTTAATGTCTGAAAAATAATATTGCAAAAACAAATCTAGCAGCAAAAGGGTTACTGTGCATAGTGGCAGAGTCTCTGAGAGGTCATAAATATAGGGGCTTATTTACGGAAGTCAAATCTACTTTGCACTACAAGTGCAAACTACAAGTGCAAAGTGCACTTGAAATTGCACTGAAAGTGCACTTGGAAGTACAGTCGCTGTAAATCTGAGGGGTAGATCTGAAATGAAGGGAAGCTCTGCTGATTTTATCATCCAATAATGTGAAAGCTAAAATGCTGCTTTTAATTTTCCTTGCATGTCCCTTTCGGATCTACAGTGACTGCACTTTCAAGTGCACTTTCAGTGCAATTTCAAGTGCACTTGTAGTTTCCACTTGTAGTGCAAAGTGGATTTGCCTTTCGTAAATAACCCCTATAGTGTTACACTTTTACATTACTTACATGCAGATGAAAAATATAACTGATGCTAGGACCACTTTATGCTCTCTAGCTCTCTTTTTACAAATCAGATCCATACACATAATAATTACTGTGACTGAATAAATTATTTCCTATGATCATATCTTCATAAATCTCACAGTAAGTAGAATATTAATATCACATAACCTTTTAGTTAAGAGACTGTGTTCTATTACAACAAAAAGTCACAAATGCTAAGCACATTACACAATGGAAAAGCTGATAAAAATGTAACACAAAGTTAAAAGTCACCATTCATTTTTTTAGATACATTGGATCAAACCTGACACGTGTACATGTGTGGCATATTTTGAATGTTGCAATGCTTTTTACAAGAGCCTACAATCTCCTTAACCAGTTAACAACCGCCCTATAGACGATATACGTCTACAAGGCGGTTGCTTAACTCTGGGAGGACGTCCATGGACGTCCTCCCAGAATCGCGCTCCCGCGCACCCTCTGGGGCGCGCACACGGGAATGTCCGTGATCGCCGGGTCCTCCGGACCTGGTGCATCACGGATCACGGTAAATCGCCGCCGATAGCGGCGGTTTACCACGTGATCGCTCCGTCCAATGACGAAGCGATCACTAGTAAACAAACCGGCGCCATGTGATGACGCCGGTTCCTCCCTCCCCTCTCTGTACTGAACGGTACAGTGTGAGAGGAGAGGGGGGGAGAGAGCAGATGCAGCATGAGTGCTGTGGGCTGGATCTGTGACACATGCAGTCACAGAGCCAGCCATCCATCCCTGCTCAGCCATCCCATACCCATACTGTGCAATACACAATACACAATACCCATAGTGGGCAATACACAATACACAATACCCATACTGTGCAATACCCCGCAATACTCTGCAATACCCCACACTACTCTGCAATACCCCACAATACTCTGCAATACCCCACAATACCGTGCAACGTCGCCTATGGGGATTTTTAAGTAGCATAGTTTGGCGCCATTCCACGAGCGTGTGCAATTTTGAAGGGTGACATGTTGGGTATCTATTTACTCTTCATCTTTCACATTTATGCAAAAGAATGAAGAAAAAATACTAAATTTGCTAAATTTTATAATTTCTAAACAAAAAAGTCATTTTTTTTACAGAATTTTCAGTCTTTTTTTCTCTTATAGCGCAAAAAATAAAAAACCCAACAGTGATTAAATACCACCAAAAGAAAGCTCTATTTGTGTGAAAAAAAAGGACGAAAATTTCATTTGGGTACAGTGTTGTATGACTGAGTAATTGTCATTCAAATTGTGAGAGCACCGAAAGCTGAAAATTGGTCTGGTTATTAAGTGGGTTTACGTGCCCAGTGATCAAGTGGTTAATCAAGCACAGTAACACATGTAGTAAATATGGCCTGCTGAATGCATAAATTATGGTCCAACAGCTCCATTCATTGTAGGCATCTATTAAATGACAGCAACATGCCACACAACATTTTGCATCACAGAGAAAAAAACATAAAAAAAACAGTGCAAAAGTATAAAAAAGTATTTTTGTACATTAAGCACTTAGGGCATTTGAATGGGATTGATCTGGAGGCATTTAGGTTTTAAGGTTCTCATATATATCTGAGTGCATGTCCATAATGACTGCAGGTGCACATAACAGTTCAGCCCTGTTGAGAGTCATGTTTGTTGCCATGGAAAAGGAAAAGGAGAGCGAGAGTGGAGCTAACCAATGCTGCTGGCACTGCTTATCATGGTGGGGACCCATTGCAGTTTGTATAGGTTGTCTAACCTGCTCATTAGTTTGTCCCCTGGCCCTGAGTATGGCTGTAAGTAAGTTGGGTGCGGGTTCCACAGACATTAGATCATTGACCAATCTGGCCTAAATTGGACAACTGTCAGGGTTATGGGTAGCTTTAGACAGCTTGATACATAATCGGATACTAGAAATATCTGCAGTATGCAATTTTCATGAATATCATTTAACATTAATAATTTAAATAATAATGTAAATAAACATATTTACAGTTTTCCTTTTGCATTTGGAAGATGTTTTACATTATGAAATATAAGTGCATTTTTATATCTAATAAGAGAGATCTGATGGACTGTATTTTTTACATTTGGAAAATAAACAGCATGCATTATAAGTCATTTGAAACAATGTCTGATGTAATTTTCAAACCATGCAAGTTAATCAGTTATTTTTAAGAAGTCTGGTGGCATGCCAATCGTCATTTGGTATACAGCCTTGGTGACAAAGGGTATTTTTCATATCCCTGGAATGCTCATGCATGGATATGAGCACCCCAGTGGGACTCATTCTACTCTGCTATGGAAACACTGTAATACGATCAGATAATATGGGAGTTTACATGGAGGTTGCTAAGCAACAGTACTGAAGAGATTATAAAATTAGATCTCTTGATAAGGAGGTGGAAATAGTATAGCCCAACTCTGCAAGACATGTCTGTGTCAGATGTTTATTATCTCCAGGCTTTTCCCATCTTTCACACAAACTTCTGGATGAGGTTTCTGTTCAAACCTCCGCTCAGCTGCCAATAAAGTCGAATCACAGCTTAGTGGTTAATTCAGCATGGTGGCTGCTTCTGTTAACACATAGCACTTCTGTTTCTGATAAAACAGAATCAAAGACTTTTATTTGGATAGAGTCATGAAGACTGGTGCATAAAGAATACCATACACAAATTAGCCAGTCTAGACTTAAAGAGCCAGATAGCAAAAAAGACAATATTTATGATCATCAGATGGATGTGATCATTGTACGAATGAATGTATTATCCTGACTTTGTTTAACTGCCAAATAAATATCAACCTGACATGTGAGTTGAGTCTGTTCCATGCATTTGGCAATGATTTGTGGATGAGGTCTTAAACGGCTTCATCTGTTTGGCTAATTTAAATGTATGAGTATTAATAGAAAAGCAAATGACAGCCCTTTTTTGGATAACCAAATTCACAAGTGGCTTTACACCTCATACAAATATCAAACATGTGCAAGAAAACTGACTAATGGAAGCTCTTTTCCCCTTACTGTCCAATCATATATGGTTAGATGCATGTAGAGTGACTGCAGGGGCTCTCAGCACTACATTTATGACTGAGATCAGAGAAAGGAGAACTACAGTCTATCAGCACGATATTTTCAGCCCAACCTATTGAATGTTCTGCCAGCTGAGCTCCCAGTGCCACCTGTGGTGGCCACAGCACCCCACAGACAGTCAACTTGCTGTCTGATCCAGGAGAAATCACAGATATTGCACTACAGTTGTCAAATGTATGTTAAAGCTTTGAAAAGTTTATTTCACACGTAAACAGATATGATATCCACAATGAAATAATTATTGGAAAAAATATGCCCCACTGTATACAACACAACCTTTAATGAATGCAGCTATGTAATTCTATGTAAATCAGTTTATACAAAATCTTGTTAAAGTAATCGGTAGAAGGAGGTCTGATTTTATTAGAAAATAACTTTAGTTAGACCTCATTTAGACTACTATGTCCACTTCTGGAGACCTTGCTTACAAGAAGAAATTAATCAAATAAAGCAAATTCTGAGACTAGCAACAAGAAAAGACTGTGGAAGCCTTAAGAAAAATATTGGTAAAGGGGGAACATGACTGAAATCTTTAAACATACTACTTTGCAAATGTTTTAGCGTGGTGTGAAAAATGCATCAAATTAAAAATGCTTTCAGAAATAGAAGTGCTATTAGTTTATTTTATCAATTAACAAAATGGAAAGTAAATGAACAGAAGAGAAATCCAAATCAAATCAATATTTGGGGCGACCACCCTTTGCCTTCAAAACTGTGTAAATTCTTCTAGGTACACTTGCACACAGTTTTTGAAGGAACTTAGCAAGTAGGTTGTTCCAAACATCTTAGAGGACTAACCACAGATCTTCTGTGGATGTAGGCTTCCTCAAATCCTTCTGTCTCTTCATGTAATCCCATACAGACATGATGATGTTGAGATGAGGGCTTTGTGGGAGCCAAACCATCATTTCCAGGATTCCTTGTTCTTCATTGCACTGAAGATAGTTCCTAATGACATTGGCTGCATGTTTTGGGTTGTTGTACTGCTGCAAAATACATTTTAGGCCAATCACATGCCTCTCTGATGGTATAGCATATAGTTTAAGTATCTGCCTGTATTTTTCAGCATTGAGGACACTATTGATCTTGACCAAAACTTCAACTCCATTTGCAGAAATGCAGCCCCAAACTTGCAAGGAACCTCCACCATGCTTTACTGTTACCTGCATACACTCATTATTGTACCGCTCTCCAGCCCTTTGGTGAACAAACTGCCTCCTGCTACAGCCAAAATTTTGACTCATCAGTCCAGAACGCCTGCTGCCATTTTTCTGCACCCCAGTTCCTATGTTTCTGTGCATAGTTGAGTTGCTTAGCTTTGTTTCCACATTGAAGATAAGGCTTTTTGGCCACAATTCTTCCATGAAGATCACATCTGGGCAGACTTCTCCAGACAGTGGATAGGTATACCTCTGACCCACTGGTTTCCCCCAGTTCTGCACTTAATTCACTGCTGGATATCTTCTTCCTAGAAGAAATTGTAAGCGACGCCGGAGCTGCCTTAATAAATTACTTTAAAAACCCATGTACTGTGTTTTATTTTTGACACTTTTTTTACTACCTGATACTCATTCACATAGGGTTGGGGGGCTGGGCTTCCAGATTCTGATAAGCTCCCCGCCCGCAGACCCCAACAACCAATGGCCAGGGCTGTCGGGAAGAGGCCCTTGTCCTCATCAACATGGGGACAAGGTGCTTTGGGGTGGGGGGTGCAGGCCCCCCTTCCTGCTTCAAAGCACCCACCCCCCCCCATGTTGAGGGTATGCGGCCTGGTACAGTTCAGGAGTGGGGGCAGTCGCTCATCCCCACCCCCTTTCCTGACCTGCTAGGCTGTGTGCTCAGATAAGGGTCTGGTATGGATTTTGGGAGCCCCCACTCAGTTTTTTCAGAGTGAGGGTCCATACCAGACTGAAGGGCCTGTATACTCTTGGAGGGGGAACCCATGCCATTTTTTTTTATTTAGCATGGAGTTCCCCCTAAAGATTCATACCAGACAGTGCCTGGTATTGTCAGGGATCAAAGTCGGATCCCTGTTCATTGAAGTCAGACGCATATCGGATTTCAAGTCGCAGGGCAAAGTCGGATTCACAGTCATGTCGTACCAGTGTAAAAGGGGCCTTAGTGTGTTTTGGACTTCTGCCAGACATATTGTTTTATGTTGAGGCCAAATATTTCAACTTTAGTCTCATTTGATCACTTTAAATGTACCTTGAAGATTCTGAGGCCACAAAATGTGTTATGGTCGGATGAGACAAAATGTTATTATTTGGCCTCAACATCAAACGATATGTCTGGTGGGAATCCAATACAGCTCACAATCCAAATAACACCATTCCAACAGTAAAGCATAAAGGTGGTAATATTCTGTTATGAAGGTGGTAATATCCTGTTATGAGGGTGTTTCTCTGCAGCAGGGACTGGAGCACTTGTCAGGATAAAAGAAAAAATGGATGGGGAAAAATACCATCAATATTTTGAGGAAAGCTGTCAATGGGAAGAAGGTTTCCAACATGACAATGACCCAAAGCACACAACAAAAATTACCACACAGTGGGTGAAAGAGAAAAAGGTGAATGTCCTTGCATGGCTTAGGCAGAGCCAAGACTTAAACCACATTGAAAATCTGTGGAATGACTTGAAGACTGCAGTCCACAAACGGTCACCATCAAATTTACCTGAACTTGAGCAATTCTGCACATGAGCACATGTTGCAAAGTCTAGATGTTCAAAGTTAGTAGAGACTTATCCCAACAGATTAAAGGCTGTAATTAAAGCAAAAGGTGGTTCAACAAAATATTGACACAAGGGGGTGATCCTTTTTCCAACTCCCTGATTCTGTTTCTGAAAAAAAAAAAAATCTGACGTGTTGTATCTTTCACTTGGATGTTCTAAGCTGCACTAGTAAATACAGCTGGATGAAACAAAAACTGTGCCTGTCTTCATTTCAGTCTGCAAAGCAACAAATGTTATTTTTTTTCTAAAGGGGGTGTTTGTTTCTATACCCACTGTTTTGAGACATTATTTCATGTCCTTTGATATATGACATGCTTTTGTCTCACTTTTTTACTCTTCTATGATGATGTAACAGTATGGCTGCTATTTCTATATTGAACTGATTGGTTTTCTTGAAAGTCTCTTATTCTCTTTTGTAGCAATTTGTATAATTTCGACCCTTTGGGTCATTTGCACAATTTTTTACTCACTAATAAATATAGTTTGTAAACAAAAAAAAAGAAATACAGTTGATAGGATATACAATTATATGAATACCAGCATACCCATAAAGGGATGTCAACAATAATGGTATATAATTATTTTGCGTTAAAATTGGCCAGTATTTATAAATACAATTTTATTTTATTTTTTAAGTGTATGCAGGGTCCACTTTAAAAGCTAAATCAGCAACACTGTCACCTTACTAAGGTATAATGAAGTGTTCGGTTTACACGGAAGCTATAATGCTATAACTTTTATGCTGTTTATCAAGATTGGAAGTGCTTGACATAAATAAAAAATGTTTTGAATTGCTCACATTTTCCAGTTTATAGAGATGTGTCTCAGTGGGAGAGCATAGCCCATAAGGTGTAGTTACTACTTCTGCTTTTTCTACATTTCAGATTTCTTTCACAGTTTGAAGTATATCAAGTTTACGTTTTTCTATTTGAGAGCGTAACACTATATATCATAAAATATGTTTTTTGAACTTACCGTAAAATAGTTTTCTTGGAGTTTATTGAGGGACACAGGATTATAGAATAATCAGTGACATGTGGGTTATATGCTTCTACCTACAGGAGATGGATACTGGCAAACAGAAAACACAGATGAAGGCCAGTATAACCCCCCACCCCTAACCACATGCTTCAGTTTTGTGTGCAAACAGTACAAAAGGCCAATACACACAGAAGGGTGGGACCTGTATCTATTAACAGACACCAAGAACAAGATGTTATGCTAAGTAAAAAAAAAATACGTATTTTCTTTATCGTCCATTGAGGGGCACAGGATAGTAGAATAGTCTGTGACGTGTGAAGAGTCAGAAATCTTTCACACTGAGGGATAGGAAGGACATAAACAAATGTGGAATTCAACTAACATCAACACCTGGATGGAGGATAGTTGAATAACAAGGTACAAATTATGGAGCAAATGAAGGGAAAAACAGAATCACAAAACACATGCCAGAGTGCGGCCGTCCAGACTTTCACTTCATTTGAATTGTGATATGCATTGCCAGCACCTGTGGCTTCAGATCCAGTGAGGGCTCATTACTTGTCTTCTACCTTGAGCGGTGACTCCCTTTCTCTACAAATTATGGAGAAGGACAATGTCAAGAGAAGATATGTACGCTCAAGCCAATGTTTCAGAACACGACTGACAATTCCAACACAGTGGACAACCAACATTCCACCTTAAGAGAAATACAGAACAATACTAACTAAACAAGAAATTACCTTTGTCCAGCAATTAAACTGGTCATTAACTACTTGCCAACCAGCCGCCGCAGTTCTACGGCGGCAGGTCGGCTCCCCTGCGCGAGAGCCCGTAGCTCTATGTCGGCTCTCAAAGGGGCCACTAGGGGTGCGCGCATGCCCCCGCACGTCCCTGACTCCCGTGCGTGTGCCCGGTGGGCGCGACCACCGCCGGGCACCCATGATTGCTTGTTACAGAGCGAGGAACGGGAGCTGTGTGTGTAAACAGGGGAGAAATGCCTGACCGTCTGTTCATACAATGTATGAACAGCGATCAGTCATTTCCCCTAGTGAGTCCACCCCCCTACAGTTAGAACACACCCAGGGAACATACTTAACCCCTTCCCCGCCCCCTAGTGTTAACCCCTTCCCTGCCAGTGGCATTTTTATAGTAATCCAATGCATTTTTATAGCACTGATCGCTATAAAAATGCCAATGGTCCCAAAAATGTGTCAAAAGTGTCCGAAGTGTCCGCCATAATGTCGCAGTACCGAAAAAAAATCGTTGATTGCCGCCATCACTAGTAAAAAAAAAAATATTAATAAAAATGCCATAAAACTACCCCCTATTTTGTAAACGCTATAACTTTTGCTCAAACCAATCAATAAATGTTTATTGCGATTTTTTTTTTACGAAAAATATGTAGAAGAATACGTATCGGCCTAAACTGAGGAAAATATATTTTTTTTATATATTTTTGGGGGATATTTATTACAGCAAAAAGTAAAAAATATTCATTTTTTTCAAAATTGTCGCTCTATTTTTGTTTATAGCACAAAAACTAAAAACCGCAGAGGTGATCAAATACCACCAAAAGAAAGCTCTATTTGTGGGAAAAAAGGACGCCAATTTTGTTTGGGAGCCACGTTGCACGACCGCGCAATTGTCAGTTAAAGCGACGCAGTGCCGAATCGCAAAAAGTGCTCTGATCTTTGACCAGCAATATGGTCCAGGGGTTAAGTGGTTAAAAAGCACAGGTATGAAGGCATAATCCCAGTAAACCAAATCCTTGAATTTAGGAAAAGAAAAACAAAAAAAGACAAACTATAGCCATAAAAATATAAACCAAGTAGAAAACAATGTGAAGTTAAGAGAAGGTATCTTTAACCATTGTCATTAGGAAAATGGGGGTGTATAACATGGGGGATTATCCTGGACAGGAAGTAATTTCAAATTAGATACATATAGAATGAAACTTCCCTAAATAGGAAGTTATAATGCTGAGAAATTTAAACTAGAAGGATAGCACAGTCCTTAGGAATGAGAGAGTGGGGTGACAGACAGCACTTGTTGCTAGCAGGCATTTGTAAAGGATTTTTTTTTTATCTTAATAGCTTCCTTTACCTTAATGCAGTGCTGTTTTCATGTCCTCATTGTTAGTTTTTGCTCTGAAGTTGCTGTAATTCTTCTCTGATCTCCACACTTCCTGGTTGTCTGTTTCCTGATAACCACAGTACGGGGAGCTTTCTCTCTGTGGTCACTGATCAAGGAGGTGTGATTACTGTGTGTCTAAAACCCCTCAGCACCAATCAGTTTCATTTTCCAAACCATCACTGCCCTGTATTGGCTCTGTACATCACAGAAGCAGGAAACAACATGCAAAAACGAAACTAGAAACTGCAGGTACATTATATGATTGATTTTTATCTATTTTTAATCATTTTTAAAAGGAATCAGTTAACTTTAATGTCTCTATACCCTGTAAACAGTCATTTCAGCAAAAAAAATGTTTTCCTTTAAGTTCAGTTGCAACACTGACAGGTGAACAATGCAGCAAAAGGATGAGATGGAATCTGTGCTATCTATACACAAAATAGTTAAGAATGTGATATCATAATCAAAGTTTATTTTTCTAGTAATTAATATATTTGGACTGTCATCTGCAGAGTTTGCCACAGAAGGATCAGGGTTAGAAATCAGCCTAAGATTATAAAGAAAAGTCAAATCACTATGGCCAAAGAATCTGAAGCCAATAAATCTAGTGGTGTCCAAAATCCCACCAAGAGAAAGGACAATGGCATAAAAAAACATTTGTAAAAGCATAAAATAAGATTGGAACATAGCAAACATGGTATACTTAGCTGCTCAAAGTGGTTTCAAACCTCCTCTTTTGGGGTCCCCCGCCAGCATTCCAGGGTCCTCCTCTTCTCAGGGCTCCACTATAGGAGGCCAGTTCCTATGGAGGGGCACACCTGTGGACTCGCTCCCGAGCTGGGCTGTGTGCATCTATTGACGTGACACAGCATGGCTCAGCACCACCCCTGCTCCCTGCTCACAAGATTTGATTGACATCAGCAGGAGCAGTGTCAAGATCGGGCTCAGGTAAGTATACAGGGGGTGAGGGGTGATACAAATACAAGGACATTTTGTTACCTTAATGCAGAGAATGTATTAAGGTAAAGAATGTTGATTCTAAAGAACCACAAGTCCTCAGGATAAGGATTTCTAATGTCCAAAGGAGAAGATTTCATCTGAGGAAGATCTTCTTCCACTTATTGGATTTTTTTTTTTTTTTTACCAAAGACATGTAGCGTATACATTTTAGCCTCACCATTACCAGTTAAAGTATTACAGTAATGAATAGCAAAAAAATGCTCTGGTCATAAAAGGGGGTAAAACCTTTCGGGAGGCCAAGTGGTTAATGCAGATTGATAGATGGTGTTTTTTTTGTTTGTTTTTTTGGCTAGCTGGGGAATACATGTATGTTTATTCCGTGAATAGCCTTTCCGTGTGTACCTTTCTCTAAAAGCTAGTTATAAATTAGGGAGATTACCATTTTTGTTTTGCTATCTGTAAGTGTACTTATTTAAATGAAAACTTTGGGCCAGATTCACAGAGGAAATACGCCGGAGTATCTACTGATACTCCGGCGTATTTTCAAATTTGCCGCGTCGTATCTTTATTTGTAATTCGCAAAAAAGATACGACGGCTTTTGGCTAAGATCCGACAGGCGTACGGCTTCGTACGCCTTCGGATCCTAGGTGTAATTTCCCGGCGGCCGCTGGGTGGAGTTTGCGTCGTTTTCCAGCGTCGGGTATGCAAATTAGCTGATTACGGCGATCCACGAAGATACGCTCGTTCGTCGCAATCTCTTATGTCGTCGCTAGTCGGATTTTCCCGTCGCAAACTTAGGCCTGCTTTTTCATGGCTTATATTTAGAACAGCCATGTTAAAGTATGGCCGTCGTTCCCGCGTTGAATTCCAAATTTTTATTTTTTTGCGTAAGACGTCCGGGAATACGAAACAACGTAACGCACGTCGCCGTTCAAAAAATACGTCAGGGCGCCGTAATTTCGCGCAAAGCACGTCGGGAAATTTACACACGGGGCATGCGCAGAACGTTCGGCGCGGGAACGCGCCTAATTTAAATGGTACACGCCCCATTTGAATTAGGCAGGCTTGCGCCGGACGGCTTTACGTTACACCGCCGTAAGTTTACACGCAAGTGCTTGGTGAATCAGCGGTGTAACGTAAAGGAGATACGTTACGCCGCCGCAGATATTCGTGAATCTGGCCCTTTGATTTTGGCTCTACAGTATTTCCCATGCATGTTAAATAATTAGTCTTGTTATTTTCCCATGTGCACTGTCAAAGGCCAAGCTCCGTTTGCTTGGTTAAAAGTTTTCAAATCTGACATGTCTTAAAGAATATTACTTCAGTAACTGACATTTGTGCACATGTATAGTGTCCATTAGGAGACAAACAGAGCAAAACTAGGGAATGAAAATAGGATAAGGGGAATTGTTGTAGGCTATATTATCTATAGAGAAAAACACTGTCAAAAATCTTTATTTAGAAAATCTAAGACCTTTTTACCTTGTTTTATGATTACAACATCACATAATGTTTACTGAATGCTAGAAAATGAGGCAATCCAACAGGATAGCGGTTGCAGGGGGAAAGCTGCCAAAGCTTATTGAAAGAGGGAAAGTGAGGCAAGATTTGACCAGGATTCTTGGCCGGGAAAAAGGGAGCTGACCTGAAGCCCACAGGATAAGTGCTAAGCTGTGTAGGGAGAGCCCTGAAAGCAGAGTGGGAAGCGCAGCAAACCCTGAGGGAGGGGATCGGTGGGGACCCATGAAGCCACCAGGGCAAGGGGTTCAGGCTAGAAAGGGTAGGCACTAGTGGCGGCTCATGGGTTTTTAGATTTTTCTTGGGGGGCGGCAATCAACTAACACCCTGCCAGCGGACTCATCCAGCGACACCTCCACCCCCCATCACCAGTGGCTCGGATGCACACAGCCACCTCAACCCCCCTATCTGGTCAGCGTAACTGACTGATCCAGGAGGACCCTAATGCCCGCCCACCCATGGCTATCGGCAATCACTCATCCAGCACCCCCCACCCGCTGTCTGCCCGGGACTTACCCCATCTTAGTGGCGGGTCAGGCAGCGGGTGAATGGGGGCAAGATATGTCCCGGGAGTGGCTCTGTTTCCTCTCATCGAGACGCCATGCATCTCTTCTCTCCTTCTCGCAAGGGGTCCAATAGGATCGCCTGTACTGTCAGCCAATTGGGTGACGTGTACCAGACTCGCTTCCCGATTGGCTGGGCGGAGGATCAGTGTTGCAACAGCGAATATTTATCCGCTGTTGCAACACACCTGGGTGGGCTCCAGATGCAAGGCTCTGCGCCTTGAGCCCACCATATTTGAAGCCTATTAGAGCCTCTGGCTCTAATCACGTGCTTCAAAATTCACACCCCTGCCTATCCCCACAATTGTAACTCATGTGCCCGGTGTCCTGAAAGGGGTCAGGCGCATGGATAGGGAGGGCGGCAGCAGGGTGAGAGGGGGGGCAGCGCCCGTGTGCCCACAATGCCTCTGGTAGGCAAAATCCCAACAAATGACTAAGTGGAAGTTGGACAATGGCAAGGGGGTTTTTGATATTTCGTAGAATAAGTTAAATTTTATATATTCTGCAGACCACCTCGTAGAAGCTATGTATTGGTGCCTTAGGCCTTGTGCATTTTATAGGTGGACTTGGTAAGCTATAACTCAGGGTGGCCTTCTTCAAAATCTTCTACATGTTTGGTCTTCTTATCTGTGTGCGCTTATACTGGACCTCCTAGATGGTTCATCCCATTTGTCATGTTCTCCTTTTTATTCCCTGTTTGTGTACCTACTTTACTGTATGTACAGAGCTATATAAGAACTGGTTGATGCTCTGCTTTGTATTGTTCCTCTTTTTTCTCAAGAAAGAAACATTTAATAAAAACTGATTGAAACAGAACATTCTGGGTTGCCTTTGGTTAAGTCCCCCCACTACAAAATATTCTGACAATGCAGAAGCCAACACAGAGAAATTAAAATCAAGAGACAGCAGGGCCCAACTTTCACTTACTATAGGTGTACAGACATGTCGGATTTCTGGGGATAGTCCCCAATTTTAGGTGACTGTCCCTGGATAAAGATGGTATTCCTGACCTTTTCACAGGTTTCTGGGGACCGTGGGTGAACTGTTAAACTTTAATTAGCCCCCACCAGCCATAATACTTCAAAGGCATCACTGAAGTTTCTGCAATTTCCTAGCCTGGACCTACAGGCTGTTGCCAACTGTGTATAATAGGCTTATAATAGGCACCTATTTGGCTCTGCCTCAGCACCATCCACAGCCCCTTAGATCTCAGACAGCAGGAATAGGACTTAATTCCATAGCGAGTAAGGTGTGAGCAGAAAAAGTGAAATAGAGCTTACTAAAAGTGATTGCTGCAGTAAACTAACAACAAAATTGGCACTCTAGACTGTATGACCTTTCTTTATACGTTTCCTACAATTCACAATGGCATAAAGGAGGATAAGCTCACTGGTGGTTTAAACAGGCAGCTAATGAAACAATCTTCTATGTAATAAATTAATTTGCCTTTTAATCACTCTATTTCATTGCTATGCAAGCAATTTCACATCTAACGAGGCAATCTTTTAGCCTTTTAGTGATTAAATATATTTTGGAAGTAATTATGTTGGATTTTAAATTTGCTATTATTGAGAGTGTAATATAACAAAAATTAGCAGAGCTGACACAGGTTTATTTGGGTGGCTGTCATGCTCCAGAGATGCACCTCTGAGACAGACGGGCCTGATTTAGGAATATTAGAGCAAAGGAAAAGTAAAGTTATACTTTTAATTTTCTAACCTGTACAGTGAAACTAAAGAATCTAGTTGCTGAGTACATAATTTGCCAATTTTCTTTGCACCATTTTTCTTAAAGGCATTGCACACTATCAAATGTTCTTTTTAACTAGGTATTAATGTAGTTCTATTCCCTGTGTCATTTGTTTTCCTTACCTTGTAATGATGAGCTCACGTTCTGTATTGTGGCTGTAGTTTGTAGTGTTATGGCTGATTGATTTTCCCATGTCTATGGTGTGCTACAGCTATCTAGTGTTGCATCACAAATGTGGGAGTGCTAATGTAATAAAAAAACAATCTTCCAGCTGCATGGTAAGCTCTCTGTGGGCCAGATTCAGATAGGAGATACGACGGCATACAGAAGAAAGAGAGAAATATCACAGGACAATCCAAGGGATATCATTGTGCGATTTGAACGTTGGGAAGAGAAAAACCAACTATGGAGAAAACTGAGAGGCAAGCCGCCAATGGAATATGACCAGCATAGCATTCAAATATATCAAGATTTGTCTCAAGAGACGCTAAAAAGAAGAAGTCTAAAACCATTACTAGGAGTTTTGCAGGAACATGAAATTCAGTATAATTGGGGGTTCCCAGCGTGCCTGATCGGTAGGAAAAATGGGGTCTCGGAAAGACTGAGGTTTATTGAGGAAATACCAGAATTCTGTCAAAAATTGGATATTCCAATACCAAATAATTAACGAGGATGTTCGCCGGTTGAGGATGGGGGAGGGCCGGGGGGAGCGGGGGGGTTTGGACAGGGGGGTGGGGGAAGGGATACGGAGGTTCAATATAGTAAGCTGAAAGAGTGGGACAAGGAGATGGGAGACCCTTACTCTTTCACCTTTGCCTTAGGAATAGGGGAAAGAAGATTGTGCCAAAATAGAACTCCACCTTAGTAAGAGGAGCAAAAGAGCGCTAAGAGCGCCAAGAGAAAAGTCTCCAAATGAAGACCATAGGGTCAAGGTATGACCAGGGGGGAGGGGGGATGGGAGGGGGACTCGGATCTGTATACCTTATAATAAAAAACACACACCTGTTTGAAAAGCGAAAAAAAAAAAGGGGATAGAAAGACATGACTAACATAAATTTTATAACATATAATGTGAGAGGCCTCAGCTTCCCAGAAAAAAGGCATACGGTATTAAGAGAGGGGGAAAGGTATTCTGCAGAAATTGTCTTCTTGCAGGAGACACATATTACATTGGATTCCAATGTTAGACTCTATTCTCGGGCAATCCCAACCTGGTACTATGGGGACTCTCCAAAGAAGAGAGCAAAGGGGGTCGCCATAGGAGTGGGGAAGAACATTTCTTTTAAGGTAGAAGAGAGGAAAGTCGACCCAGAGGGTCGATATTTGTTTCTGAGAGGGGTCCTCCAAGGGCAAAAATATACGCTTGCAAATATATACTGCCCTAACAGGCACCCTCAAAAGTACCTTAGGGGGATCCTGAACGCTCTATTGGATTTTAAACAGGGTGCTGTAATCCTAGCAGGAGATTTTAATTTCTCAATGGAACACCATCTTGATAGTAGACGAGAAACCAAACAACTTCGAATACTAAGAAAAATAATTAAATATAAAAAAATTAACAACGCAGCTATTTGAACTGGAGCAAATGCATAAAGAACGAGGAGAAAGTGAAGTATATCAGGAAATAGTGATAAAGAGGGCCCAGCTCAGAGATTTGACGAAACTTGAAACTAGAAAAATATTTTAAAAAGTTGTAAAAAGAAAGGTATAAGTGGGGGGGCAAACCAGGGAATTATTTAGCCAGAGTATCTAAGGAAAAAAAAAACATAAATTATATTGAAAAAATAAAAAATCATGAAGGGCAGATGAAATATAAGACCTCTGAAACCGCAGAAGCTTTCCAGACTTTTTACAGCACATTATATTCAATCCGAACCAATGAGACCCAAGAGCAGGAAGACATCAGAAGAAAAAAAATTAAAGAGTATCTAGCAGAAGCTAACCTGCCAAAGATATTGCAAAACGATATTGAATCCCTTGAGGATCCAATTACTCAGGAGGAGATTTATAAAGCTTTTCAGGAAACACCAGTGGGTAAGAGCCCAGGCCCGGATGGTTTGCCGATTTAGTACTATAAAAAATGTAAAGAACTGTTGGTCCCAGAGATGTGCAACTATTTTAATAAATTAGGTGAAGAAGAAATAAGAAAAGAATCTCTACTTGCCAATATTTCTATTATTCCTAAATTAGGAAAAGATGGAACTTTGTGCTCCAACTATTGACCAATAGCATTGTTGAATGCCGATATAAAGGTTTATGCAAAAATATTGGCAACAAGGATAAAAAGTTTAATGCCTGAACTGATAAATGCAGATCAGGCAGGTTTTGTAAAAGGCAGGGAAGGGAGAGATAATAGCATAAGAACCATTTTGTTATTACAGCAAGAAAAAAAAAAAGAAACCCCCAGTCGTACTCATGTCAATAGATGCAGAAAAAGCATTTGACAGAGTTGACTGGGGGTTCATGATGGACACACTACGAAGCATAGGTCTGGGACCTAAATATATGAAGTGGGTTAAAAATCTGTATAGCCATCCGACGGCTAGGGTGAAGGTCAACGGGAGTGTGTCGTCTGTGTTTGAAATGAAAAACTGAACCAGACAAGGTTGTCCGCTCTCACCCCTCCTATATGTAATAACATTGGAACCACTATTAGAAAAAATCCGGGAAAATCTAGACATATAGGGGGTGAGAGTGGGGGAAGATGAACACAAGGTGGCGGCGTACGCAGACGACGTACTCCTATATCTGACCAAACCTAGAGTATCATTGCCCAATGTTATAAAGGAAATAAAAAAATATGGGGAACTTTCCAACTGTAAAATAAACCCGATAAAAACAGTAATCCTGAATCTGGGTATAGACAAAAAAGAAGCAGAAGAACTACAGAAAGATTTTCTATTTACTTGGGAAAAAGAAACTCTAACATACTTAGGAATAAAAATTACACCTACAGTTGAAAAACTTTATTTGGCCAATTTTGTTCCCTTAATCAATGAAATTAAACAAGATTTGAAAAGACTGGCAAGGAAACTTATCTCCTGGATCGGTAGGATCAACGCTTTTAAAATGATGATACTACCGAAAATAATCTATAAATTCCAAATGCTCCCCATAAGAATACCACAAAGTTTCTTTAAGATAATTAAAACAGTAATTTTGAAATGTATCTGGGCGGGCAAAAAGGCCAGAGTAAGCTATACATTGTTGAGCATGAAAAAAAAAAGTGGTGGGCTGGCGCTCCCAGACATAAAAAGATATTAATATGCCGTAACATTGGCTAGGTTAGTTGAATGGACAAATACACACACTAAATAGAAGTGGGTACAGATGGAAGATACACTAAGTACGACACAATTAAATAAGAATGTTTTATACCACCTAAAGTTAGGAAACTGGGCACGGACACTCATAGTATAAAGAATGTATTTAAAATATGGGACATAGTATTTAGACGTGAAAAATGGGAGTATAACTCCCCATTAATTCCACTAGCGGGCAAAAAAAATTTTCCACCAGGCAATAAGACACGGATGGGAAGGCAATTGGGCAGGAATAAATTAAAAGATATCGTCACACGTGGAAAAATAAAAGCAAGACAAGACATAAAAACGGTAGAAGGGATCAACACTTGAGTGAGTGGGAATATTTTCAGTTGAAACACTTTGTGAGCACTTTACCACAGCCGATTCGGGATAACAAAACATTTAATCCAATAGAAAAGATATGCAGCATAGACAAGCCACTGATACATGGTATATCATTGGTATATGGAATACTAACAGATCTGGAGACACAGGGAACATTGCCATTCGTAGAAAAATGGGGAAACGATGTGGGTAAAAAGATAGATAACTCACAAATGATAGGTGCAGTGTATAACTACGCGTCAGATATAACTACTATCGAAGCTAATTATAAATGTATGGTGCATTGGCACCTGACCCCAGTAAGAATGAGTAAAATACACCCAAACAATTCAGAGCTCTGCTGGAGGAATTGTAAGCAAAAGGGAACGGAAAATGGGGAGGGGAAAGAAAAAAAAAGGATGAGGCTAGTCATTAAACTAGGCCTATACCGCCCCGAGGGGAGGAAGCTTATGAATATAACTGTTTGCTCAAAAAAGACAAAACGTAGTAAATCTACTAAGCAAGAAAGAAATATAAATATACAAATATAAATATACAAACGAAAAAAAAAAAAAGATGAAAGAATCACATATGATGCGAAGCCATAGAGACGTTATGGGCGGACGTACCGTGAACAAGTCTCGCTATCCTCTGTTGGTGAAGTCTGAAGTGGGGAAAAAATAAAAAAAAAAGAAATGAAAATAACTATATATATAAATAACTATATAATCAGTTGTCTGTAGGTAATCCACCACCGTGAAGATTGAAGGCTTAGCAAACGAGTTGGACCCAGCGAGGCTTACGCCTGATGAGTCAAACGGGCTTGTTGGTGTATCTCACTCAGGAAGAATTAAACAAGTACGACTTCCAATGGAACCAGGCAGAGATATATCACAGGGTTGACATCAATGAATGTAGACCATGGATGGAGCAGCAGTACTTCACATATAAATCCTCCCAATGTAACATATAGTAGAAGGAAAAAGATTGGGCCACATAGTGTAATTCCGTTTCAAAATGAGAACATTTATAAAAATTATAAAATGGTCACTCACATTTGAGAAGACATATAAAGCGAATAAAATCAAAGTAACGCAGTGGCATTAGCGGAGCCCTTCCCGACGTGTTTCTCCTAATAAGGCAATATAGTAAAACAAATCGGGTATGTGGCATTACTAAGAGGGAATTAATATTCAATAATTGCCTTTGAAGGCAATCAGCCCTACAGAAATAGGTATTAGGATGGGGGAGCAAAGTGGTGAGGGATAACTGTCACCTGCATACTTTCTTCAGTTTACAATCAAATAGAAAAGCCACTCCTCCAAAAACAATTATCAGGCCAGTTACTGCCAAGTACAAAGTCAGACTGTCTTACTATACCCATGGTTCATAATAGTATTAAACTATCTTTACAACTTGAAAATATCTTTAAATAATGTTTTCATATGAATTAAAATTAAAAAAAAATATATTTTTTAACAATCCCTGCCTACCTGGTGTTGTGTTCAGCCTATTTCAGATACCCACGCAGAGGAATTTTTTCATATTAAAAAAAAACGGGTACAGCTTAAGTGAAGTTATATGGAAGGCTTTGCTCACATGCCCCATATTGATTGAACATTTTTATTTCTACACCTTTGCCTAGATGAAATATACCTAAAGACATTTTTCATAATAAAAAAAAAATTGGGTACAGCTTAAGTGAAGTTACATGGATGGCTTTGCCCACATGCCTCAAAGTGCATTTTTCTCTTTTGTCCATATTGTCCTGGTGAAATTTGCTACAAAAATGTTTTATAACACACCTTCCAAAGTAACAGCAGCATCCGTATGCCACTTTAGTCTGTATCGCATTGATAGAGGATCTTGAGTGTACTTGTCATGTACCTGGTTTGAAGAGCCTGATATTATGAGTAAGGCCTCTTTTACACCTCTGACTCAGGGCCCTGGTAGGGTGAGTGGCAGAGTGTTGAGTGGTTCGAGTGCCTGTAGGTCTGTTAGAAGCAAGGTAAGTATTCACGATAGGCAGGGGAAATCATCAGTGGCCCCTAATGAAGCAGGTGAGCTGAGTAGCAACCGATGAGCAGCAGGCAGGAACTGGCTGGTACTGGCTACAGCAGACAGACGAGACATAGGCTGATAGCAAGCAGGAAGTACCAGAGGATAACAGAGAAACAATACAAGCATGTAGTAGTTAATGAAAAAGGAGTTATTGCGCTAAAATCAAGCCATTAGCAGAAATAGTGTAAAAGCAAAGCTCATCTATCCTGTGCTGTCTGGGCATCCAATATGTTTACTCCCGCCGTGATTAATAGGAAGAGCGAGTGAGTTCCTATGGAGTGTCCCCAGCCTTCTGGGTACAGGATGGGAGACGGACGTGACATCAACGATGATGCAGCTTGGGCGTGGCCATGTGTTTGTGGAGTATGTGTGCTGTTTCTGCAGGCCATTCAGCATCCATGTTAAAAAAAGGTTGTTAAGGGTACCGGCGGCTGGAGGACAATAAAGCCCAGCAAGTTAGGTGCAACATAACAGAGTGCTGAAAACCAGCCATTAGATGAGCAATCAACAATAATAGACTTACTTATAAATATACAAAATGTTAAAACATTCACATCAATTCCCCTGAGAAAAACAAATCTATTAATGAATGAATTTGTAAATAATTTATAAAAAATAGTAAATACTACCTGGGTTGGTACCAAAATCATTTCAATGGTGGCTTAATAAGGGGTTATTAGGAATTGGTGATTACCTTAATGGAAACCAAGTATACTCTTCACAACATTTAAAGACAAGATGCAGATACCTTTTGGTGAAATATTCAGATATAATTAAATTGTGTCCTTTGTCAGATGCAAACTCAATTTAATAGTTGGGCCTCTTACACTTATGACTTTTGAGTTGTCTTGCCAGGCAAGGGGTCTTTTGAGGGGACGAGTGTCTGTGGTGTATGCTTCCCTCACTGAACCAAATGAAAAATGATCCTATACGAACCAATGGGAAAAGGACCTGAATCTTACTTTTGACCTGTCTGAGTGGCAGAATATTGCCTAGGCTTTATCTAAAGTCTCCATCAATACCACGCTAATTGAAGCCGTCTAGAAAACACTTTTGCGTTGGTACCAGATCCCTATTCTGATGGCTAAAATGCATCCGTCTACATCGTCTAACTGTTTTTGACGTTGTGGTCAGTTGGGGACAATGCATCATATCACGTGGCATTGCCCCCTTGTGATTAGGTTTTGGATTATTAATTGAATTAATTCAGTGACTTGGGTGAATATCCATAGATCCACGGAGGTTGCCCTGTTCCATAAATTACCTGATGAAGTGCCCAGGAAGTCAGTGAAATTATCACGTACTGTATATAGTTTTGGCGGCAGGATTCACTTTTGCTAGGCATTGGAAACAATTTGTTATTCCTCTGGATTACGTTAAAAGTACACTTGACTGGATTATGTTTTAAGACAAACTCACTTACATACTCCATAATAACTCAAAAAAATTTGATAAAATATGGGACGTGTGGATTCATCACATCTTAGTTCCCTAATGAACTCTGGGCTGACCTTCTTTTTTCTTATTCTTTTTTTCTTCTCTTCTCCTTTTTTTCCCCCTCTTTTTTTATGTTGTTTGAACACAATATATATTGGGTTGTCTTTAGAGCCTTATTAGGTTCTGTCTTTGATGACATTCTCAGGAATGAGTTACTCTTTATCCACTGTGTCCCCTCCACCCTTCCCCCTGCCTATCTCCCTGTACCATACTTCGGTTCCTGCACTCTACCATACATGGTTACATTCCTGGCTACCGATTAGAACTGTTCAGCTCCTGATCTTTAGTAGATCAGGTATATGTTTGCTGCTTCCTGATATTGTCTGATGGAGTTTCTAATGTCAGAGGGCCAGATCCACGTAGGGCGGCGTATTTTTAGGCAGGCATAGCGTATCGTAGTTACGCTACGCCGCCGCTACTTTGAGAGGCAAGTGCTGTATTCACAAAGCACTTGCCTCTAAAGTTATGGCGGAGTAGTGTAAATCTCCCAGCGTAAGGGCGCGGAATTCAAATGATGAACAGGGGGGCGTGTTGTATGAAAAACAAGCTTGACCCCACGTAAATGACGCTTTTTTCGTACGGCGCATGCTCAGTATCACGTCGGATTTTCAAATTCAATTACGCCCGCTCAATGCCTAGACGACGTGAACGTAATTTATGCAAAGCCCTGTTCGCAAACGTTTTACGCAAACAACGTACACGACGGAAAATTCTACGCTGGCCCGACGTCAATACTTAACATTGCGTACGCCTCATAGAGCAGGAGTAACGTTACGCCGAAAAAAGCCTTATGTAAACAACGGGAAAAAAAACGACAGGCGGACGTACGTTTGTGGATTGGCGTATCTAGCTAATTTGCATACTGAACGCGGAAAACGACGGAAGCGCCACCTAGCGGCCACTGTAAATATGCACCTGAGATCCGACGGCGTACTAAGACGTACGCCAGTCGGATCGAGCCCACATTAAGTCGTATCTTGTTTTGTGGATACAAAACAAAGATACGACAGGGCATCTTAGAAATTACACGGCGTCAATAGATACGCCAGCGTAATTTCTTTGTGGATCTGGGCCAGAGTGTTTATCTGAGAACATCCCACGATGTTTTCATGGACCATGTTTTTTTTTGGTTTGTTCATGTTTTTTATATTTGCGTATTTGTCATAGTGACAATGCAAGAATTGGCTTTTGTTTAAATGCTCTTTCTGTCATTATTGGATTTTCTTAATAAAAACATTGAAATATAAAAATAGTAAATACATAATAAAAATAAAATGAAATAAAGTATATAGTTATGTAAATTAAAATCCCACCATGGACGGCTGCAGAAAATCTTTTTAGGGCAATATCTATGTTAACCCTAACAAGTCAATAATGAGAACAGCATTAACACTGTAGAGCTGTTATCATCCAATTTAGGGACCTGACTGATAAAGAAGGAGAAAGAAAATATATTTGATATCTCTGGGGATACATCCAGTGGAACATGTTATGGTTATAAGACCGTGCTAACCTCTGTCTTCATTAAGGCCTTTGGGTGCAAGCGTATTTAATGTGTACATCCAGAAAGTCTACTTTTGACAGGGACGTTTAAAATGTTCTGCCACCAAAGAGACTCCTGGGAATTCATTCAATAACCCAAACATTTAATCCTGAAAAAGATTAGAGACAGATATCTTAGTTTTTTGTTGCTAACAATATAAAGAGCAGGGGCTCTTGACACATGACAAAGAGACATTTGCACAATGGAAAAGAGCAATACTGTACACAAGTGGCAACATTCATAGCAAGATTTATCATGCAGTGGATGGATTTTTTTTAACTCCATGGAGCAGGGGTCCTCAAACGTTTCGAACAGGGGGCCAGTTCACTGTCCCTTAGACTGTTGGGGGGCTAAATCATTGCAACCTCAACAGTGGCATAAAGTGTATTCATGTAAAAGTGTGTAATACCCAAACACAAATTCAGATTTTGATGTCAGAATTTACACATTTATTTACAATGTTAATAATTTAATATAGAGTAAAATCTGATTGTCAGGCTTTATGTTGCTCATTGACTTTAGGCGGGGCTGTGAAGTCCTGCATGAACCTATAAGTCTGGCTTAGTCAACACACAAGTTAGGTATTATAAAGGAAAGAATGGTACTGGCTTAGCAAGGTATTTATTGCTCAATTCTTTTAAAAGCCAAGGCATGCAGCCAACATCCCATGCCAATGGGAGTACAAAAACGGTCAGGGTGTCAGAATGCAGCACTTCTAATGTAATCACTGTAGCTTTAGAGAATGGGCGGTGCTCATTATAACTGTCTAAAAGTAGCTTTTGCTATTTGGCTTGGAAGGTCTCTATAATTATCCTTTGTATTATATAGTGTGTGCTGGAAAAATCATAATGTGTGTTAGAAAGCATAACTGGAAACAACAGTTTTCTCCAAAAATATATTTATTTCTTAGTCAAGGAAGAAGGAAAATTAGAAGGCTGAAATAAAATTGCAGGAAACAGCAATTAAAGTTTTCTATAGAAAAATCTTAATAGACGCATATGTGCACTTATAGGTCATTACGTACACAATATATCACATGGTTCATTGACCTGACAACATAGCTAGCATAACAAAGGTATTATGGCTCGCCAAAGCACATTCCATTATCACAGTGGGCCTGTGCTTTGATTTGTTCCTGAATATTATGCATCTCCTAGCTCACAGCCAGAACTGAATATTCATAATGAAGGCTGCCATTGTCTTTTGCCCACTCACATAGATTGATGCTTTCAACTTACAGCTAATTAAAGCCAGGGGGTGCCTTGATGAGCCCCAATAAAATGTATTTTAAAATGTTCTACACGTATAGTTTACATTTTATCCACTTGGCAGTTTTGACATTTGGTTTTAAATAAAACAAATAGATTTTTTTTCCCCTCCTGTTGAATTTGTTTGTGGCAAATGCTTATTTGTTTTTCAGTTGTATGCAGCCAGTAGCCATTGATTGCAGGGGGAAGCTGGCAGCGAGCGCAACATTTTATTACATATTTATTTATTTTTTTGCACATTACATCGACGTGCTCTGCATCCAATGTAAGAATGAGACAGTCCAAAGAGAGAGATGATTGTGAAACTGGCTGATGGCCCCTTATAAGAACAGCTGGGATCCAGGCACAGAATGTGATGAAGCCTCTACAGCTCCTGCTCTTGTGAGGCTGCCAAGGTTATTGCAGAGTGGATTTGCCTTGGCACAGCCACAAAAACGGCTTAAATATCAAAATATAAATTATGCTGAAATCAAACCATACATACAAATAATACACAGCTAAGCTGCACATAAGGTCATAAATGAACCCAAATAAACATTCTGCACACATTACCACTTCATTACCTACTGCAAAGTTCTATTTTACACATAGTATTAAAAGGATACGTTCACCTTTCATAACATGTTACACCCATATTCAGGTGTGGCCCCCACTTTGACAGCTAGTGGAGGATCTTCTCTTTCCGCAAGCTGTCACAATTTAAAAAAGTATTCTGTGAATGAAAAACTACACATCCCGACTGCTGTTAAAGCGATGTGAGCGCCATGGCAGTTCATTGACTCTTTCTGTCAGCGTGTATCTGCTTGTTCGTATGAGGTACGAGCAAACAGATACACTGACAGGTCTGCAGGAGACCTGCATGGATTCAGCGATTTTCTGATCGCTGGTGTAATGCTTTACAGGATCCTGCAACAAAAAATTAATAAATGCACATTTTTTACCTGCAAAAAAATCTGCATTAATTATTTTTTGTCCAAAGGTCAACTTATTCTTTAAAGAAGAAGTGTAGGATTGAAAAAAATAAATAAACCTACATTCTTATCTAGATGGCTGGAGTGTCGATCCAATGCTGCAGCTGTCCCCCACCTGCTCCAAGACTGAGAACAGAGTGATTACATAATGGCTGATCGCTCAGTTCCCCTTTCCTCACTAAGCAGAGAGCAGTGATTGTCAGGCACCACTCTCTGATCTGCCCCTCCAGCACTCGCTGGAGTGGCAAGCTGTGGAAGGGGTGGGATCGGCTGGCTCAGGCTTTCAGCAGCACGCTAAGAGGCTGAGCCAGCTGCCAGTCTGGCATCTGGGTGGGTCCCGACATTATTGTCAGGATCCCTACAGAGCCTAGACTGGCTCTGCAATGTCATCCGACAGCAAACTTTAGCCCACTGTTGGCTGAAACTGGGTCACAGGAGTGAAGAAATAAGTGCGCACCTGTGACCCAGAAGAGAAGTATGACCATAAAAGCTTTGGTTATATTTCTATTTTAAAGTATACAAATACCTAAATGAAAATTGAAATAAAATAAGAGCTGACTAGTGGTTTCAGAACCATGGCATAAATAGATAATACTGTATACTGAGATTACGTTTCTGTCATGTGGGGGTACACTTTTGCATGCAGAAATTACCTAAAGTATAACTAAAAGGTCAAACCTTTTTTTTTTTACATGTACACAGAACATGAAAAGAAGTGAAAACTTCCAATTTGTTATTATATAATTTGTTATTATACAAATACAGCATTTATTAATAAATAATAATGTTTTTTAATGCAACTAAGTTAAGTAGCCAATTTTGACTTGGTAACAGCATCTTACTATCACCTATACAGCTGCACTTGGAGCTAATGAGGAAAAATCAGCACTTGGAACCTAGGGTGTACTGCATATAAATGTGCTGAATAGTTGCTTAAATTATAAAAAATGAAAATAATTTAGTGAGTAAAAATGCTCCCTTATATACTTTTACGGTAATCTGTGTAGTTGGATGTGGTAGCGTGAAGTTCTGCTTTGGCTAGCATTTCACATAATGAAGATTAAAATTTGCTTTGTCCTAAACTGATCTGACCTATTGACATAGTTAAGAATATTTCCCCAGTGCCTTCCAGGCAGTGCTGTCATTATTGGTTCAAAAGACTTCTACCATGTTTAGTATAAAAATGGAGTTCTGTAAACAAAGGTGCTGAAAATTTAACTAGAGATTAATGGGCATTATTCTACAAGGTATTTTTTTCAAATATACATTTTCTAAACAATAATGTCCCTACCCACTACCAACAACATTAACAGAAGACAGAAGGATAATTCCATTAGAGGCAGAACTAGATGCATAGTATTGTAGGTAGGTACAGTTTGCGGTCTCCATTGCAGGCGGCGTTCACTCACAGTAGCAATGCAAAGGGAGAGGAAGGCCCCATACACACGAGAGGATTTATCCGCGGATACGGTCCAGCGGACCGTATCCGCGGATAAATCCTCTCGAGGATTTCAGCAGATTTCTATGCGATGGCGTGTACACACCATCGCATTGAAATCCGCGTCGAAATCCTCTGGCGATGACGTGTCGCGCCGTCGCCGCGATTATGACGCGGCAACGGGCGCGACGCTGTCATATAAGGAATTCCACGCATGCGTCAAATCATTACGACGCGTGCGGGGAATCCCTTTGGACGGATGGATCCGGTGAGTCTGTACAGACGAGCGGATCCATCCGTGGGATCCGATTCCAGCGGATAGATATTCTGTGCATGTCGACAAATATTTATCTGCTGGAATTCGGAAATATCCGCGGATAAATATCCGCCGGAGTGTACACACCATAGAATCTATCCGCTGAAACCCATTCGATGGGATTTATCTGCGGATAGATTCTATGGTGTGTACGGGGCCGAAGTCATGGGGAACATGTTTCCTGGGTCACTGGGGCAGCGATCCGATTGGATGCTGGCCACCCATGTGACTCCGGTGGCCACCTTAGGTGTGGCAAGGTCTATTTAAGATCCTGGGTTTGGCACGTTTTATGCAAGTGGCCAGTGTAGGGAAAGGTACCCAGTATGTTAGGGACAGTGCTAGCGACAGGGAAAGGAGGGAAAGCTTAGGGTCACATCTCTTTGGATACTTTCCTGTTTGGCACGAAACAGCGAGCAGTGTTAATTTTGACTAAGATGCCATTTTAGTTTCAGTCGCATCTAATCATCTGAATTGTTTTAGTTTTAGTCATATTTTATGCTACCAAAATCTCCAGTCAACTAAAATCTAATGAGTTTAGGTAAATTGTAATGCATTATTTAAGCATTTCTCTAGAATTGCCAAACTCATTATATACACCTGGAGTAAAAAATCGAATAACATGGTATTTTTTATGGTATTAAGGTTTGAACTACAGACACAGATTTAACCATTGTGATATATAACATCTTTATAAATAAAACCAAGTTTCATAAAAAAAGACAAAAAAAAAAACACAGAAGTGCAACTTTAAAATATAAAACCTCCAACATAAAACCCCCAACATAGTTTTAGTCATAGTCTGACTAAAATGTAATTTTAATTTTAGTCGTATTTTAATCATCTGAATTGTTTTAGTCCTATTTTAGCCGATTAAAATAGTGTTAAATTTGTCAATGAAAATATTTTAAATTAACACAGACAGCCGAGCCACATTCTGTCCCCTTTCAACAGATGCTGTTGGTTCAACTGGAACCTGCTTTTTTACATTATTGAAAACTGAGTGTGCCTGACTGGGTAGCTATCCCACTGAGTCCATTTTGAACTGTTGATGCATTACTTCAATACAAGTTTTATATTGAAAATATGCACATTTTTGCCTCCACACCTTGCTGCACCCCACCTACACTTGTCATAATCAGCAGGATTTGTCCCTTGCGGTGGGAGTGGGAGGACTGGGCTCCAGTATGGCTCCGCTAGGTTCAGCCCAAGTTTAATTGCTCTAACAATCCTCTGGCAGAGTGGGAGAGGGAGATTGGAGAGTGCTGTGCATATGCAGATGGAGATGGAGCACCCAGAACACAGGTTGGCCACCGTAGAGAAAATTGTTTCACACTAGGAGAGCCTGTTTGGAAGATGAGAGCCTTATCCACGATGCATTGGAGATGCCAAGAAAAAAGAGGAATGTTCACTCAGGGACCAATTAATACCTGGTCTGAAAGCAGACTCGGTCTGGAGAGCCCTGCAGGAGAAATTTAAAGCACAACCCACCACTTCCTTTCACAATGTGCTGGTGGATGCTGTTGCATGGGAACAAGAAGAGGAGGATGCAACAGTAGCAGTCACCAAGAAGTTTGAGCCTGCATACCTCAAAGAGGAGGCCCTGGCACTGCCATGCAAACAACACTGATGAAGCTAGCTTAGGATTTGGCCGCCTTGAAGCAGGAGGTAACCGTCTCTAAAAAGGACTCACCCCAACCCCATAGGGATGAAAATGCATTGCGCAAGGACCCAGAAGAAAACATAAATATTGGCACGTGTGGTCACTATGGACACATATCCAAGAACTGTGGGCGGTATGGACCGAGGAAGCCTTCTAAGCCATTGTTAAACTACTGACTCCCAGGGCAGAGGAGCAACCCCCGGGACAGTTAATCCAAAGTCCCAAAAAGTCTGAAGACATGGTCGCACCAAGCCCAGTGGTGTCCTCCCTAGTCAAAGGGCAAGAGGTCTCATATTTGATTGGCACTGGGTCCAAGGTCACTGTCAGGAAGCTACAGTGATGGTAGAACCCCACAAGAATCTCATAATGCCAGAATGGTTGTTGGGCCCTACCCTATCTAAGGTTCACCACAGAAGTGTGTTGGTAGAGCTTATAAACCTGGGAACAACACCAATCTAGCTGCCCAGGCACGCTGTTTTGGCCAACATATATGCTGTACTTTCCCAATGCATCTCCGAGGTCAAACCAGGGACTGAGACTGTATTTTCCTCCTTGCAGGCAGCCATGGCTTCTTTGCAGAAGTCCCTCTTAGAACAGCTGGACATTACCTTTAACTACTTGCCGACCAGTTGTTATACAGCGGCAGATGGCTCCCCTGTGCAAATCGTCGTAGCTGTACAGCAGCTGCTTCAATGTGAATAGGGGGCACGTGACCAGGGCACATCGCAGGAGCCGATGCGTGAGGTTGGCGACTGCTATGTCCGCCGGCCACCCGCGATTTGCTACTCAGAGAGCCAGAACGGGGATCTGTCAATGTAAACAGACAGATCCCCCATTCTGACAGGGGAGGGGAGAGAGATCTGCTGTTCCTAGTGATCAGGAACAGTGATCTCTCCCTACTCCGTCAGTACACTCCCCCCACAGTTAGAAACACCTCCCCCTTGATCACCGCCTAGTATTAACCCCTTCCCTGCAAGTGACATGTATACAGTAATCAGTGGCAATTTATAGCTCTGATTGCTGTATAAATGTCAATGGTCCTAAAAGAAAAAAGTGTCAAAAGTGTCCGATCCGTTCGCGGGAATGTCGCAGTCCTGCTAAAAATCGCTGATCACCGCCATTACTAGTAAAAAAAAAAAAAAAAAATGCCATAAGTATATCCCTTATTTTGTAGATACTATAACTTTTGCGCAAACCAATCAGTATACGCTAATTGGGATTTTTTTTAATCAAAACTATGTAGAAGACTACATATTGGCCTAAATGGAGAAAGAATTTTTTTTTTTACTTTTTTGGGGGGATATTTATTATAGCATAAAGTAAAAAATATTGTTGTTTTTACCTCCCATCCAGGAGTGGTACCACCAAATTCCCCCAGTGCTGTGCCAAGAGGTGAAGGAGGTGAAGGAGTTACTTTGCAATATGCTACAAGGTGGGGTGATTCAGGAAAGCCACAGTCCATGGGCCGCTCCTGTTTTACTGGTACATAAGAAAGATAGCAGTTCACAGTTCTGTGTGAAATATTGAAAACTTTACACCTGCATCCACAGAGACACCCACCTCCTCGGATTGAGAAATTCCTAAGGGTCCTTGGATAAGCCAAGTTCTTTTCTACCCTGGACCTGGTCAGTGGCTGCTGGCAAGTCCCAGTATGGGACCAAGGTGAGGAGAAGACTGTCTTTATTACACCCCTAGGCTCAATCGTATGCCCTTCGGCCTCAGCAATGGCCCAGCGCCTAATAGAGAGATGTCTTGGGGATTTCAAATTTTGAAACTGTGTGCATTTATCTCAATGATATTATGATCTTCCCCAAGACTTTTGAAGAACTCCGGATTTCTGCCAGTTCTGTTGAGCATAATCATGTAGGGAAACCCACCAATCCCTATGTTAGGAGGGTAAAACATAAAAACAATATAACTGGCAAAAATTGAGACAAGTATAAGACCTATCCCAATCATCCACTCCCTAGAACTCAAGCCCCTACAACAAGAAGAGATGTGAATTTGACTGATAATTTAGCCCTTTCTCACATTCCTCCCCCTGGGGACTCCAAACCTTATAAGGAGAGAATCTTTTCCCCTGCAGTTAATACCACTCCTCCCAGTAATGCTGGGCAGTGGGCACCCTGGTGGTGGTACTGGCATCATCACGGCTCCACTTCCCTTGGTAGCTCGGATGAGGGGTTGCCGGACTGCCTCCAGGTTAACCCAGCACCGACTGGTTCACCTATCTTCATTCTAATTAGGCTGGACCTCACCAGCGTTTTCTCCATTCCAACTTCCAAATACAGTTCCTTCACAAGGGATTTCGATAGATTTGTTAAAGAAGGAGCAACCCCACACCAACACAGCGCTAGAAAAAAATAAAACTCAGGAGGAAAATGAGGAGGACAGCTCACAGAGGAAAAGCAAAAAAAGACAAGGACATAATAGTAGTGGAATAAGTACTATTAGAATTTACAACCTATCCACCCACTCCCTGACAGAGATGGAACACTCCGTTTTGAAGAAAGGCCTTCGTTTTGCACTCTCCACATTGGCCAACAAGTTCAGTCTATGTAAAGATTTTAACAGATTAGTTTGCAATCTGACAGTTAAATGGTATTACATCATTCATCGGGAGAAGGCTTCCCTCCATGAAACTACAGAGGGATGTGTGGAGTCTCCCAACACTGACCCTGTTTTGCATGAGATAGAAAATGATGGGAACAGCTTGAATGTTCTCATGGAATAATGGGATGAGAGTCGCTCTATCACCCAATCCTTTGAGGATCTTTCTAATCCCATTATAGTACATACAATACTAACTTCAAGCCCCAATCCACGTCTTTTTCCGATGCAATCAAAGGGCACTTATGTAGAGACGTTTTATCAGGTGGTTTACTGGGACCATATGAAACTTTGCCAGGAGCGGTCTGGTAGATGTAGATCCAACCTCACAGCTAGTGAAACACAAGCTTTAAAAGCCTTGGAGATCAATTCCAACAATATAGTCCATCAGGCAGACAAAGGGGGCAGCATTGTTGTACATGACAAGGGAGACAAAATGAGGGAGGCCCTTTGGTTCATCTCTGAGGCCGCGTACACACGACCGGTCCAAACCGATGAAAACGGACCGAAGTCCAGTTTCATCGGTCCAAACCGACCGTGTGTACAGCCCATCGGACTTTTGTCCTTCAGACCAAAGTTTTAGAACTTGCTTTAAAATCGAACCGATGGACAGCTGACCATCGGTCAAAACCGATGGTTAGTACACAAAAGCATCGGTTCAAAACCTGTGCATGCTCAGAATCAAGTCGACGCATGCTTGGAAGCATTGAACTTCGTTTTTTTCAGCACGTCGTGTGTTTTACGTCACCGCGTTCTGACCCGATCGGTTTTTGAACTGATGGTGTGTACGCACATCAGTCCATCAGTCTGCTTCAGAGGTGAACCGATGAAAACGGTCCGTCGGACCATTCTCATCGGATGGATCGACCGTGTGTACGCGGCCTGACACGAACACCTATAGGGTCCTTTTGCAAGATCCTCTCCCTTATTTTCAAACTGACCTAAAGTGCTTAGTAGAGAGGGCCTTCAGAGATGGCATTTTAAATAGGAGAAAAATCATTCCTTCTGCCATCACTATGCAACACAATGTATAATTTTATCACCTTGCCAAAGTTTATTTAGTACCCCCCAGGGAGACCCATTGTGGCCAGTACTACATTTTTTAAGCAGCCTGACCTGTAACATCAATTATTATTTATAGCCGATAGCATCACGTCTGTCATATATTAAGGATTTGGGACATGTCATCCACATAGTTTGAAATTATAACTGAGAGGCTGGTTACTCGTGGACATCCCTGAATGTATGTTCCCTGTATATGTCCAGCCCCCCACCAGGTTGGCCTTAGAGCCTTACAGCATTTTCTATGAAAACACTTCAATTTAAACTACAAGCGGGCCCATTTTCTAGTGGATGGGAGTAAGGTTTTCTAAACATATCTTTTTTGGACGATACATTAATCATGTCATCATTTGGAGTAAGATGGTCAAGGAGTTTGAATCCTTTGTCTCCTATTGTAACAACAATTTTCCTAAAATGTACCCATGTCAGAATTCACAATTGAACACATTCTTGTGTATCCGATGGGTACCTTACTGCGAAGGAGAAGTTTGCTATTGTGCAAACGTGGGACCTTTTGGATCCTCAAATTAGATACTTTGACTCCCTTCCAATGGCCTCAATGAGGATCCAGAGATCCAAAATATAATTTATTGGCCAAGTATGTTGATATTGTTATATACCATACTGGTCTGTGATACAGTACTTTTAAATGGTCGGCCCGTTGTCACCCCTTTATTTCTTTCTCTATTTTTTTAGACCATCCTTGGGCTGAGGGATATACTGGGTTAACTGTTAATTGATAGGCGTCAGTGCACAGATACAAAACATTGGCTTTCTGGTTGCCTGTCAAGATTTGACAAATGGACGTACCCCGAAACAGGTTATCCTGGCAACCTGCCTGATTCTCTGGTGTGTCCTAGTCTGAGTGTCCACCACCACAGACTTCTTGGTTCCTCCTATGCCCCCCTTCTGGTGATGTGAATAGGCGAGAAATTCAGCCATGAAACCTACTTAGAAACAATTAAAAGTGCTGAGCCGTTTTTGCTGCCTGCTGCCTGCTGTACATCTCTTTAACTTGGAAGTGTCCTGTGCTTGCCTTGGAGGTTTTCAAAAAGCTTTGTGACCTAGCCATGGTCGAATGGTTGAGGTGAGGGGCCATCTGTAGTTAGTGGTGGAGGAACCTTTCCTGTTGATCACCGTTTCTGATGTTCATCACTAATAGTCACTTCATTATTTGGAGCACCTTTGGATTTTTCACTGATGCACTTTATGGACTTTTCTTTGTGTCATTATCAGAATTTTTATATTTGATCACTTTTGATGTTATTTAAATTTTATGTCTTTGCGCTGCACTTTATTACCATTGATGTGAATCCACCCGCCTCTTTGCTGCGGCCAGTGAGAACGTTCCAATGTGGATCTTATTGTCCTCATCGATAACCCGGTTCCCCAGCATATCCTGCATGCCTGTGCCATGGGGCTGGTCATCAACTGGTAACCACCGTTTATCCTATTTGTTTTTTAACCTGGAATAAACCAAGACTGTTTTAATGGATACACTGCCCTCTTTGCTTTTGATATCACTGCCAGTTAGTCTTTTGTGGTAGTATATCGTGCATATATGACACTCACGTGTCATTTAAAGAGCGCCTGGTTTGTGATGTTCTCATTTGTGTCTCGCCACTATGCCAGTGGTCACTCTGAGGCAGCCCTTCTAAATGACTACCGATATCTGGATCAATTGTGGTGGTGGACTTTTCATCAAAGGTAGTGTCAATCTAGCACCTTACAAGGCGGCCGTTTGTACTCATATGTCTGTGGATGCAACCTTGGGCCCAGGTGAGGGGCAAGCAGAGGACATGTATGACCCCTTGCTATTGGCAGCCCTTGAGCCACTACCTAAAAACAAACCTTTGACAAGTGACTTTGCTAAAAGTCAAGAGAACGAGCACCCTTTGCGGTCTTACCATGGGAAACGGTCTGCAAGATATTTGGACTGTGTTGTTTCAAATTGCTTATTGCTCTGCCTAACTATACTCTGTTGTGTTATCCATGTTACCACGTTGACAGCATCTTTTAAAAAGGGGGGGGGGTGTAGGCAGATGCAGCCTGCTATCTCCACTGCAGAAGTCATGGGGAACAGGGTTTCTCTATGGTTTCCTGAGTCTCTGGGGCAACGATCTGATTGGATGCTGGGTGCCCATGTGACTCTGGTGGCCATCTTAGGTGTGGCAGTTGATTTAAGATCCTGGCCCCTGTGTTTGACATGCTTTATGCAAGTGGACAGTGTAGGAAAAGATACCCACCCAGTCTTGGACAGTGCTAGCGATAAGGAAAGGTTTCTGATGAGGAGGGAAGCTTAGATTCAAATCTCTCTAGATACCTTCCTGTTTGGCACAAGACCACCAGGCTGCTTTCTTTCCCCCCTTAACAGATGATGTTTAGCTGAAACTTGCTTCTTCATGTCATTGGAAACAATGAGTGTGCCTAGCTGGAAAGCTGTCCCAGTGGGTCTATTGTGGACTGTTGCTGCATTACTTTTTTTGTATACAAGTTTTATATATATTGCACCTGAATGTGTGAATTATTGCCTCCAAACCATGCTGTACCCCACCTACATACTGCCCCTCCCCCCGTGCCATCAGTGGTATTATGATGCCTACTACTCAGAATTCTTGCAAGTGTGCTTATAAATATGGGTAAAAGAACAAGGTACAATATAGTTGGTACTACTGGACGGCCTATGACCAGGCTTTCTAAAAGAAAAAAAAATAAGGAAAGAAGGTTTTAAAGCCCAACTGCACCACCAACGTTTTTTGTTTTTGTTTTTTAAAGGTTTAGATAGAATGGGAGCGAGTTATCTATGGGAAATAGTTATTTTTGTTTGTAGCCCAATTGGGAAATGTCCCTGTCCATGTGATGCCTGCACAACAGACAAGGCATGAGGTTGTTACTGGAGTATTGAGGCACAGAGAGCAATAAACATGGTCAGCCTACGAAATTGATGTGTCTGTGTTTCCATTCGAGATATTTCTAACCACTTCCTCTCCTAATAGGAAGTGCAGAGATCTCCCCAACAAGCACACAGTTCTAGCCTATTATTCTATTCTACCCTTTCCCCATGCTATTCAAAATAAAACAATTTGCCTAGAGATTGTGTGCCATCAGCAAGAGAAGGATTGACAAACTTATTTTTTTAAATCAAAACACCACACACAATTAACAAATTAAAATATAATTATGTAGCTTTATTTTGCCACAGTTTTTACGCGTGAGCAATCAATGTATATAATACTTTTTAAAGATATCCAAATACTACAGATTGAGAAAAAATATTTACACCTCAGTCAACAATTTCCTGTGCAATGAGCTGCTTCATACTATAAAAACTGATGCATATCTACCTGGATACCCTTTAGATACATGAGGTTCTTTATATATGGGGTCTGAATCTGCATAAAACTATAGACTAGAGCAATAGTTTTATTTTTCCAAAAAATTACCCAGACAGCACATGCCCAGATTGCTAATGTGTAACACTGAACCATCTGAGTAAATATCTAAAAAACAGCAGAATGAGATGTCCACCATTGACAATGAGAAATCCCAGATGACCCAATTTACACATGTATGAGCAGCTTAAAATCAAACATTTATGAACTATGCAAATACCAAGCAAAAGGCACAAATAAATATTAAAGTCACTTCAAAAAACAAAAGATGAAAAGATGAATTCTAGCAGATGAACAGTGGGGTAGACAAAAGCAATGTGCGATCTTTCCAGGCAGCATGGAATTTTTATACAAATTATTCAGATTTCCTGTTATTGTTTTGTGCTAGATTCCAGGAATTCCTTTGCTTGATTTATTTTCATTGCCATGTAAGGTGAGCCACCTGTAAAGAGAAACACAGGCGATTAAAAGAAGTGGCATGTAAAGAAAAAAAATAAGTAAAAAGTAATCTATTATTCAAAAAAAAAAACACGGAAAAATAGTGTGAACAGGTTTTTAGCCAAAACATTATTATTATTTATTTTTTTGATCGAGTAAATAAAGGTTTTTATTGCAGTCTGTGTACCTATTAGGAAGATTTGCCTCTTATATTTGAGTTGGTGACCATTATTACTTAAAGTAAAAGTGAAGGGAAATGCACTTAATATTTTGCATTTGCCTTCACTTTTAGTTTAAGTAATACTGGTCACCAACTCAAATATAAGAGGCAAATCTTCCCAACAGGTACAGCATGTGCTAGCAGGAACTGTCTAATAGGGGGATTTCCCTTACATTGAAAAAAGATTTACATAATTTAAATTAACACTCATTTATATTTTTTCCTCTAAATGGTGAGAGAGAAGCGTAGAAATATTGTGGTTCATATATGCATGCACACCCCCCTAAATTCCTATGAGCACAGACTCTCTGAAAAGTGGGTTTTGCCCAACTGGTGCTCTAATAAAGGTATTTTCTTATGAAGTAAAAACCACTGTCTAAGACTTTGAAGGAATCAGCCATTTCCAACTCAAAAGCCACATATTTGTTCCAGGCCAGGAAATCTGAACAACGAAGGTTAAAGCAAAGTACTAGCATATGGTATATGAGAAGTGGACTGGCTCACTCACCCTACCATTTATTAGAAAAAAAGTAATGGAATGTTTTTTTTTAACCACTTTCTTACTGAGCGCTTATACCCCCTTCCTGACAAGGCCAATTTTCAGGGCTGTCACACCTTGAATGACGGTCATGCAACACTGTGCCCATATGACATTTATCTCTCTTTTTTTTTTTTGGCTAATGGAGAGTTTTATTTGTTGGTATTTAATCACCACTGTTTTTTTTTTTGCTAAACAAAAAGTAATTTTTCTCCTTCACTGGTGTGCGCTGATGGGGCTGCACTGATAGGCAGTGATCAGTGCAGATCTATCTGTGTACACATTCCCTGTCACACTGTGATAGCCAATAACCGTCAACCATATTCTGTGACAAAGCAATCACAGGATGCACGAGAGGTGTGGTTCCTGGGACGACGTCAATGGACTCCCACCCAGGAGGAGAGAGCAGCGCTGTAGCCGTCTTTTCGGCTATGGAGCAGTTCGGAAGTCTTGCCACAAATATTTTTCTTCATCCTGTGCCCTAGGGTACAAAGTGCATGTAGCACTTTTCCCATTTTTCTAGGTATTGTGCATTCAAAGTTAGCACCCCCACTTTCAACTCTGTAGAACAGTGGTCATCAACCCTGTCCTCAGGGCCCACTAACAGGCCAGGTTTTATGTATTACCTTGGGATGATGCAGACTAGAATACTGCAAATGATATCACCTGTGATGTATTTCAGTTATCTTGTAAACCTGGCCTGTTAGTGGGCACTGAGGACAGGGTTGATGACCACTGCTGTAGAAGATAAATACTTAATGTGCAGTGCTTGACAGTGCTGGTCTTGGGGACCAGGCAATTTCTGGAGATCAATACAGCCAAAACAAGCAGAGGGGTATGTTAATAAGACTCTAAATATTACTAAGCTCAGGCACACTCACAGCAGGTGAGGGGTTTTGCGCCAGCCAGACTGACAAACACACACTAATGAGTTCAGTACATTAGGCACATAACGTAAAAAGCAGTAGCAATTGGGCGTTATGCAGGAGGATAGTTTAAAAGGCCATTACAGCAGATATGTAATTTTCTATAGAATCATCCGATTTTTCTTCTCTGCACCAACGAGAATTATTTAAGCAGGAATCCATACTGCAGGCTGGCTGTAGAGGGTGGACCTGCTGAGACCCTCCCACAAATGATGTGCAGCAAAGGCATGATGTCACCACGAGGCATTTGGTGCACACAAAGTGCATTTATATCCTTAGTGGCCATTTTCATATAAGTGTTATTGTTTAGACTTCAGCTTTAATCTATTTAGCACAGATATGGACTATATTTGTGTTTATCAAGAGATATGAAGAGCTGTAGAGAGAAAAGCCTTTACATTTTGATCAACTTCTATTGGTGATTGCCACAAAATCGGGCGAAAACCTGGATATGTCTCGTTTCAAGCAATGGGAAAATTGCACAGCAAGAAACTGTATGGTCAAAATTGTTCAGTCTGTAGCAGCAAACCTAAAAATAAAGTGGGTGTATTGACAAATAAAAGATTATTAGTATACATTAGTAGTATTAGTATATAGCGCCTACAATTTGTGCAGCGCCTAAAGATATGTATTGGCTCTTCAAAAGAATTTGAAACTTCCTGGATGACAATTACTTTATATTTAGCCCTAGAAGTGATGGATTCGATTTCCTCCATATCTTCCAAAACTGAGCTTCTACGTTACAAAAGTGGTAATCTCATCGGAAAACATAAGCTGTATAAAATAACTCTACAATCACACAATGGTTAATAAAATGCATACATTTACTGTAAAACATTGGGCTGTCTGGGTTCCCTGATTTAACACATTCCTAGCTGAACATTTAAAATTATATGACGAATTGTGCCAAGATATATGCATTTTCTATACAAAAATAATAAATTATTATAAAGGATTTATATAGCACCAACAGTTTGTGCAGTGCTTTACAACTGTAGCGCCCCCTTACTTTCAGTATGGGCACTACGCTAAAGTTAGTGGGGAATGGGAGAGTTATTTTGGTCCCATTCACAATTTTGCTAAATTTGGGCTGCTGTCATTCCAGAACTGTCCTGTAGGTCAGTCTGCGCTCCAGGGGTGTTGGCACCACCCCTGGGCGACAGTTGGCGCTAGAGGGGTTCTGGCGGAGCCGCTTTTCCCCAGCAGCCAATTGGAGGAGTTTTCCATCGCAGGGCATGCTGGGGGAGAGTATATCTGTGGCAGACGCCATCTTTGGTGGTTCCTTCTTCTCCGCGGGTTCCAGGTGCGGCACCCACCTTTAGGGTGTGCGCATCCAACGGACCCTGGCGATGGCCTTCCAGGCCGGGGTCGCATGCTACGCGGAGCACCATGTTCCTGACAGGGGCCCAGTGACTTGCTGGGTCCCAGCTCTATTGAGGAGATCGCAGGCTGTGTGCCGTTCGATTGAGGGTCGGCTTGAGGAGAACCCAGAGGCAGGTTGTCCAACAGGGCTTGAACGAACCATCTGGGATCTGGTGACCGGGATATTGACAGGTACACTTCAACTGTCACCCTGCGACCCTGATCTAATTTACTGGGAGGATTTGCTCAATCCGTTCGGCTCATTCAAGTACTAGGCCTGTTGCAGAGGCCCTAGAGCCATAGGTCTGTTCCTCCCAGCAACCTAAAGTGACGCTTCGGCTGCCAGGCTCGTGGCAGGAGTCTGTCCGGGGGCACTTCACCCACTCTGGCTAGAGTGGCAACAAACTGATACTATTACTACTAAGAGCAGGATTGCTCGGTTCACATCCAGGCCCGATACTGCAAAGTTCTCTCCTACTTCATCAACCTTCTTGCTCTACCTCATGTTGATGTTGGCCATGTTGGGCCTGGAAATAAAGCATTTGAAAACCTTAATTTATTGACTGGACATTCTCTCACTGATCTACTCATCAAACTCACCCCTAGACAACAGTAAGAAGGTAACTTAATATCCCAACAACAACCAGCGGATCCTGAGGAGGTAGCGCTACACAACATACAGTACGTACAGTTACAATATAATTCAATACAGGAGGAATCAGAGGACCCTCTGCTTGTTAGAGCTTACAATCTAGGAGAATACAGCCAAATGGCATTTTAAAGAAATGTACCAAGTGATACTGAAAACCTACTTATCCAGCGATATAACCAATGTCCTGGTAGGTATATATAGCCAGAATTTTTTTTACAAGTCACAGAAGATACGTAAAAATAGAAGAGACGTAGAAGCCAACATATACGTTATAAAATATATATATATATATATATATATATATATATATATATATATATATATATATATGAATTTGGTTTAATGTTTATGCAAAAGCTTTGTGTTTCATGCAGAGCAGAGATTATAAATCGGCTGATGAGTTGCTCCTATGCTCTCTAATTGGGCACTGTGGCCCAAAATTCACAGCGAGTGAGCTGCACCCTAATTACTTGCGAGGTCAATTGCAGATATTATGTGCAGTTTGATGAATCCCAGCATTAAAGCAGTAATATCCCATCTTGGGGAATGGCAGTTAAAATCTCTCCTGACTCAGTTTTCAATGTAATCTGCTCTAAATCCTCGATTTAAAAGAAAAATTCAGTCATCAAGTGTCAGTGTGATCTCAGCTAATTAATGGAAAGAAATATCAGCTTATCTGCAGGCTGCTGAAGTCTTATCACACTGGTTGAGCAGGAGTAAATGTGTTTTTGATAAACAGTCTACAGAGAGCATTATTTATTTTATGTTTAACCCTTATACACAGGTAACAATAATGAAATAATGTTTATGCAAATGTAGACCATGTTACCAAACCACAGTGTGCAAAACATAAGAAATCCAGCCACAAGAATTGCTACAAGTAGAAGACTATATTTACATGCAGCAACACCTCTGTGCTAATGCCGCATACAAACGAGGAGATTAGCAGTGGCCATCCAGTGGATTGTGTGCAGCCAAAACTCTGCAGAAATGGCAAATCTGGACGCACTCTAGTTGGTTTATGGCTTTATATGCTGCATGGAAACCGCGTCAGCACAGTCATTAATTTGTACAGACTACAAATTTGACAGCTGTTGGTCGCACACAGTGGGGTTAATTTATGCAAACTAGAGTGTGCGAAATCTGATGCATGGCAACTAATTTGCTTCTAACTTCAGCTTGTTCAATTGAGCTTTGACAAAAAAAAAAAAAAAAAACAACACACAACCTGGAATCCAATTGGTTTCTATGCAGAGCTGTACCAGACTTTGCACTCTCTAGTTTTAGTAAATCAACCCCAGTGCGTTGTAGCAGCAGCTAGAACCGTGAGCAAGAATCAACTAAATCTTACTGGAAGCTGCTGTGTGAATATAGCTTAACCACTTAAGGACCCATTCACGCCGATATATGTCGGCAGAATGACATGGCTGGGCACAATCCCGTACCTGTACAGGTCTCTTTAAGCCCAGCCGTGGGGTCGGGGGTAGCACTGCCTCCGGCGCGCTCGCGACCCGGTCCGAAGCCCCGTGACCCGATCGCCGCCGATGTCCAGCGATCGGTCACTGGAGCTGAAGAACGGGGAGAGGTGTGTATAAACACACCTTTCCCGTTCTTCGTTGTGGCAGTGTCATTGATCGTCTGTTCCCTGATATAGGGAAAGACGATCAATGACGTCACACGTACAGCCCGCCCCCCTACAGTTAGAAACACATATGAGGTCACACTTAACCCATACAGTGCCCCCTAGTGGTTAACTCCTAAACTGCAATTGTAATTTTCACAGTAAACAGTGCATTTTTATAGCAAAAATGTCCCAAAAATGTGTCAAAATTGTCCGATGTGTCCAATAATGTCGCAGTCCCGAAAAAAAAACAAAAAAATGCTGATCGCCGCCATTGGTAGTAAAAAAATAAAATAAAAAGAAAATGAATAATAAAAATGCAATCAAAAAATCCCCTATTTTGTAAACGCTATAAATTTTGCACAAACCAATCGATAAACACTTATTGCGGTTTTTTTCTTCCAAAAATAGGTAGAAGAATACGTACTGGCCTAAATTGAGGGTAAAAAAAAAAAAAGTTTTTTATATATTTTTGGGGGATATTATAGCAAAAAGTAAAAAATATTGAATTCTTTTAAAAAATTACGCTCTATTTTTGTTTATAGCGCAAAAAAAAAAAAAAATAAAATAAAAAAAACCCCACAGGAGGTGATCAAATACCACCAAAATAAAGCTCTATTTGTGGGGAAAAAAAGGACGCCAATTTTGTTTGGGAGCCACGTCGCACGACCGCGCAATTGTCAGTTAAACCGACGCAGTGCCGAATCGTAAAAAGGGGCAAGGTCCTTAACCTGCATAATGGTCCGGGTCTTAAGTGGTTAAAGGAGTTGTAAAGTCAGAAGTTATCTTAATGCATTCTATGCATTAAGATAAAAAGCCTTCTCTGTGCAGCAGCCCCCCTCATACTTACCAGTGCGCAATGTCTGTCCATCCAAGACTCTCCCTCCTGATTGGCTGAGAAATGGCAGAGGCACCATTGGCTCCTGCTGCTGTTAATGTCAGTCAGCCAGCCAATCAGGAGAGAGAGGGGGTGGGTCCCGGAGATCCCTGTCTGAATGGACACGGAGCTGTGACTCAGCTTGGGTACCCCATAGCAAGCTGCTTGCTGTGGGGGCACTCAACAGGAGGGAGGGGCCCGAGAGGAGGAGGATCCGAGCTGCTCTGTGCAAATCCACTGCTTAGAGCAAGGTACGTATGACATGCATGTTATTTATTTATTTATTTTTTTAAAACCACGAGAATTTACAAATCACTTTAAGTCTCCAGATCTTGTCCCTGGAATAAAGGTTGTACTACCGAGGAAACTGCACAAGATTTTATTATTTTTTAACCACTGAAGACTCGGACCATTTGCCGCTTTAACCGACTATTGCGGGCCGTATGGCGTGGCTCCCAAAAAAAAATTGACGCTGTTTTTTCCCACAAATAGAGCTTTCTTTTGGTGGTATTTAATATATATATATATATATATATATATATATATATATATATATATATATATATATATATATATATATACATACACACACACAATATATATATATATATATATATATATATATATATATATATATTAGTGCTGTCAAGCGATTAAAATTTCTAATCGCGATTAATCGCATTAATGTCATAGTTAACTCACGATTAATCGCGCGATTAAGGAGGTTCACCCTTTAAAACATTTTTTTTTGTTTTCTTATTTATTTTATTTATTTTTATAATATTAAATTGTGTTTTTTTATTTTTTTACATTTTGATCACTTTTATTGCTGTCACAAGGAATGTAAACATCCCTTGTGACAGCAATAGGTGGTGACAGGTCCTCTTTATGGAGGGATCGGGGGTCTAAAAGACCTCCGAGCCCTCCTTTGCACTTCAAAGTATTCAGATCGTCGAAAACGGCGATTCTGAATACTGTGTACTTTTTTAAATCCGGCGCCATTGGCAGCCGAGAAACCCGGAAGTGACGTCATGACGCCGCTTCCGTGGTTTCAATGCGGAGACTGAATCAAAGCCGTTTACGGCTTAGTGTCAGTCTCCGCCTGGACACAGAAGGCGCCGGATGGAGGATCGGGTCTCCCGGTGGGACGGGAGGCCCGGTCAGAGCGGCGAAAGGCGGCGGGGGATGTCCCCTCCCGCTCCTCCGGCATAACAACCGAGCGGCTTTTAGCCGCATCGGTTATGTTTGGATAGCCGATCGCCCGCTCTAAACAACGGTACCGGGATGATGCCTGCGGCTGCAGGCATCATCCCGGTATAACCCCCGAACGCCGCCTCGTTAATCGCGCGATAAAAAAATTGACGGCGTTAACATGGGTTTGTGTTAACGCCGTTAATAACGCGTTTAACTGACAGCACTAATATATATATATATATATATATATATATATATATATATATATATATATATATATATATATATATATATATATATACATATATATACATATATATACATATATATACATATATATATATATATATATATATATACACACACACACACACACACACACACACACACACACACACACAGTACAGACCAAAAGTTTGGACACACCTTATCATTCAAAGAGTTTTCTTTATTTTCATGACTATGACAATTGTAGATTCACACTGAAGGCATCAAAACTATGAATTAACACATGTGGAATTATACATAACAAAAAAGTGTGAAACAACTGAAAATATATTTCATATTCTAGGTTCTTCAAAGTAGCCACCTTTTGCAGCAGACACATCTCTAGAACTGTTAAGAGGAGACTGTGTGAATCAGGCCTTCATGGTAGAATATCTGCTAGGAAACCACTGCTAAAGAAAGGCAACAAGCAGAAGAGACTTGTTTGGGCTAAAGAACACAAGCAATGGACATTAGACCAGTGGAAATCTGTGCTTTGGTCTGATGAGTCCAAACTTGAGATCTTTGGTTCCAACCCGGTGTCTTTGTGCGACGCAGAAAAAGTGAACGGATGGACACTACATGCCTGGTTCCCACCGTGAAGCATGGAGGAGGAGGTGTGATGGTGTGGGGGTGCTTTCCTGGTGACACTGTTAGGGATTTATTCAAAAATGAAGGCATACTGAACCAGCATGGCTACCACAGCATCTTGCAGCGGCATGCTATTCCATCCAGTTTGCGTTTAGTTGGACCATCATTTATTTTTCAACAGGACAATGACCCAAAACACACCTCCAGGCTGTGTAAGGGCTATTTGACCAAGAAGGAGAGTGATGGGGTGCTGCGCCAGGTGACTACCTCTTGAAGCTCATCAATAGAATGCCAAGAGAATGCCAAGCAGTAATCAAAGCAAAAGGTGGCTACTTTGAAAAACCAAGAATATGAAATATATTTTCAGTTGTTTCACACTTTTTTGTTATGTATAATTCCACATGTGTTAATTCATAGTTTTGATGCCTTCAGTGTGAATCTACAATTTTCATAGTCATGAAAATAAAGAAAACTCTTTGAATGAGAAGAAGGCATGTCCAAACTTTTGGTCTGTAAGCTCACTTGATAAGTATTATTGCTGTGCAGACAGGGTACCAAGTGCAAAGCATTTACTTGCATTTCTGGGATATGCATTAAAGTGGTTGTAAACTCTTACATAAACCAAGTAAAGGGACTATCCTTAGGTGATATACAGAGATTAAATAAATCCTCCTACATAAGGTACGTACATGTATATATCTGCAGTTTACTTGTCTCTACATCCATTCAAAGTGTTAAACGGATTGGCTCTGCATAGAAATCAATCAGCTTCCAGGATTTGTTGTCAAAGCTGAAGTTACAAGCCGATTGGCTACCATGCACAGCTGCACCAGATTCTGAGTGCTCCTAGCTTTAGTAAATCTCCCCCATGGTGCTTTTAAATTGAGAAAAGTACACACTATAGACAGATATGCTTTGTTCATATTTTGTGTCTGAAGATTACCAATTTAAAAATGTGGAGAATTGGTAAAGAAATAAAAAAAACGGCGTGCAGTCCCCCCCATGGGGAAGAGGCCCTCGTCTCCATCAACATAGGGACAAGGTGCTGTGGGGTGGGAAGGGACGCTTGCTCGTGCATGCTCGAGGAAGGATCTGGTATGGATTTTGGGGGGGGCGGCGACCGTTTTTCTTTTACATTTTGGCATGGGGGGCCCCTCCCCTACACCAGTTTTGGGGGGGGGGGGTCAGCCGGGAAGCCCATTGACAGCTGATGACTAATCGGTTAAGGGCGCAGTGGCCAGCTTCCCAGCCCCGCTCCTTAACAACTAGCTTTTACTGTGCCCCGATTTGTGTTCGTCAAATGGGCAAAGAGGCGATGTTTGCGCCGAATATTTCCTTGGCCCGAACTGTTCGCCGAACACTAATGAATAACACAGCTCAGGAAAAGGGTGCTGAAAGTCCCAATCAGATAAAAAGTTGAGCGGTCAGAAAATAAAAGGGGGGAACAATTACACTACAGTGCAACACAAGAGATGTTTTACAATTTAACATCTAAAGTGAACACGCAAGAAAAGAAAACATGCAAACACTACTTCTTCCTTAAAAGATGCAAATATGGAAATGCAGTCATGGTTTTAATACCTAGCAAATTGTTGACCAGGAAAATGCATACAGCTAGTTAAAGCAGAGCTCCACCCTATTTTAAACATTTGTTTAATCAAATAGCATACTCTAATGCAGTACAAAACGGAAGTTTTTTTTTCTGTGACAGTACCTTTTATTACAGCATCTGCCACTCGGCTTCCTGTCCCCTCGTATGCGGGTTTTCTACGGGTTTTCATATCCTTCCTGGGAGCTTTTCTCCTTGCTCCCAGGAGTCATTGCGGAGCCTCGCCGCCATCTTTCTACACCCCACACAGTAATGATAGAGTGAGAAGGGGCAAGCGGCAAGCGGACATCTTGTTACACCCACCGGAGTTTTAGATTTCACAGTTATTTTCAACACAAAACGGAGCTTATATGCTTAAATACAGTATCCGTTTTGTGTTTAAAATAACTGTAGTCTAAAACTCCGGTCGGTGTAACAATATGTCCGCTTGCCCCCTTCTCACTATCATTACTGTGCAGGAGTATGGGGTGTAGCAAGATGGCGGCCACGGAACCGAGCATGTGCAGGAACGAGAGGCAGTTCAGCATTCACCAAAACAAGGAAGTAAGTGCTTGTCGGCTTCATGCCCACAAGCAAAATGGAAACGGCTTTCCTGACAAAATAAAAAAGTTATTATTCCAGAAGGAATCACTGTGCGGATGATTAGAAAACGGCAGAGAAGTGAGTAACTCATTTGTTATACTTTCAAAAATATGAAAAAAAAAAAAAAAAAAAAAGAAGAAATGTAAAACTAAATATATGGGGATGATGAAACCCAAAGCAAACGGCTTCAATGAAAATGGTAGTGCAAAATTATCAACAGACACAGGAAACACAACGAGCTGCGTTTATGGTAAAATCTTTTTTTTTTTTATTTATGTAAAAGCCAGGCTTGGCCCTGCGTCAAATTTGGCCACTGATCACATTAAAAAGGACCTATAGGGAGGCTATGGAAACAGGACTAAGCTCAGCGTTTAGAAGAAAAGTTGAAATTCACATATTTGCTTCCTAGACCTCTGGATGTAAAAATTACTTTGACATACTGTTTAAACCAAAAAGGTAACCTCTACTTATAACAAGAAGGTTAGACAGATAAATCCCCTGTAATATTTTTAAATTGCAAAGTGAAACACCACATGCCTCAGTCAGCTTAGCCACACACAGCCTTCACTTAGGCAGGCCATAGATGACGCATTTCAGAGAATCACATCTTTAGCGTCATAACTTCTGCTTATACATTTTACTTAATCTGCTTCATATGAATTATGATGCAATTAACTACACCCTACATACCTGAAAACAATACAGAAATTGCAGCTGCCATATTCCTACCCTCGTAAGGTTTCTTTAAAAAAAGAGACTGTACTCAGGGCAAGCATTACAGATATTCGAATTGAACATGACAATACTCCTAAACAAGTTAAGAAAAGGGATCCTTTTGCCAACTGTCATGTAATCAGTACTGAATAACCATTAAATAAAATGTGCACTTAAGTGATGAAATACGCAACTTAGACCTTTGACTTGTACATCAAAAAACAAGTCATTGGGGGGGAGAAGATCCAAACTACTGGTCCATAAAATAGCTGCAACTTGTCAATGAAAACAGAGTAAAAGCTTGGTGGATTTAAAGATAAGTTTACCTTTCCAAAAAAAAATAAAAAAAATAAAAAAGTGCATTACTTTCTCCTGGAGGAGCCTGGAAAGGACTGCACCCCTGATCAGTGGATCAGGGGTGCAATGTCAGACTTCTGTAGACAAGCCCTGCAGCTTTGTGCCTGTAGCTTTATACAGGCTGTCTGTTTGAAATCTGCAGGGCTTGTGAATGAACTTAGCGTCCTCACAGTACATATAGAACTACAAGCCATCAGCTACCGTGGCCAGAGCCCCACGCGGATGCACTTTTCTTATAAAGAGACAGCGAGTGCGGAGCGAAGATTCCCCACCCACTGTCACACTGAGGGGGGATCCAGGGCACAGGTTTCAGGAGATGGGAAAATTGTGCTCATTCCACCCTAAACAAAAAGGTAGAAAATGTAACATGTTCCAAAAAGTGAATTTTTCTTGCTGTGTATTAAGAGCTGCAAAATTTAGCCTTCTATAAAACTGAAAATATAATGTGGTAGATGAAAGCCTACTGGACTCAGAACTGGCCTTAGATTATTTCTATTTTATTATAATGCTCCACAATTTAAAACCATATATTTGTCCACTCAGACATACTGTCTGGAATATGTATAATATGGTCAATGCCCCACAACAGTGGGATAAGATTCTATACTATACCCACAAATCGTCTATTTGCACAAATGGCAAGAAACAGGCTTTAAAATCCTATGCCCTTGGTAGAAATGGTCCCACACTCTCCACCGTATGGCTCCCTGTTATTTCTGAAAAATGTTAACAATGCAATTCCACTGCAGGGGATTTCCCATAGGTTATTTGGTCATGTACAAAACCTCTCCAAACTTTAGGCCCCTTTCACACATGGGGACCGTTTACTTCATCCGTTTTGACGTGACCGAACTGATGAAACGTACACCAGTTTTTTTCCACATCCATGCAAAAACGGATGAAAAAAACTAAAAAAAAACTAACCGTTTGTCAGTTTACATCCATATTTTGACCGATACACCGTTTTTTAAAACAGAAGAAACAGAGCTTTGATCAGTTTCAAAAGATGGATGATGCGGATGTAAACTGATGATCATCCATACAGTTTTCCATAGAGATGCATTGATGTTCAATTTTCATCTGTCAACAGTCGGATGAAAAAAACTGACAAAAAAAAACAAAAAACGGACAGCATGTGTGAAAGGGACCTAATGGTCAAATGTTTGTTTACTACAATCCTATTCCAAATGACCCAGCTTTCTGCTTACTACATCAGAACATTACCCCCAAAGAGCATACAAGAGATCTGTAATCCCACACTTGATCAATGCTGCATTGATCAAAATGTTGGAAATAGTGTACACCTTCTATAGCCAAGTGGATAACTAAAGTACACAAAATTGAATACATGCAAAATAAATTGGCTGCAGACAGAGCCTCACACGATAGATTTTGTATAACTGAAATACATTTTGCTTCACTTTCAAATACTAATACCTACTACAAGCTGTTGATGCAAATATGATGACCTCCTTTAAGGGTAGCGTATAAGAGAGAGACTCCCTCAGTGTGCTTCCCAACACCGTATTTTCCCACTTTTATTCCAGGCTTTTTGCATCTTAGATTTTTTTTCTCCATTTTCGTTTAGAACCACTCACTCAAATACCTGGCATATGCAAATTAGTTGTAAAACGGTTCCAATTTTCCTTTTATTAAAAATAACTCCCAATTCAACCCGAAACTACTAACCCATCCAAAAATATGATAAAAATGTAAATATAACTTCTTCACAATATAGAAAATTTGGTGTATCCTATAAACCGTTTGTACACATAGCTGAAACCTTTGATCTAGGCATCCCCTGCAATAGAAGCAGACACATTCAAGTACCGTATTTTCCGGCATATAAGAAGACTTTCTAACCCCTTAAAATCTTCCTAAAAGTCGGGGGTCGTCTTATACGACGGTAACCTAACATCTTACCTTACCAGAATCGCGGCCGTAGATTTTTCAAAAGCCAAGCCTCCGACGTCTTCTGTTCCGTGATAGGCGGAAAAAATCAGCTTCCCAGGAGGCACTGTGTTCAGTGTCCGCCTATCACGGAGGGCCTCTCATCCTGTGTTTAGTGTCTGCCTATCACGGAGGCCCTCTCATCCTCGGACGAGAGGGCCTCCGTGATAGGCGAACACTGAACACAGTGCCTCCTGGGAAGCTGAATGTTCCGCCTATCACGGAACAGAAGACGTCGGAGGCGCGGCTTTTGAAAAATCGTACGGCCGCGATTCTGGTAAGGTAAGATGTTAGGTTACACGGCCGCGATTCGCATGGGATAAGGTAAGGGCAAGGTCTGGGCATGTAATGGGGCACAGTCTGGGCATGAAATGGGGCACAGTCTGGGCATGTAATGGGGCACAGTCTGGGCATGTAATGGGGCACAGTCTGGGCATGTAATGGGGCACAGTCTGGGCATGTAATGGGGCACAGTCTGGGCATGTAATGGGGCACAGTCTGGGCATGTAATGGGGCACAGTCTGGGCATGTAATGGGGCACAGTCTGGGCATGTAATGGTGGCATCGTGAGGCGAGGCATGACTAGTAGGAAGGGGGTAGTCTTATACGGTGAGTATATCCCAAAACCAACATTTTGGCTGGAAAATTAGGGGGTCGTCTTATACGCCGAGTCGTCTTATACGCCGGAAAATACGGTACTCTTTAAAAGGGTAGACAGATGCCCATAACGCTCCTTTTCTTTTTGCAGTACAGCGATTGTTCATATGGTGAGGTGATAAAAGCGGCAAACCCTTTCCACTCAGCAGTAGAGAAAAGACATGCTAAGCCAAACCTGGTAGAGATAAAATAAGGCAATTGCAGATTCTGAAGCCCTAGATCCCAAAGCATTTGGTCTCCTACTTAGGAGTCACGGAGTTCACATCTTAAAGTGCAATAGCTCTAGTGATGCTGGAAGGTAAGGAATTTATTAATACTATTTGATAAGTAAATTAAATTGTAAGAATGCTTTACTTGCTCCAGCAACCATTCTTCCTCCAGATTTGGTCAATAAGTATTATAGACACAGGCAGGATAACAGCCCTGTAGAAAAGTGGACAATCATCACTCACTTGAACAGTGACTTTCCCATTTGAAGAGTGTTCCTCGCAGTTGTTGGCACTTATCACCCCCAGAAATGGTTTACAAAGCCTAATTCTCCCAATGCTTGAATGGAATACATTGCTTAGAAAAAGGAGGCCCTGTACAGGAACCCCTAGGCCCATAATACAGTCATTTTATCTCCAAGATAATTTATGGACTATCAAATGAAGGTTTTATTGACTATAGGACAGCACCAGCATAGCATTCGAAATTCACAAGGTTTCTAGCTTGTTTTACCACTGCTGCAAATGGTGAATGGCCCACAAGTTCTAACTATTGGCGAGGGTGAAGTGTCAGCACTCTGTCATAAAATGTAGAGGGTGTTGTAAATCTAACTACGAGCAAAGCAAAAAATACTCTCCCGTTTGACTTTTGAAATACAGCGTAATGTTTTACCATCTGCTATTTTTAAGCTGAGGCAGAAACGAGCATATGGGTGTGCTTTTCTCCAGCAGATGTGGTCTACTTAGAAGTTATAATAATAGTCTTTCTGTAAAATAAATCATTTACATTCAAAACCTTGCTAGTTACAGCATTTGTGCTCTGGTTCTGTAGTCTGTAATTTCCAAACTCTGAATGGAATTAATATTTTATGGCAAGTTTACAGAAGGCAGTCTCACTCAGAAGAGCTTTTATTTCTTGCATGTTACCAAAAATGGAAATGATTGAGCAGACGTCTTACACGTTTTTAGCAGCTACAGTTATAAATGATTAAGCATTGCCTGCTTTACACTAATGTAGACATGAGTAAGCCTGGACAAATGCTATTGGACATGACAAGACTGAAAATCAGGCAAGTCAGTTAAAAAATAGCAGTTATTGCATGCCCATGACATAATGCAATGCAGGTAACTAGTGTAAAAGGGGGCAGATTTCAAACCTGATGAAAGTTTTTGATTGCCATTAACAAGTAGTACAGAAGTTCTGCAGGAATCCAAATTGTGCAATATTTTTTATTTTTTTTTTACTATACAGAGACCCTTTAGAAGCCTGCATACACAGGTGTAAGAATTCCTAATACCCGATGTTAACGGGTTGCAAAGCACAGAATGGTTCAGTATATAAGGTACTCGAAGGGTCACCTTTACTTTTTTGGGGGGTAAAACACCTGCTCTGATACGCCCATTTTCACTCAGGCTTCAAAATTACGCATGCGCATCACTACAGGGTATGTTGGAAGAACCTTGCACTGCAATAATCAATAGTGGGGATTTATTAATAGCAAAGTTCAGTTTCAGCTTCAAGTAGTCTAGCACAGTCAAGAATAATCAAAGACAAATTCTGATTTGCTGCCAACCATGTTTCCTTGGCACTAGCCTATTAACCACTTCAATACCCGCCCATTGTCATTTGACGTCCACAGATGGGATCTCCCATCCTGGGTGGACGTCAAATGATGTCCTGGGCTTTGCGGGTGGATATCTGAATGATGCCTGCAGCTAGAGGTTGAAGTTAGATTTTGAATTGCAACTATTATTCCTACAACGTAATAGGGATTGATATTATGTAATTGTAATAGGTAAAATAATCGCACCCAGGAGGTTCACATCTTCAAAGTTTATTTAGCACACTGTAAAGAGAAAGATATATAGAACATATCTGCCCACGATACACTTACTAGACTTAAAACAGAAGATTACAGTTTATCACAGTAAGGCCCCTTTTACACGGGCGGACTGTTTAGGTCTGCCTGTCAGTTTTTTAGCCGGACCTGAACGGATGCTCCATAGTTTTATGGCGCAATGGATGTCAGCAGTGACATGTTCACTGATATCCGCTCCACTCTGATAAATTCAGATGGATGGAACCCCCATTTTCCCCCTCTGTCTAGCAGATCAGACATGGGACAAGGAGCTGGGGCTAAATAGTCCACAGCCGCTATTTAGCCCCAGCTCCGGGGGGATGGCACATCCATGGCTTCTCCAGCCGTCAATACTACTATATGTATCATTATATTACCCTCAGGTAAGAGTGCTTGGGAAATCTTCTGTTCCCCCTCTTCCAACCATTCCCCCTTGTCCCATCCATGAAAGTAATTTGCACTCATTCTCATTATTATGTTTTATTATAGACAACCTTGCTTTTAATCAATCGCTCCTGATGATTGGGAAAACCCATGAAACACGTAAGAGCTACTTAACGACTTACATGCTATCACATTGCAAAATTATGTCTGAGATTCAATTGTCCACTGTAGTTGCGGCAATATATGGTTATATGTATTTATTTACTATCCTTATCTAGGTTGGAATATATGTGTATACACATGAACCATTAATTTGTTACCCAATGCTATTACATAATTGTATAGTGGTGGCAACTGTAATAGTATCAGGAATCAAACAAATGCATTTTTAATTTTTAGCAGTGTGCTTCATTTAAAGTCCCACCAATCTCCCCCTTTGTCTAAATAGGTGTAAATGCTGGATTGGGGGGGGGGGGGGGGGAATTGGAGGCATAGGTGTGCTGGAGAGGGAAGGTTGGAAGACGAGGTGTGCTGGGAGGGGGTGTAAGAAGGCAGACATATGCTGGAGGAGGAATTAGAGGTAGATGTGTGGTAGGGGGAGGGATGATGCATAGGAGGTAGAGGTGTATTGGGGGAGGTATTGGAGATAGAGGTGTACTGGGAGAGGAGAAACAAAACCACAGAAATTCCTTTCTCAACTTACTAACCAGCCTGCTAAACAACCACATTTTCCTGTCTGATGAGGCCGAGCTGATGGGCTCTGATGAGCACTGGTGAGGCTGCATTGATGGGCACTGGTGAGGAGGCACTGATGGGGCCCCACTGATAGACTGCCATCCTGGGCACTGATAAAGTTGTTAATATTCATGAGATATTTGAGGGCGTGTTTAGGGGCGGGGCAATGTAGGGGTTGGGTGGAGAAACTGGTGGCGAGTAACTTCTAAGGCCTGGCTAGTAGCTCAGGCCTTTAAATTTTGAGCCCTGGATTATATCACACGTCCTTTTCACCAAAAGTCTCAAATGATTGTACCCAACATTCATTCTATGTGAGAATACCTCCCAATATTGAGATGAATAATATATATCTTTCAAAAGGAATGAATGAATCACAGCCGGGAGACTAAGAAAATAATTCAGGGGTGGCTGGGGGAGCGTTTTTATAAACAACAGTACTAAAGGTACCGTTATCAAAAGGATGGGCAACAACTAGCAGGTGCATTTTTAAGAAAGCTTTAACTCTAGGCATCTCTAGTGCACCTATGTATCCAAGCCCAATGTAAAATCAACCATTCTCCATCAATTGAACATACACTGATCAGTCATAACATTAGGACGACCCACCTAGTATTGGGTAGGTCCCACTTTTGCCAACAAAACAGCCCTGACCCCTCACGCATGGTCACAACTAGACCTCTGAAGGTATGCATAGTGCATCTGGCCCCAGGCTGTCAGTAGTAGATGATTTAAAGCACAAGTTACATTTTAAACCCCAATATCGGGTTAAAAGGTTAACATGTTCCCAATCTGCAAACGCTGTCTATCTGCACATTACAGACAGGGTTCATTTTGGCAAACATAGCTGCTAAGCCCCCTCAAACAAAAGGGAGCCAATAAGATTTTTGAGTGTTCAGAGTAGAGCATCTAAATAAGATAAGCTGCAATTTCAAAATATATGTTTTTTTAAGCTATGCTATGTAAATGGGAACATGTAACAAATATAAAGTAGGTGTTCTCAATTTGGCTGAAAAAAAAAAAAAAAAAATGGAAAAACACTTTAACCACTTCAACACTGGGGCCAATTCTGACACTTCTCACATATATGTAAAAATATAAAAAATGTTGCTAGAAGATTCCAAATGCCCACAATTCTATTTTCTTTAATTTTTTTAAGCAAAGGTCCCACAGAATAAAACGGGGAGTGCAATTTTTTGGGTAAAAAAAATATATACTTAGTGAATTTTAATGCACAAAAACACTAATACCCAATTATTTGGTAAAGTATAAAAGGAGGAAGTTACACTGAGTAAATAGATACCAAACGTGTCATTCTTTAAAGTAGTTGTAAACCCATTAACACACACAACCTGCAAGACAAAAGGCATAATGAGTTAGTATGCATCTCATACTAGCTCATTATGAAATAATTACCTTAGATAAAAGCTGTTGCAGCAGTCTCTGTACACCGATGTGACTGGCGACGCATCCCCCGGAGTTATTTCCGGGTTCACGGGCTCCAGCGCTGTGATTGGCTGGAGCCGACTGTCACAGCACAGGCCCTTTATAAACGGAACGATCGAGCCATTTCTTCAGTGCGCATGCGCCGATGAAGTTTGACGCAAGCGCATATGGTAAATATCCCCTAAACTGTGCAGGTTTAGGAGCCATTTACAGTACCTACAAGTAAGCCTTATTATAGGCTAACCTGTAGGTACAAGTGGTGTAACAGGTTTTAGAACTTTAAAATTGTGTGCGCTCGTGGAACAGCATCAAAGTACAGTACATAAAAATCTCTATAGACAATGCTTTAAAAGCCTTTATAGGTCACCAGTTTAACGTTACAAAGAAGGTCCGCTGCTTGAATTATTGCTCTCGCTACAATGTTAGCGGAAAAAGAGATTTTTAATACAGCTTACCTGTAAAATCTTTTTCTTGGAGTACATCACGGGACACAGAGCGGCATTCATTACTATATGGGTTATATGGAGTACCTTCAGGTGTAGACACTGGCAATCTCAAACAGGAAATGCCCCTCCCTATATAACCCCCTCCCATAGGAGGAGTACCTCAGTTTTGTAGCAAGCAGTATGCCTCCCAAAATGGTCCTCAAAAAAGAGGGGTGGGAGCTCTGTGTCCCGTGATGTACTCCAAGAAAAAGATTTTACAGGTAAGCTGTATTAAAAATCTCTTTTTCTTTATCGTACATCACGGGACACAGAGCGGCATTCATTACTATATGGGATGTCCCAAAGCAATGCTTACAATGAGGGGAGGGAGAACATCTCCAAGACAAAAGGATTTAATTTAGAGATATACTCAAATCATAATAAATCCAACTTAGTTGAGAAAAATAATTTTTAAATTTTAAATTTAACTCAAAAAAGAGGAGCCCCCGGAATCCGAGGGTCTCAAACTGCAGCCTGCAGCACTGCCTGCCCGAAGGCAGTATCAGTATTCCTTCTTACGTCCAACTTGTAGAATTTTGTAAACGTGTGGACAGAAGACCAGGTTGCCGCCTTGCAAACTTGAGCCATAGAGATCTGGTGGTGTGCTGCCCAGGAGGCGCCCATGGCTCTAGTAGAATGAGCCTTTAATGATACTGGAGGAGGCAACCCTTTCAAGCCGTAGGCCTGAGTGATTAATTGCTTAATCCACCTAGAAATGGTGGACTTTGCAGCTGCCTGCCCCTTCTTGGGCCCATCCGGTAGAATGAACAGCACATCTGTTTTCCGGATCTTCTTTGTAGCTTTAAGATAGGCCTTCATGGCCCTGACAATATCCAAGGTATGCAGCAACCCTTCCTTTCTGGAAGTAGGTTTAGGGAAGAAGGATGGTAATACCAAATCCTGGTTCAAATGAAAACTGGATATGACCTTCGGTAGGAAGGAAGGATGAGGGCGGAGAACGACCCTGTCCTTATGAAAAACAAGATATGGTTCCTTACAGGATAAGGCCGCCAGCTCCGAAACTCTTCTTGCGGAAACTATGGCAACCAAAAATACTAACTTCCTTGTCAGTAGAACCAAAGGAATATCAGCCAACGGCTCAAACGGTTGTTTCTGTAAACTTGACAGAACAAGATTTAAATCCCACGGACAAAGCGGGGATTTAACTGGAGGTCTAATACGTAAGACCCCTTGAAGGAAGGTCTTAACCAGCGAGTGGGTGGCCAGCGGCCGCTGAAACCACACTGACAGAGCAGAAATCTGTCCTTTGATTGTGCTTAATGCCAATCCTTTATCCACTCCTAGCTGGAGAAAACTTAATACTCTATCGATGGTAAATTTGCGAGAAAGCCATCGCTTGGACTCACACCAGCCTACATAGGCCTTCCAGACCCTGTAATAAATCACCCTAGAGACCGGTTTCCTGGCTCTGATTAGGGTAGAGATTACTTTCTGAGACAGACCTCTACCCCTGAGAATCAGGGATTCAGCTTCCAGGCCGTCAAATTTAGATGCCGTAAGGCAGGGTGGAGGATCGGACCTTGCGATAGCAGGTCTGGCCGTAGAGGAAGAGTCCAAGGGTCTCCCACTACCATCCTTTTAGTGAGTACCATGCCCTTCTGGGCCATGCTGGAGCTACCAGGATGACTGGTATGTGCTCCACCCGGATCCTGCGCAGCAGGCGGGGTAGTAACTGGAGCGGGGGAAACGCATAAAGAAGTTTGAACTGATGCCAAGGGCAAACCAACGCATCGGTTCCGCAGGCCATCGGATCCCTTGAGCGGGATATGAACCTGTCTAGTTTCTTGTTGAGTCTCGATGCCATGATATCCACGTCCGGCACTCCCCATCTTTGGCAGAGTGCTTGAAAGACTTGTGGATGCAGAGACCATTCCCCCGGCCATAGAGTCTGGCGGCTTAGGAAGTCCGCCTGAAAGTTGTCCACTCCTGGAATGAATATTGCCGATATGCAGGGCACATGAGCCTCTGCCCATAGGAGAATCAAGCTCACCTCTCTCTGAGCGGCTTGACTCCTGGTTCCCCCTTGGTGATTTATGTATGCCACGGCCGTGGCATTGTCTGATTGAATTCTCACCGGGAACCCCTGCAATTTTGACGTCCAAGCCCTGAGGGCTAGTCGAGCAGCTCTGAGCTCCAAGATGTTGATGGGCAACTGCTTCTCTGGCTTTGCCCAAGTACCTTGGCGAGTGCAACCATCCAAAATTGCTCCCCAGCCCGTCAGGCTGGCGTCTGTGGTCACTATCTTCCAAGCCACTGGGCTGAAAGACTTCCCTTTCAGTAGATTCTGAGGGTCTAACCACCAACAGACTTTGTCGGACTCTTGATGAGAGCGGCAACGGGATATCCAAGGCCTGTGGCCTTCTGCTCCATGCTGACAGGATGGCTGCCTGTAGGATGCGAGTGTGGCTCTGGGCGTATGGTACCGCCTCGAATGTGGCCACCATCTTGCCTAGTAACCTCATACATAGGCGAATAGTCGGTTCTTTCTTGCTTAGAACCAGTAGGATTAATTCCTTGATGGCTTTTACCTTCCTCAGAGGTAGGAACACTCCTTGTTGTTCTGTGTCTAATCTCATGCCGAGATATTCCAACTGCCTTGTGGGCTGGAAAGCTGACTTTTCTCGATTTAGGACCCAGCCGAACCTCTCGAGGTATTGGACCGTGAGGGCCACTGCTCGCTCCAAGCCGGGAGACGAGTGGTCTATGACTAGGAGGTCGTCCAGGTATGCTAGGATCGTGACCCCTTGGATCCTTAGCTTGGCTAGGATCGGAGCTAGGACCTTCGTGAACACCCGGGGGGCCGTAGCCAACCCGAAGGGAAGCGCCACGAATTGGAAGTGACGCGAAGCCACCATGAAGCGTAGATATCTTTGATGTGGCTGATAAATTGGAACATGAAGGTAGGCATCCTTTATGTCTATGGACGCCATGAAGTCGTCCTTCTGGAGTGTGGCAGCTGCTGACCGCACGGATTCCATCCGAAATGAGCGGATCTTTAGATATGCATTTACCATCTTTAGGTCCAAAATTGGCCTGACATCTCCATTGGGGATGATGAATAGGTTGGAGTAGAAACCCAGCCCCTGTTCCAGGCTGGCCGGAATCCGAGGCGGATCGTTTGGAATCCTCGACTCCTGGAAATGAGGAGGAGGAAACCTTAGGAAATCTAATTTGTAGCCTGTGGCCACGGAAGACCGTACCCACTCGTCGGGAATGCTGGCTTCCCAAATCTCTGAAAAGAGTCGCAGCCTTCCCCCCACCTTCGTGGGTGGGGGCGCCCCTTCATAAGGTTGGCTTGGGGGCTGGTTTTGCTGGTTTGCGAAACCACTGCCTTTTGCCTCTAACAGCCTGTCCTTGTGATTTGCTGTTGAAGCCGAAGTTTGCTTTTGCAGGAGGCCGTCGATACTGCTTGGCATTAGAGGGCCCCTGCCCAGGGGAATACTGTCGTTTAAACGCAGGCCCCTGAACCTTCTTCTTAGTTGGCAAGAGAGTACTCTTGCCGTTTGAAATGGTCTGAATGTATTTATCTAGGTCTTCTCCGAAGAGTCGTCCTCCATGGAAGGGGAACCCTACCAGGAGCTTCTTGCATGGGGGCTCAGCCTCCCAGCTTTTTAACCATAAGAGTCTTCTCATATGGATAAGGGATAACGATAAACGTGACGCTTGCTGGATAGAATCCTTGATTGCGTCTACCGTAAAACATATGGCCTTAGGGACATCCGAAAATTCTTCTGCCTGCTGGGCAGGAATAAGTTTAAGCATCTGCTTAAATTGATCCGATAATGCTTGAGCGACCCCAATCGCAGCCACAGCTGGCTGTACTACTGCCCCTGCAGTAGTGAAGGAGTTCTTAAGTAGTGCTTCCAAGCGCTTATCAACTGGATCCTTGAACACCTGTATGTTTTCTACAGGGCATGTTAACGATTTGTTAACACATGAGATGGCTGCGTCCACTGCAGGAGTAGCCCATCTTTTGGAAAATTTTTCTTCCATAGGATATAGGACAGAGAACTTCTTAGGTGGTAAGAAGATCTTATCTGGCTTGTTCCAATCTTGGAACAAAACTCCCTCTAATAGAGGATGGATCGGAAACACAGCATTGCTTTGAGGCGCCCTCAGTGAGCCCAAAGCTGAAACCGTCGATACCTGGAGATCTGGTACTGGCAAGTTGAATGCCCTATGGACCAAGTCCGACAATCCTTGAATCCACCAGCTCTCCCTCAGGGAGACTGCCCCAGACTCCTCTGTATCCGGATCTTCGATCCCTGAACCTACTTGGTCCTTGTCCAAGAGGTCGTCCAATTCCCCTGAGGAAAGGACCTCCTCTTCTGAGGGTCCGCGCTCGGGCGACGGAGATCTATTCCGCTTACTGCCCCGCATAGCTGCGGCTATCATTTTACCCATGCTTTTCTGCATCTCTTTTAAAGAGGTGAGTAATACCTCCTCCGTGACCATCTTAGGGTTGGACTGACCCGCGTCAGCTCCAGCCCCAGATCCCGATGGCCCCAAGGCTCCCTGTGGGGAAAGCAGCGGCATAGCATTGTCCGAGACCTCAGACTCTCTGGGGGAATCCCCACTTCTTGTACCCTTGTTTTTTGATGCCATGGTACAATACCGAGGTACACCTGCTACTTATTGGTACCTGGGACTTATAAATAGTTAAATGCCCAAACACCTGTTTGGGGGATAAAAAATGCTTCCTCTCCCCTAGATGACACTTCTCTTTTTTTTTTTTTTTTTTTCAAATCTAGGAAAGAAAAAACATTCTGTCCCCCTGAGTAGTATTGCAAGAAAAACTATGAGATGGAAAAGAAACAGCCTATTCCTAGGCTTGAAAACAGTCTTTCTGAAGACTGCAATATTCTTTCTGGCCACTGTGTGTCCTCGGCGCCCCGTGCTTGCCGTTCTGGTCTTTCCTCCTCAGTTCCAAAGTATTGAATGAGCTATATGGAACAAACAAGGAAGGGCCGCCCCTTCCTTAAGCCACTGACCCGCCCTTCCCCCCCAGCAATCTCAAACAGGAAATGCCCCTCCCGACAGGGGGGGGGTGGGGTTGGGAGGAAGGGACCTCTCTGCTCCAGCAAACTGCAGCCATGAGGAGGTCAGCGTTTTGCCTGCTTTGCAGGCCGTGAGGAGGAAGACTGAATGGAGCATCGCCTGGAGGCTTGCAGGTAAGCACAGCTCTCTGACACACACATATATTTTTATATAACACAGGCCCCACTCAATGCTTTTCCAACACTACAAGGGAGGTCACATCTTATGGGGAATAATACATATAGAGCCATCCTATCTTTATGATATGTGACTAGTTTGCCAGATGCAGTGCATAACTTTAGGCATGTCCCCTGTGACCCCCCAGAAAAAACCTGCTAAGAACCAAGTTCCGCAAGTTTTCCCCTCACTTACCTGCTCCATGCCGCAGGACTTTGCCAAGCAAGAGGCCCAATCTTCCCCCATCTCGGTGGGGATGTCTAGACCTTCAGGCCCTGGGTTCCTATGAAGGATCCACTGTCCTGGGCCCATATAGCACTCTGGCAACAGAAACATTAGGCACCCAAAGGTTTCTAAGTTCTGGGCCCAGGGTCCAGCTCTCTAAAAAGAAAAGCATTATGGGCTATACCCCAAGGGTTTGGGGTCCGGTTACTGACCACTTTAGCGCTGAGGCTTTTTTGGACAGAACCGGTTAGCTCACCTAATCCCAAGGATGTGGAGGCAAGCTAAACCATGACTAACACCTAAGACACTGGCGGAAAAACTGAGGTACTCCTCCTATGGGAGGGGGTTATATAGGGAGGGGCATTTCCTGTTTGAGATTGCCAGTGTCTACACCTGAAGGTACTCCATATAACCCATATAGTAATGAATGCCGCTCTGTGTCCCGTGATGTACGATAAAGAAAAATAGAACACTGTTTACATATGCGTGCGTGACCTACGTATGCGTTTATCTTTGTGAGGAAGCACAGGGGGGGGGGTGCTTACATTTACATCTCTCCTCTGCTCTCAAAAGCATTTGCTAATCAAATCAATATTGGTTTGATCAGATGCTTTTACCGGCCGGTAAAGGTCTATTTACATTAGACTGAAACTGGTGACAAAAAAAAAAAAAAATACTAGTCGTTTCCAGTTTCTTAAACCATAGATATAAAATCGGGGATGCTCCCGTCCTTGGCCATCATCTCTATGGTAAGCCATGGGAACCACCGGCTTCAGTCCCAGGCTCCCTGGTGGAAGGTGGCTTTGGCCTTACACCGTATGTAAAAGCAACCCAGTGGCTTTTTAGATGCTCAGATTGCTTTTTTATTTTTTAACATCACTAGCTGAAAAAAAAAAAAAACGGATACCAGAGTCATGACTGTGGGTGCAGCTACGGCCCTGAATACCCACTTGTAAGCGTTAACAAGCAGGGCGCAAACTGTTGGCGCTATATAAACTCCCCCCCCCCCCCCCACGGCCTCTTGTCCGGCTCCAAGCTGAGAGAAGTTACCATTAGGATGAATCCTTCAACTTCCTAGCTGTTGTCAGCCATGAGAGAGAGGGGAGGGGCATCATAACTAGAATTAGGACATACCTAGCAACATGGGACCCTGTGCTATATGTACTTTGTCCCATAAGAAGCAGAACATTGTAAAACAATGTAATGGTAGTTCTTAAACCGTCAACATTACAGATTGCCCTTGTGGTTTTAACCACTAATGAAAACAATGTAAAACAAAAGTGAGGATACTAGTTTACCTTTATCCGGATGATTTAAAACCATAATTTTCCGATGAGCTGCTCGAATTTTGGATTTGCTAGCAGATGGACTGTAAAAGTAAAGTTTTGCAATAAACTGTATGAACCATCAAGTGTAAATTACATTTTACAGCTTCACACTTTAAAACAAGCAGGACTTCTGCCATCTTGTGGTCAATACATAACATTACATGAACATTTAAAATACAATTCTATTAAGACACTTGTCTTTTCTAAGCTATTAATTAGCTGACTCGGTAATTGTTTCTTCTACAGATTAATTTAATGCAGTTCTGTCTAACTGAAGCAGAAGGATTATTTGTAACTTTAAGTGGCTAAGCCAGCAATTCATCTTCAACGCCCTTACCGATTGTGAGTTAGACACTGCAGCTCAAATTCTGACCATGACAATCATATACAATCTACATTTTAAATCATTAATTCTTTCACAACTTTAATTAAAACAAAATACAATCCTGTTCCACTAAAGTTAAACACCCTCTGTGTTCCAGCTTCCTGACCTTTATTAAAGCAGAAGGTTTTGGGCTTATGACTGTTGAGAAATAGAGTTGGGATTTACTAAAACTGGAGAGTGCAAAATCAGTTTGCAGCTGTGCATGGTAGCCAATCAGCTTCTACCTTCAGCTTGTTTAATTAAAGGGTCACTAAAGGAAAAATATTGTTTTGCTGAAATGACTGTTTACAGGGTATAGAGACATAAAAGTTAACCGATTCCTTTTAAAAATGATTAAAAATAGAGAAAAATCAATCATATAATGTTCCTCTAGTTTCACTTTCGTTTTTAAACTGGTTTCATGTTTCTGTGAAGTAAAGAGACCCACAGAACAAAAACAAAACAAATCCAGGGCAGTGTTTTGTTTTTAAAATGAATCTGATGGTTCTGAGGAGTTTTAGACACACAGCTTGGACCACAGTGAAAAGCTGCCATGAGATTTTTCATAAGGAGCCAGACAACCAGGAAGTCTCCAGAACAGAGCAGAATTACAGCAACTTCAAAGCAAAAACGAACAATGAGGACATGAAACCAGTACTGCAGTAAGGTAAAGGAAGCTATTTAGCTAAAAAAATATTTTCCTTTAGTAATCCTTTAAGCATTGACGACAAAAAAAAATAAAAATAAATAGTCAGTCAGTTTTATGGCATTTTTATTATTATTATTATTTTTTTACTAGTAATGGCGGTGATCACTGTAAAAAAATACACTGGCAGTGAAGGGGTTAACATGTAGGGGGTGCTTAGGGAGTGTTTTAAATAGTTAGGGGCGTGGCTTAGCGTGACATGTCACTGATTGCTGTGACAGGTGACAGGGAACACGATCAGCTACAGTGTCACTAGGCAGAACAGGGAGATGTTGTGTTTACACTAACATCTTCCCGTTCTTTAGCTCGCGGGACACCGGCAGACATTGAGTCCGTGGGTCCCACGGGCACGGAGCTCACGAGCGCGGCCACACGGCGGCAATTTAAAAAGGGGACGTATATATACACACACACGTCCATTTGCGTGCCATTCTGCCGACGTACACGTTTGTGCGACGGTCAGCAAGCGGTTAAGGAAGCCCATTTTAAATAAAAGTATGCAAAGTAGAATATAGAATTGTTCTGCATTGTGTGTAACCACTTGAGAGATAGATGGAGATCGATATATCTATGTATGTATTATACACACACACCTGTAATATACCCCTTCATTACCAGGCCATTTTTCATTGCTGTGATAGTTTGAGTGACAATTACTTGATCTTGCAAAACTTACCAAAAAATTGTTAAACTTTTTTTTTTCCTTTTAAGATAGAAAGCTTCTTTTTTTTTTTTTTAACTATAAAATAAGCAAAAAGGGCAAAAAATTGGAAAACCTTGACCAGTTTTCATTACTTATACAACATATCAGAAAAATCCCCCAAACAGACACCTTTATGAGGGGTTAAAATATGGAACTCGGTAATGGTGCACTAGATACAATATATGTACAGGTTGTTAAACACAGGGAGGAGGAGGTAAAGGGGTTAATGTACACATATAATAATGTGACATATGGGAAGATTTATAGGAGGGGGAGAATGTGAAGAATAAAGGGAGGTGAAGAGTTAATATACAGAAAATAAAATGGTCGTTTAAATTTTTATGCCATATTTTCAGGAAAACAATACACTTAGATGATTTTAGCGCACATAAAAACAATAGAAAACCCATTGTTTTGGTAAAAGCTAAAATATGATGTTGCGTCAAGTAAATGGATACCAAAAATGTTAAGATTTAAAATTGCACATGCCTGTGAAATGGGGACAAACTACAGTACCAATAATGGTCTATAGGTGATACTTTTACAAGTGACACGTTTAGAGAGTTAAAAGGTGAGCTATGGTGCTAAAATTACTGCTCTCATTCCAAAGCTCACAGCAATATCTCTTACGTGCGGTGACATCCCAATTTACACATGTGTGCTGGACCTACACATTTGCATATGCACAGGGGGAGGGGTGCTTTAAAATTGTTTAATTTTATTTTTTCTTCCTCACTCCCCCCCCCCCCATTTAACTTTATTGCCATCATAAAGGGGTAAACAAGCCCCTTGTGATAGCCTTGGAAGGTCTATTAGACCCCTGGTCTCTCCAAGGTGGCTTATCAAACCCAGATCTGTTTGATCAGCTGTTTCACTGGCTGTAAAGCCGACCATAGACCGTTCAAAATCTCGTCCGGTTCAGCAGGAACTGGATCAGATTAGAATGTACCCAGGCTGAATGTACCCAAGTTGATCAGATTTTACATGCAATTATTGCAAGCAGCTGTTATAGTCGCTAGGAATAATTGCAGTGCTCTCACGGAGGGCCATCCCCACTGGGAAAATACAATGTTTCTGTGGGAGTGAACAGTCAAATTCCTGACGTTGTCCTTGTCTGGCTAGTTGTGTGCTACTGCACTTGTTGCAAACTACACAAAACATAAAATAAATGAATAAACTGGAGAATGGGTCCCATTTTTAATGGCCACAGCAGGTGCAGGTGTGTAGATTGGGGGGCTCAAGCACAGATATTTCAATTATATAAAACGGTCAGGTAGTATAAAGTTCCAGCACCTAGCAAAAGCAGAGATCAGTTTTCACTGGAATCATCCTTTAACGGCTTGCCGGATGTCAAATGACGGCTGGGTGGCTTCTCGGCCCTCTAGGCCGCAATGTCCGCCGGGCACCCGCGATTACCAGGTAACAGAGCAGGACCGTGGATCTGTGTGTCAGGGGAGAGGAGACCAATGGTATGTTCTCAGTACAGATCCGTCTACTCCCCTACAGCTAAAATCACTCCCTAGGTAACACATTTAACCCCTTGATCGTTCCCTAGTGTTAACCCCTTGCCTGCCAGTCACATTTATACAGTAATCAGTGCATTTTTATAGCGCTGATCGCTGTATAAATGTGAATGGTGCCAAAAGGGTCCGATATGTCTGCAGCAATATCGCAGTCACGATAAAAAAAAAAAAGACAAATCTATCCCCTATTTTGTAGACACTATAAAAAAACAAAAAAACAAACAAACACACAACATAACTGCAAAGCGATTTCTAAACAGACTAGAATCTTTGAGGGGAACAAAAAGGTATCCATTCTAACATACACTGGAACCAGTGGATAGTTCCAAGAAGTCCAACACAAAGACACAATAACTACCAGACTCTGAATTTGTCATACCATTTTTTATAAATATAATAAAAAATAAAAAAAGGACCAATTTATAAAAAGTAAAGCTATGGAAACTGCAGAATAAAATAAAAGTAGATAATGCCACAACCTTTCCTTTGTTTCCCAGTGAACATTATGTGATCATACAGTAATGTGCATGCCATGAAAAAAAAAGTTATTTCAGGCAGAACTGAGGACAAGGACAGTTAAATAAAAAAGTAATATCAGATATTCTAACCAGAAATTAAATCACCTCTCTTACCAGAAAATAGAGCTAAAGGATGGGGAATACCATTAATAGGGCAGCATTGTTCCACTGGTGCAACTTTATGCTCTCTAAACAAATACCAAATTCAGATACTATGGGGTGCAAAAGTTTTATAAAAAAGTAAAAAAAAAAAAATATATATATATTTTTTCCTGCACCGACAGACAAATCCACAAAATTTGTGTCTCACATGCTCTTGCTACCAGACACTGCAACTCACAGCGAGAGGTTTTCAGCAACAGATGCAGTGCTGTCAATCCAAGAAGCAGTGGGCAAGAGGGGTTGTGATCAGGTGCCGATTGACAAGCTACAGACTAGTGAATTGGCAGTGCCAATGCTGATAGTCATACCCCTTGTAACATTTCATATCACTGTAGTGCAAGCAGGTACAGCAACTCTGCTCGGAATTCAGGTGCAGTACAGCAGGTTTGGCAGATATTTGTGGGGGAGATGAAGTTATAGTTAAAGGGGTTGTAAAGGTTTGTTTTTTATTATTTTCTAAATAGGTTCCTTTAAGCTAGTGCATTGTTGGTTCACTTACCTTTTCCTTCCATTTCCCTACTAAATGTTTTTTTTCTTTGTCTGAATTTCTCACTTCCTGTTTCTCCTCAGTAAGCTGTTCTCAATGACTTTCCACCGCTCAGATGATGGTGGAAAAGAAAGAAACAGGAAGTGAGAAATTCAAACAAAGAAAAAAAAAAAAAACATTTAGAAGGGAAATCGAAGGAAAAGGTAAGTGAACCAACAATGCACAAGCTTAAAAGGAACCCATTTAGAAAATAAAAGACTAACATTTACAGCCTCCTTAAAGTGCTGTGACACTTTAAATTGGAGATTTTATCTCCAACTTTTAGAAGTGTTGAATAAGTGACTGAAAATCTTTGGAATTGCTATGGCTTTAGATAATAGTTTTGGAAACCGCATCAGTGTGTCAAATGCACATAAAATCTTAGGAGCACTAACTAAAAAAGGTACAAAAAACAAACAATAGGAGTAGAGCTCTGGTAATTTCAATATAGACAGTGGCAAGAAAAAGTATGTGACCCCCATTAAATTAACTGGTTTTCTGCCATAATTTTCCATAAACTGATCTGATCCTCAAAGTCGCAACAATGGACAAACACAATGTACTTAACTACTTAAGGACCGAGCCTCTTTCTGAGATTTATGTTTACAAGTTAAAAACTGTTGTTTTTTGCTAGAAAATTATGTAGAACCCCCAAACATTATACATTTTGTTTTAACACCCTAGAGAATAAAATTGCAGTTAAAAAGAAAACAGTAAAGTTAGCCCAATTTTTTTTTTTATATTGTGAAAGAAAATGTTACGCCGAGTAAGTCAATACCCAACATGTCACGTTTCAAAATTGCGCCCGCTTGTGGATTGGCGACAAACTTTTACCCTTAAAAATCTCCATAGGCGATGTTTAAAGAAATTCTACAGGTTGCATGTTTTGAGTTACAGAGGAGGTCTAGGGCTAAAATGACTACTTTTGCTCCAACGATCGCGCCAATACCTCACATGTGTGGTTTGAACATCGTTTTCATACGCAGTGTTTTATTTTACTTTTTTTTTTATCAATGTTGATTTAAAAAAATAAAAATACAATTGTATCACTTTTATTCCTATTACAATGAATGTAAACATCCCTTGTAATAATAATAAAAAAAAAAAGCATGACAGGACCTCTTAAATATGAGACCTGGGGTCAAAAAGATCTCAGATCTCATATTTACACAAAAATGCATTGAAAAATTCTTAGTTAAAAAAAAAAAAAAAAAGCCCATTTAGGAGCTGTAGGCGGAAGTGATGTTTTGACTCCGCTTCATGCCCTGTGATAGTATAGAGACGGGTGTGGGCCATCTTCCCCTCACTCGTCTCCATACCAAGCAGGAGAAAGTACCCAAAGCTGTGGGGGGCACGGGAGAGCGGCGGGAGGGGCCCTCTCCTGCCGCAAATAAAGGTGCAAATCCGCAGCAGAGACCACCATTGTCGTAAACTGGACCGCCCGATGAAGAAGAGGATACCTGGGTTATGGCAGCTAGCTGCTGCCATAACAAAGATGTCCTTCTTTAACCACTTGCTTACTGGGCACATGTACCCCCTTTCAGCCCAGGCAAAATTTCAGCTTTTGGCACTGACGCTTTGAATGACAAATGCGCGGTCGTGCGACGTGGCTCCCAAAAAAAATTGGCGTCCTTTTTTTCCCCACAAATAGAGCTTTCTTTTGGTGGTATTTGATCACATTTTGAGGCGCATTGCGGCCGGTATTAACGCTTTATCGGCCGCAAGCAGGGGTTAATACCGCATCGCTAGCAGCCGAATCCCGCGGCAATTACGACGGTATATCGCCGCTATTTTTAGCAGCGCTATACCGCCACCATGGCTCCCGCCCCAGTGTGAAAGGGTCCTTACTGTGGGGGGAGGAGGACTGACTGGGGGAGGTGACCGATGGTTGTCCCTATGTACAAAGGAACACACCATTGGTCTCCTCTCCCTGACAGGATGTGGAGCTCTGCGTTTACACACAGAGCTCCACGTCCTTGGCTCTGTAACTGCCGATCGCGGGTGCCTGGCGGACATCGCGGCCGCCAGGCACGCGCATCGGCACCTGTGTGACGCGGCGGGCGTGCGTATATAGACTGCCTCCCAGCAGGACAGAGCCACCTTGCGGCCGAATATAGTCGGCCTCAGGGTGGGAAGAGGTTAAAGTGCCCACGTATATCGGCATGCGGCGGTCCAGAAGTAGCTAATAACACACAAACAATTCAAATTTCTTGTGTCTTTAATGAACACACAGCGCTGGAGGGAAAGGTAATAAACCATTGGAGTTAAAGGAGGTTCAACCAGCTACTGACAGCCGCTTCCTTAAAAAAAGGAGTTGTAAAGGTTTGTTTTTTTATTTTCTAAAATAGGTTCCTTTAAGCTAGTGCATTGTTGGTTCACTTACCTTTTACTTCGATTTCCCTTCTAAATGTTTTTTTCCCCCTTTGTCTGAATTTCTCACTTCCTGTTTCTCCTCAGTAGCTTGCCCCCATCATCCGAACCATTCTGGCTGGGGGTTAGTCAGCGTGCTTGCCCCCTCCCTTGGGACGACATCCCTGTGGGGAGACGCTGTGAATGTTCACATCCCCCGCAGGGATGTATTTACCCAAGCCTGATCCAAGGATCTGTACAAGAGCAATGTCTCTCACCACTGTCTCCCTCCTCATTGGGCAGATTAATAGCAGCGGCAGCAATTGGCTCCCACTGTCAATCAAATGCCATGATCAGGGAGTTCCCAGGTCTGTGTCAATAATAGTGGGCGGACGGGGGATCCCAGAAAAGGAGGATCGGGGCTGCTCTGTGCAAAACCATTGCAGGCAAGTATCCACCCCACCAGGGCTCCTGGCTCTTCTGCCTTTTCAAATGCCCCCATAGCAATCTCTTTGTATGGGGGCAAGCATGCCACTCTCTCTTCACAGCCTGCGATTAACAGCAGGAGCCAACGGGCTGCCTTCATGCCCAGTTAGGAGAAAACAGCTGCTATTGGGCACAGCCCTGGCTTGAGATTAAGTATTTTGGGTAGCTCAACACAGGTTTTTTACAATAATGAATCAAGCTATAAAATTCTGCATTTATAATCACTTTTAGCACATTGTGTTAGTCTATCATTGTAACTTCGATGATCAGATCACAATTTATGGCAAAATACTGAGACGAACAGTTAATTCCAAGGGGTTCTCATACTTTTTCTTGTCACTGTAGATGGATATCTAGCACGTACATTTCAAGACAGCATTTAACTGAATGTAAACATGATATGCATAAATCCTTTAAAGAATGCTTAATTAGTAGACAGTACTTTAATTGTACTGCTCTCCTAACTGGCACTGAGCATATTAATTTCCTATGTCAAGGAGAACACAAGAAAGACACCCACCTTATGCCTAAAATTAGACTGGCTTCTCGCCTACTCATTTTCTGCTCAAATCCGCCTTTGTAGTAATAAGAAAGGCCCTACAGAAAGAAAAAACAAATCCATGTTGCAGAAATCACAGCAATGTAACGAAATCACACTCCTGGACGTGATCAGAAACTGAATCTGGGAAATACAATGACGGCTCATACTGTTCTGTCTTACTTGGAAAAAAACTCAATTCACACTTACCGGAGTTGGGATTTTCTTTGCATGCTCTACAATAACTTGACCCAAAGGTTTCCACAGCTGGAATGCAAAACGACCTAGAAAAATCCACATCATTTTAATAAGGCTCTCTGTACGATTATGTTGTGTTAAAATGAATGTGTTAAACCAAATAGAAAAAAAAAATACACACCTTAGTAATAGAATATATATTAAACTCATAACCTCAGGACAACATTTGTATTATGAATGTAATTTAGTTAGTTAGGAAAATGCAAACTAATTGGCAGCTCGTTATTGAATAAAAACCCTGGTTACATTTGTGCTAGGTGTTTCAATATTATTTCATATAGAGTCAGGTAGGGATAAAAATAAAGCTTCCCCACAGGGATCGGCACTTCTATTATTCAGTAAAAGATTCTCTGTATGAGAAAATCATGTAAGATAAACCTTCTGAACTGAAATTCCCTCCTGTGGTTATTATGACACTGAAGTATGAGACAGAAGAACCCTATCTTAAGATAGTTTCTACTTATTGTAAGCAATGCAGCCTGGCTCCATAACCAAAATTGTAAAGAGACTTTATGGACTACAACCCTGGATGGACATTACAGCTAGATGGCTTTAACCCTTTCGCTGTCAGCCCCTCTATTTTGTCCACTCAGATGGCCAGACCATTTTTGCAATTTTTCCTTTGCTTTTTTATTTTTCACTTATAGCTTTCAAAGTTTGTAAAAGATCCCCCAAACTATATATTTTCTGAAAGCACATGACCAGTAGAATAAAAATGTGCTACTGATTTCTAAGGTCCCACGATATTTGCGGAAATGTTTATCAAAACAAAATTTTTGCAAAAAAAAATAAAATAAATATCCACAAAAATCATTAGCAGCAGATAATACACAGCAAATTTTACAAAATTCCTACTAAATATAAAAGCTTAACCTGTATTGAGTTACTAAATAACAAATATTTGCCATTTTTACATTGCGCCTTTTTGCAAAATATCGAACATATGCAAAAAATAGGATTTTATGCTCACCGTAAAATCTCTTTCTCTGAGTTCATGGACGGACACAACCTTTTATATATAAAAGTCAAGATTAAGGCTGTGTCCGTCCATGAACTCAGAGAAAGAGATTTTACGGTGAGCATAAAATCCTATTTTCTCTTTCGTTCATGGACGGACACAGCCTTAATCTTGACTTAGTGGGATGTCCCAAAGCAGTGTCAAAAAATGAGGGGTGGGAACAGCGAAAAATTAAACTTCACCCCAAAACAACAGAGCTCCTCCACTGAGGAGTCGCAACTCTAAACAGCCGCCTGCAAAACTTTGCGGCCGAAAGAAGCATCCGAAGATGCACTCACATCAACCTTATAGAATTTGGTGAAAGTGTGGGCGGACAACCAAGTCGCCACCTTACACACCTGGGAAACAGACGCTTGATGTCGGAAAGCCCAGGAGGCACCTATTTCATAGGCATTCAAACCTGTAGCGCCAGCCGGACGCTTACAGGAAAAAAAGACCGCTCGTGTAGAGATTACAACTATGAGAGGGGGCGACGTCAGCACGCCGCTCGCTCCACCCGACGCGTTTCGTGATAGGTCACTTCGTCTCGGGGCCCCGAGACGAAGTGACCTATCACGAAACGCGTCGGGCGGGGCGAGCACAATAAGGAGGCTCTTGAAGAAAGATGGGCTGCATGGTCGAGTTTCCAGAAGAAAGCCATTACTATGCAAATGCCACAAAGTATCCCGCTTACAATACACCAAACAGCACAGAGACAAGCCTCAAACCTTCTGGCACAAACTCATTTGAGGCCTATGATGAAAGGTACACCATTTCTACTTTGAAATACAGGAGGTGGGTCGCTAATGTTTAGGGGATGTGTGAGCTGCACAGGAAATTTGGTAAAAAGTGAGGGAAGATGAATGCAGTGTGTTATCAAAAAATACTGGAGGAACATTTGCATTAATCAGCCAGGAAGCTGAGCATGGGACGTACTTGGACATTCCAACATGACAAAGATCCAAAACACAAGGCCAAGTCGACCTGTCATTGGCTACAGCAGAATAAAGTGAAGGTTCTGGAGTGGCCATCTCAGTCTCCTGACCTCAATATCATTGAGCCACTCTGGGGAGATCTCAAAACATGCAGTTCATGCAAGATAGCCCAAGAATTTACAGGAACTGGAGGCTTTTTACTAAGAGGAATGGGCAGCTTTACCATCTGAGAAGATAAAGAGCCTCATCCACAAATACCACAAAAGACTTCAAGCTGTCATTGATGTTAACCACTTAAGGACCAAGCCTCTTTCTGAGATTTGGTGTTTACAAGTTAAAAACATATTTTTTTGCTAGAAAATTACTTAAAACCCCCAAAACATTTTTTTCCTAACACCCTAGAAAATAAAATGGCGGTCATGGCAATACTTTGTCACACTGTGGTTGCGCAGCAGTCTTACAAGCGCACATATTTGGGTAATGTTACGTTGAGTAAATTGATACCCAACATGTGACGCTTCAAAGTTGCGTCCGCTCGTGGTATGGCGACAAATCTTTACCCTTAAAAGTCTCAATAGGCGTCGTTAAAAAAATAAAATTCTATAGGTTGCATGTTTTAAGTTACAGAGAAGGTCTAGAATTATTGCTCTCACTCCAACAATCACGGTGATATCCAACATGTGCGATTTGAACACAGTTTTCATATGCGGGCGCTACTCATGTATGTGTTCGCTTCTGCGCGTGAGCTCGTCAGGACAGGGCGCTTTATATAAAAAAAAAAAAAAAAAAAAAAGCTTTTCTTGGTAGTATTTGATCACCTCTGCGTTCATTTTTTTTTGCGCCAAAAAAAAAAAAAAAGACAATTTAAAAAATAAAATTAAGCAAAAGCAAATTTTTTTACTATAATAAATACCCCCCAAAAATATATATAAAAACAAAATTTCTTTCTCAGTTTAGGCCGATATGTATTCTTCTACATATTTTTGGTAAAAAAAAACAAACAACCTGCAAGAAGCATATATTGATTGGTTTGCGCAAAAGTTATAGCATCTACAAAATAGGCGAATATATATATATATATATATATATATATATATATATATATATATATATATATATATATATATATATATATATATATATATATATTTTTTTTTTTAAATGCCATAAATCTATGTTTTTATTAGTAATGGCGATGATCTGCCATTTTTATCGTGGCTGTGACATTATGGCGGACAATGTGGACACTATTTTGGGACCATACAGCGATCAGTGCTATAAAAATGCACTGGTTACTGTGTAAATGACACCGGCAAGGAAGGGGTTAAATAGGGGCAATCAAGGAGTTAAGTGTGTCCTAGGGATTGATTCTAACTGTGGGGGGGATGGGCTACCACTGACATGACAGATCACTGCTCCCGATGACAGGGAGTAGTAGATCCTTGCCATGTCACTAGGCAGAACAGGGAAATGCCTTGTTTACATCTCCCCGTTATGCCTCTAGGTCTCACAATCGCGGGCCGCCAGCAAACATCGAGTTTGTGGGAACCGCATGCACACTCCCGCAAGGCGGCAAATTCAAAAGGACGTACCTGTACGCCCATTTGCCTGCCTGTGACATTTTGCCGATGTGTATGTGTGTGCAGCAGTCGGCAAGTTGTTCAGAGCATTGACTTCGCTTCTGTCCTACAATGATATAGACGGGTGGGGGCCATCTTCCCCTCACTTGTCTCTATACCCAGGCAGGGAACAGACCATCATGGGAGTTGTAGTCTGCCTAGGCAACCAACAAACAGAAAAACAGAGTAGCCACACTTTCCACTGACTGCTGAAAACAAGAGGAGGATTAGCATCCAAATAGAAAAAATTAAAACCCAGGGCAGACAATCATGGATATATCTGTAGAAAAGAAGGATATACGCAAAAGTAATTTTTGGAGGTCTTCCCAAGAAGATTTGTGGACAAGTTCTTAAAACACATCTGAGTGTCAAAGTAGCACCGCAGGCTGCGTGCCATGGGACTAAAGCATGGTACAATCTGACTGTACAATTGCCTTCGGACCTACCAGCAATTATGGAAGTGCAAGGACGTGCCTGGATATATATTAAACGGCTTGTAGGTAGGTCCTCAGTTTTGGTAAATCTAAAAGATTGCACAGTCAAAACTGAAACGTTTATTGCAAGCTTGAGATTGATAATATAATCAGATAGATTTATTCTAATTTTACTAAAGAACATGATCTCCAAAATAAATTAAAATGGGTCACTCACCTCCAACCCCCGTAAGTAGAGCTACAGTATCTAACAAAAGTGAGTACACCCCTCACATTTTTGTAAATATTTTATTCTATCTTTTCATGTGACAATACTGAAGAAATTACACTTTGCTACAATGTAAAGTAGTGAGTGTACAGCTTGTATAACAGTGTAAATTTGCCGTTCCCTCAAAATAACTCAAACACACTTTTGTTGCCATTAAAGGATGAGCTCCGGCGTGTTCGCAAACCCCATGTGCAGAGCCCGTCAGTAAGCCGGCACTGCTCTGCGCTAATCACAGGCAGCGAGACATTTCCCGATCTCTACAGCCATGCATCGGGACAATGTCTCACTGCCTGTGATTAGCGCAGCGCAGTGCCGACTTCCTGGCGGGCTCTCCACGTCGGTTTTGCAAAAACTCTGGAGCCCATCCTTAGTTGCCATTAATGTCTAAACCGCTGGCAACAAAAGTGAGTACACCCATAAGTGAAAATGTCCAAATTGGGCCCAAAGTGTCAATAGTTTGTGTGGCTACCATGATTTTCCAGCACTGCCTTAACCCTCTTGGGAATGGAGTTCACCAGAGCTTCCCAGGTTGCCACTGGAGTCCTCTTCCACTCCTCCATGATGACATCATGAAGTCGGTGGATGTTAGAGATCTTGCGCTCCTCCACCTTCTGTTTGAGGATGTTCCACAGATGCTCAATAGGGTTTAGGTCTGGAGACATGCTTGACCAGTCCATAACCTTTACCCTCAGCTTCTTTAGCAAGGCAGTGGTAGTCTTGGAGATGTGTTTGGGGTTGTTATGTTGGAATTTTGCCCTGCAACCCAGTCTTCGAAGAGAGGGAATCATGCTTGGCTTCAGTATGTCACAGTACATGTTGGCATTCATGGTTCCCTCAATGAACTGAAGTGTCGGCAGCCCCAGACCATGACACTCCCACCACCATGCTTGACTGTAGGCAAGACAGGCGACTCCTCACCTGGTTGCCACCACACGCACTTGACACCATCTGAAGCAAATAAGTTTATCTTGGTCTCATCAGACCACAGGACATGGTTCTAGTAATCCATGTTCTTTGTCTGCAAAAAACTGTTTGCAGGCTTTCTTGTGCATCATCTTTAGAAGAGGCTTCCTTTTGCGACTACAGCCACACAGACCTAATTGATGCAGTGTGTGGCGTATGGTCTGAGCACTGACAGGCTGACCCCCACCTCTTCAACCTCTGCAGCAATGCTGGCAGCACTCATACTTCCATTTCCCAAAGACAACCTCTGAATAGGACGCCAAGAACGCGCACTCAACTTCTTTGGTCGACCATGGTAAGGCCGGTTCTGAGTGGAACCAATGCGTTAAACTGCTGTATAGTCTTAGCCACAGTGCTGCAGCCCAGTTTCAGGGTCTTGGTAATCCTCTTATAGCCTAGGCCATCTTTATGTAGGGCAAAAAATATTTTCAGATCCTCAGAGTTCTTTGCCACGAGGCGTCATGTTGAACTTCGAGAAACCAGTATGAGAAAGTGAGAGCAATAACACAAAATGTAACACACCTGCTCCCCATTCACACCTGAGACTTTGTAATACTAACGAGTCACATGACACCGGGGAGGGAAAATGGCTAATTGGGCCGAATTTGGACATTTTCACTTAGGGGTGTACACATTTTTGTTGCCAGCGGTTTTGGACACTAATGGCTTTGTGTTGAGATATTTTGAGGGGACAGCAAATTTAAACTGTTATACAATATCTTAGTCTATCAGGAAAAGTCCATCTTATAAGAATATGGGTACACTCTTCAGCGTTGTCACATGAAAAGATATCAAATATTTACAAAAATGTGAGGGGTGTACTCACTTTTGTGAAAAAAAAAAAAAGAAAAGGGGCGCCTCTGAGTGTGTATCATAAGAATAATTTAATAAACAACAACATCCACTCACATGGAGAACAGGTAAGTTGCATTCAAATCCAGTTGCTGGGCTGAAGAGATGAAAGTGGGACTGCAAGTCACAGCAAGTCCTGTAAAGCTGGCACCACATCAGATCTGTGCAGGATGGAGTGGGATGGCTGAGCACAGCGTGGTTTTCTTCAGTGATCCAGGCTTGGGCATATCTTAGTCTATCAGGAAAAGTCCATCTTATAAGAATATGGGTTCCAGGTAAAAGGTGTAGTGGAGAGGGACAAGAGTCAGTGGTTATGGCAAGCCGCGCTGTGGCTTTGGTGTGCCGGGCGCCATGCTGTGATTCTCCCCTAGCCTCACTCTGAATACACGGCAGTGTTTGCTTTCTAATCTACAGAGACAGAGTGCACACCAAAGCCACTGCGCGGCTTGCCATAACCACTGACTCTTGTCCCGCTCCACTACACCTTTTACCTGGAACCCATATTCTTATCAGATGGACTTTTCCCACTTTCATCTCTTCAGCCCAGCAACCGGATTTGAATGCAACTCACCTGTTCTCCATGTGAATGGATGTGGTTTATTAATTTTTTCTTATGATACATACTCAGAGGCGCCCCTTTTCTTGTTTTTTTCCTAGTATACTGGAACCGGCTTTTGGTTTTCTTGCCTTTGCCCTATTGGGTACCGCTACTTGAGGTACCTGTTCTTTGGGCCTTTTTTACTTGTTTAGTACCTCACTTTTGTGAGATACTGCAAATATATAGATTTAATTTAAATGTGCTAAACTTGATGTTAATATTGTGATAGCTCTTATAAACTCAGCTGTGACTGGTGTCTTTATGAGGCAGTATAGAGTATCTTTACACTAAGCTCAATAGAACAGTCAAAGCAGGTGAACACAGGAGGTGAACACAATGAATCCTAAAAGCCGCATGTGTAGGAGCAGATTCGACCACACCGAGTCTGATGCAGGATGGGATCCAATTGCCTCCGAAAGGACATCAACTCTAAAGCGAAGAAAGTGATCTGCTCCTTTACAGATGGCAAGCAACAGGACCTGGTGAACAAGAGCATTGGGTCAAATTGCATTGCTTTACAAAGAGTGGTCTATACCATTTGTAATTAAAAGGTTGTCATCACAATTGTTGTCAAAGGGTTGTCTGGTAGTGGTTAGACATTGGTTTAATTGTATTTTAAACTCAATTCTAAAATGACATTTATAACCACACTGAAGCCTATATGCAATACTAACCCAAATACAGGAAGCTTAAAAAATACATATTTATCGGTCGCTCCTAAGATTTTAAAACAAACATGTTAACCACTATAACATGTGTTGCCTAACAGTGGACACCACTAAGCTTATTTTTTCTGTTAGCAGGAGCACTAGCCTTTATGCCTCATTAAAACAATTGTTGCATTGTTACTAGAGGATGAAGCTAACTTTCATCAGTCGTGCCTACACACCATCGGTTAAAAAACCGATCGTGTCAGAACGCGGTGACGTAAAACACAACTACGTGCTGAGAAAAATGAAGTTCAATGCTTCCGAGCATGCGTGGATTTTTAACCAATGGACGTACCCACAGACGATCGTTTTTTTCTATAGGTTTGTTAACCATCAGATAATTTTAAAACAAGTTCCTAGTTTTTTGACTGATGGATAAAAAAATGATGGGGCCCACACACGATCGGTTCGTCTGATGAAAACGGTCCATCAGACAGTTTTCATCAGACGAACTGATCGTGTGTACGCGGCATTAGGCGAATTGTACCAAAGTAAAATAAGTTTTAAAGAGCCACAGAGTGGAGTGTGTTTTGGCTAACAAAAAGGTAATAGAGTATATGCAATGTATACAGCGCCTATATAGACATTATAATAGTAATTTGAAGTCCAAAACCAATACAATTATATATATATTATACAGACACACATACTTTTCGTTTCAATCCGAATTCTTCAGTCAAGACACCTCTAGCTTTAAAAAAAAAAAAGGAGCCATTGACCTTGACCTACTACCATGAAAGCAGGTTTGCTTTAAGAGGAATGGTTGAGCCACCACCACTAAAGTAGGCTTTTCCCTTTAAAATCTCACTTACCAAAAGGGAAATAAACACAAATTTTATTATGCGTACCTGCAAAAGCTACAGCTGCAACTCCAAGACCCACAGCTATCAATGTCCCTCCCTAAAAGAAAAACATACATCTATAACAAAGTTGCAATAAAGCCACATACATACATACAAGAAAAAGCAACCAAGATACTGTTCAAGTGCCTGTGGGAAAAACTGATAAGAAAAATCAAATGTACAGTCATTTGTAGCCAGTAGATCAGTGCAGTAGTAATAGACAATCATTATATTATATAGTATATTCTGTTGCAGTTACACTTATATCAAAGCAACCCTCACTCCAACCTTAAAATCCTTTACTTACCTGTCCCCAATCTAGTGAGATATCACTACCTAGTACATGGGTCTTCAAACTACGGCCCTCCAGTTGTTCAGGAACTACAATTCCCATCATGTCTGTGAATGTCAGTGTGTTACAATGCCTCATGGGAGGTGTAGTTCTACAACAGCTGGAGGGCCGTAGTTTGAGGATCCCTGACCTAGTACATCTTCCCTGCTTGGTCAGCACATGCATTCTGCAATTCTAGGTCTATGGACATAAGAGTACAAGCGAAACCGTGCAAGATTTGTTAGGTGTGAATGCTAGCAATGAGGACAGCAAAAAAATTAATAAACACCATATTGACTGCAGAAAGATTCAAATTCCTAGCCATTTTTATATTGCCGTCTGTCATTCTCTACCAATAACTTATTGAAAATAAGTCCCCATACTAGTAACTGGAACAGTCACATAGAAAAAGCCATTAAATTAAAAAGCCAATACCAAATCAGAAGAAAAAGCTACACATGCTTCAGGAAGTACACTGCCAGTGATCATGCAAGGTACTGTATGAATTCTGTAACAATGGTTTACATAAAAGCCTCATTGGAAGTTTTCTCACGTCATACTTGAGCATTAGTAGCGACTTTGTGCCTAACACTGCTTTTTAAATAAAAACAAATTTTATGGCGCTTTACTTTGAACTGCACACTAGTAAAGTGTGGTGTAGGCATTAATTCTCATTTGGGTCTCGAAAATTATGTGCAGAGCCACACTTCAACATTGTCCGCTATAAGTATTGACAGCTCTTCATAGGAAATAAGGTTGGAAAAAACACAGATAAAAGGATTGGAGCTTCATTACAGAGATGCTATTTTCAGAAAAGAAAAGCTATGTGTCAATGCAAGACAGGCCTTCATAGTGCTTCCTCTCCTTTGGCCCATAGACCTTTCATGCAGAGTATTATTTACATGTGCAACACATTAGCAGTAAGTGAAACTTGAAAGCAGGAGAGAAGCCATCTGCTTTATCCCCAGCTGAAAGTATTACAAATTCTGAAGAATGTTTCTACCGAACAGAAATGATTCACATCCCATTCTCAAGCATTGACATTCCTACATTCTGCTGAGGCGTCTATTCTGCTTTTTTGTTTTTTATGTGCCATCCTCGTATTTTAGTGCCTTCTACAGTTTACTTCAAATTCTGTGAACAAAGCACTTTGATTTTATTTCAATGTCCTGAAAACAAAAAAAATATGCTGATTCATCAGAGCGATTGCCAAAAAAAGTATGGCACTACCTGCAGAACAGAAAACACTGCATGATGGTTATAATTCTGCAAAGCTGCTAGTACAAACACAATAAAGTACGGTACCCAACTTCATATTTACCCGAGTGCAGGAGTGATGCATTCTTAGTAGTACAAGGCTAAGTTCACACTTCTGCGAACTCAAAATCGCGCAATTTTACTGTGATTTCACGGCCGCAAATTTGCAGCAATTTTAGGGAATGCCAGTCTATAGATCTGAATTTGCAACGCACACGGATCAAACTCGCACAGGACCCTTTTTTCCCCGCAGCTTAGATTCGGACCGCACTGATGTGAATGGCACTAATGGAAAACAATGTTATTTTAATGACTTGCGAATTCGAGCGATTGCAACGGCTCAAATTCGCACAAGAATTTGCAGCAGTGTGAACCCAGCCTTAATCCCAAGGAACAACATTCTGATTATCTAGCTTAGTGCAAAAAAACAAACACAATCTTTACTTCTCTGTGCTTTGCTCTAAAAACGTAAAGTACAGCCAAAGCTCGTTGGCTGTGGATCACTGGAGTGCAGTTCGTTCTGCACGTCTGCGACCCATTTCAGCAGACAGCTGATGTCACAGAGGCGGTTCAGGCACAGGCAAAAAATCACAACAATAAAGTCAGGATTCACTCACAACATGTCTGGACCGGCACTCGGCTCAGTCTCTCAGCGAGCGGTTGAGAGCCTGAGCCCACTGCTCTGGCCCACTCCACAGCACAGCAATGATCATGGGGGGGGGGGAAGAACAAAGAGAAATGAGGGATCAGCAGTCTTTTACCTCTCGGTTTTCAGTCTTAGAGCCGACGGGTGACAGATGCATAGGTGCAAGTCGGATGGGCGCAGGGGCGGACTGACAACTCATGGGGCCCCCCGGCAATAGAGGATTATGATGCCACACAATATACACACACAGAATAGGTACTGGAGAGGCGGGGTAGCTATAATTTTGGGATAAAAAAATAAAATAAAAGATTTTTACATACCGTCACTGTTTTACTGAGGCTGGCAACCCTGATGGGACCCCCTAGTGCAGGGATCCTCAAACTACGGCCCTCCAGCTGTTGTAGAACTACACATCCCATGAGGCATTGTAACACACTGACATTCACAGACATGACTAGGCATGATGGGAATTGTAGTTCCTGAACAACTGGAGGGCCGTAGTTTGAAGACCCATGCCCTAGTGGCATGGGGCCCTCTGGCAGTGCCCAAATGGTCAGTCCGCCCCTGGATGGGCGTTTACTCCCCCCTAGATTTTAGATGTTTTGGTTATTCACCAGGTAATGGAATCAGTGGTGTTCCACTAAGAATTTCTTACAGCACTATAATCTTCGGTATACACACAGATTTACTGAATGGGTTAATCTAGTGGTAAGAAGTAGCGGTAAACGGTTAAGTTATTGTTAGGCCCCATGCACACGAGAAGCAATGCAAACTCATCTAAACACAAGTTTTCAAACGCAAAAACCGGCATTTAAAACGCTTGTTTTTGCCGCGAATTTTGCGGCGTTTTACCGCGTTTGCGTTTATAAGCATTTGGTTAAGAAACATCATAAGACCCTCCCTAAGCTTAAAAAAACAGTATTATTTAACCATTTCAGCCATTTTGTGAGACCAGAGCAGCAGTGTACGTGTATTTAGCGTGTCACTTGCCACGTCACCTGCCTCAAGTTGTGAATTGTCCAATTGCCACATCATCTGCCACGTCACCTGGCCACGCCACAAGTTGTGGATTGTCCACTGGCCACGTCACCTGGCCACGTCACCTGCCACGTCACCTGGCCACAAGTTGTGGATTGTCCACGTCGCCTGCCACAAGTTGTGGATTGTCCACTTGCCACGTCACCTGACCACGACACCTGCCAAAAGTTGTGGATTGTCCACTTGTCATGTCACCTGCCACAAATGGATTATCCACTTGTCAAATCACCTGGCCACGTCACCCGCCACAAGTTGTGGATTGTCCACTGGCCACGTGACCTGGCCATGTCACCTGCCACATTACCTGGCCACGTCACCTACCACAAGTTGTGTATTGTCCACTTGCCACGTCATCTGCCATGTCACCTGGCCACGCCACCTGCCACAAGTTGTGGATTGTCCACTGGCCACGTCACCTGGCCACGTCACCTGCCACAAGTTGTGGATTGTCCACTTGCCATGTCACCTGACCACGTCACCTGCCACGTGACCTGGCCACGTCACCTGCCACATCACCTGGCCACGTCACCTGCCACAAGTTGTGGATTGTCCACTGGCCACGTCACCTGCCACAAGTTGTGGATTGTCCACTGGCCACATCACCTGGCCACAAGTTGTGGATTGTCCACTTGCCATGTCACCTGGCCACGTCACCTGCCACAAGTTGTGGATTGTCCACTTGCCACATCACCTGACCACGACACCTGCCACAAGTTGTGGATTGTCCACTTGCCACGTCATCTGCCATGTCACCTGGCCACGCCACCTGACACAAGTTGTGGATTGTCCACTGGCCACGTCACCTGCCACAAGTTGTGGATTGTCCACTTGCCATGTCACCTGGCCACGTCACCTGCCACGTCACCTGCCACATCACCTGGCCACGTCACCTTCCACAAGTTGTGGATTGTCCACTTGCCACATCACCTGGCCACGTCACCTGCCACAAGTTGTGGATTGTCCACTTGCCACGTCATCTGCCATGTCACCTGGCCACGCCACCTGCCACAAGTTGTGGATTGTCCACTGGCCACGTCACCTGCCACAAGTTGTGGATTGTCCACTTGCCACATCACCTGACCACGACACCTGCCACAAGTTGTGGATTGTCCACTTGCCACGTCATCTGCCATGTCACCTGGCCACGCCACCTGCCACAAGTTGTGGATTGTCCACTGGCCACGTCACCTGCCACAAGTTGTGGATTGTCCACTTGCCATGTCACCTGGCCACGTCACCTGCCACATCACCTGGCCACGTCACCTGCCACATCACCTGACCACGATTGTGTGCATGGACACATAGGATAACATTAAATGTGTTCAGGGGCAGTTGAAAAAAATGCCCAAATGCCTCTAAACTCGAGTTTAGCAGCGTCTCGTGTGCATGGGGCCTTAGAGAGACAAGAGTTATTAGGTTAATTTTAAGAGATGTGTAGTGGATAGAAGGAAGGATAGGATTTATGCACGGATTAGGTAACAGTAGTATTAAAACCCAATCACTTACACTTAAAATGATAAACAAGAATATCATTCCGAAAAACACATTATACAAATGTTATAAAATGGAGTTGCAGTTTAGTGAGAAAAATATGTAATTTGATCCCCAAGCAAAACATGACGTAGTACTTGGTGGAGAAACCTTTGTTGGCAATCAGAGGTCAGATGTTTCTTGTAGTTGGTTACCAGGTTTGCACACATCTCAGGAGTGATTTTGGTCCACTCTTCTTTACAGATCTTCTTTAACCACTTCAGCCCTTGAAGGTTTCATCCCCTTTAATGACTAGGCCATATTTTGTGATACAGCACTGCGCCGCTTTAACCAACAATTGCGCGGGCGTGCGATGCTGTAGCCAAAAGTAATGTATTTTTTTCCCCACAAATAGAGCTTTTTTGTGGTATTTGATCACCTCTGTTTTTATTTTTTGTGATATAAAATTTTTTAAAATATTACTTTCTTGTACAATACATAAAAAAAAAAAAAAAAAGTGGGAGGGGGGGGGGGGGTTGATGGATATCACAACAAGCGTATATTGATTGGCTTGCGCAAAACTTATGTACAAAATAGGGGATAGATTTATGATTTTATTATTACGCTTTTACTGGCAACGGCGGCGATCTGCATTTTTTAAAAGACATTGCGGCGGACAAATCTGACCCCAAGTGACTTTCGGGGACCAGTGATATAAAAATGCACTGATCAATGTATAAATGACACTTGCAGGGAAGGGGTTAACTGTGTTCCCTGGGTATGTTCTAACTCTGTGGGGGCTGGGCTGCCTGGGCCAAAAAAAAAAAAAGAAAGATTGAGATCTGCTGTGACCAGGAGCAGCAGAGTTGTCACCTGACAGAACAGGGATCTGCCTAGTTTACAACACTCATACACACTGGGACGTTAAAAATAATGTTATAAAAACGGGAGTAGCTTTGCAGTGAGTTTTTCAATAGCGTTTTGCGTTTTTTTAGTGAAGTTTTTGAGCGTTTATTAGCTCAAGAGCGTTTTTACAGCTGAAAAACGTCTCTCAGAACCCAATAGTTTTGGGTTTGTTTACTGCTCAAAAACACCACTGCCCAAAACTGCACTGCTGTGCATGGACACATAGGATAACATGGAGTTTATTGACTGTAGAAAAAAGTCTACTGCAAAAACGTCCAGTGTGCATGAGGCCTTAAAATCATGTTCGAATGAGCTCCAAAAAAAAAAAAAAAAATCCTTCCTGATCCCCTAAGGCAGTGGTCTCCAAACTGTGGCCTGGGGGCAGGCCCTTTGCTTGCTTTTATCTGGCCCTTGGGGCATTATTCCCCCCCATTGTCAGCAACAGTGGGGCATAGTTCCTGCCACCAACAATGGGGCACCATTCCTCCCACTGCCACCAGTGATGGGGCACCATTACTCCACCTAATACCAACGGTGGGGTATTGTTTACTCCCACTGATAAAAGGACAATGTCTTCTCCCACTGGCCACAGATCAGCTACCCTAATGTTTGAAGGACAATAAAGTGGGCATTTGTTTCAAAAGTTTGGAGACTCCTGCCCTAAAGAAACTGGATATTCCCTGGTTCTTAACCACTTGCAGACCGCCCGCCGTCATTATACGTTGGTAGTTTGAAGAGGGACAGCGTTGTTAAGGCAGCAGCTAGCTGCCATAACCCAGGTATCCTCTTCTTCAGCAGGCAGTCCGCTTTCAGATAAAATTGGTCTCTGCAGCGGATTCCCTGCAAGCTCACTTTAATCGGCGACGGGAGAGGGGCCCCCCCTTCCACGACACTCTGGTGCCCTCTGCCGCTTACTGGAGCCGTCGGTAGTGGTGGAGGTGATTGGGTCCTCTTCCGTGTGGCCCCCACCCATCTCCACACCATTGCAAGGCGGAAGCAACATCAAAAACTTCACTTCCGCCAATTTTTTTTTTTTTTTCAAATGACATTTATTGCATTTTAGACCCCAGATCTCGTATTTAAAAAAGGTCCTTTCATGCTTTTTTTCCCCCCCTTTTACAAGGGATGTTTACATTCCTTGTAATAGGAATAAAAGTGACAATTTTTTTTTTAAAAGAACTGTGTAAAAATAAAATACAAAAAAAAAAAAAAAAAAGTGCCCCGTCCCGCCGAGCTCACATGCAGAAGCGAACGCATACGTGAGCAGTGACCGCATATGAAAACGATGTTCAAACCACACAGGTGAGGTATCGTTGCGATCGTTAGAGCGAGAGCAATAATTCTAGCCCTAGACCTCCTCTAACTCAAAACATGCAACCTGTAGAATTTTTTAAAATGTCGCCTATGGAGATTTTTAAGGGTAAAAGTTTGTCGCCATTCCACAAGCGGGAGCAATTTTGAAGCATGACATGTTGGGTATCAATTTACTCAGCGTAAAATTATCTTTCACAATATAAAAAAAAAAAAAAAAAAAAAAATTGGGCCAACTTTACTGTCGTCTTAGTTTTAAATTCAAGAAAGTGTATTCTTTTCAGAAAAAGTGCGCTTGTAAGTCCGCAGCGCAAATACGGTGTGACAAAGTATTGCAACGACCGCCATTTTATTCTCTAGGGTGTAAAAAAAAAATGTTATAATGTTTAGCGGGTTCCAAGTAATTTTCTAGCAAAAATAAATGTTTTTAAACTTCTAAACAACAAATCTCAGAAAAAGGCTTGGTCCTTAAAGGGGTTGTAAAGACAAAAATATTTTCCTCTTAAATTAAAGTCTGACAGTAGCTGATAAAGTAAAAAGTAATGTTTTGCATTATAACTAGTTTGATACCTGTTGAAATCGAGCTGTTTTATTCACCTCCGTCACTCCTGAATAGTTATTCTCACCGACTTCCTGGTTTGCGGTGCGCATTCATTCTTGCTACATCACGGCCTAATGGGAACTACAGTTCCCATTAGGCTTAGCCTCCATGCCTGTGAGGGATAAGAGAGCATCTTCACGCAGGGCTGTAGTCATAGGGAGGGGGTGAGCACGTTCTGCTTTCCACCATGCAAAACGGCTCAGATGCTGGTGGAAAGCAAGAAGAGGAGAGACAGGAAATGGCATTTTCAAACCTGGATTACTGTATTTTGGAAGTCAAAAGGAAAAACGAGGTAAGTGATATTTAAATGCTCTTGCTTACAGCAATCAATTGATCTAATAAAAAACGAACCTTTAGTGTTCCTTTAAGTAGTTAAAAAAATATAAGTTCCCCTAAGCAAAACAAGCAGCTAATCTTTGCAGTGCAGAGAGAGACCCGCTGCAAGTGTAAAGCATTGCTGCATTTTAAGGTTTCCCCAAGTAATTTCTTCCAATAAACGCCAGCAGTGTAGTGAACGCAGTTAAGTGTAGCAAGTTTACCAAGTCCGCAGCATGTCATGTTTTATTGATGGAGGTGACCTTTATATTACTATCATGGGAAATGCCATCCTTGGCTAAGACACCACAAATTTAATTCATATACAGTCCTATGCATTTTTTAAAAAGCCGAGGCGAAACAAAGTCTAATGCCACATACACACGATCAGTTCATCTGATGAAAACGGACCGATGGATTTTTTCATCAGATATCCGATGAAGCCGACTTTCATCAGTCTTGCCTACACACCATCAGTTAAAAATCTGATCATGTCAGAACGCGGTGACGTAAAACACAACGACGTGCTGAGAAAAATAAACTTCAGTGCTTCCGAGCATGCGTGGATTTTTAACCGATGGATTTGCCCACAGACGATCCTTTTTTTCCCCCTATCGGTTTTTTAACCATCAGATAATTTTAAAACAGGTTCTAAGTTTTTTCACCGATGGGGAAAAAAAACTGATGGGGCCCACACACGATCGGTTCGTCCGATGAAAACGGTCCATCAGACAGTTTTCATCAGACAAACTGATCGTGTGTACGCGGGTATAAGGCAAATTGTACCAAAGTAAAATATGTTTTATTTATGGTTACTGTGAAATTGTGTGAATGCATCAATGCAGTGCATGTTATCTCAGCTTGCAGAGCTTGGATTCACTGAATGAGTTTACCCAAAAAGGAAATGTTGCAGAATATAAAGCCTTATGCTATCTAACTAAGCTCCATTTCATGCTGAATAAACTTGTGGCATAAGCATTTTAGGAGTTATCAAACTATGCTGCTGCTTTGCAGACGGGCAGGGCTGCCATTCATTTATAATATTTGAACCTTGGGTGGCCCTGTCAAGGCCATTTGGCTTGACGAAAGTACATTGTTTTTAAATCGCCTTTTGTCAAAGGAGTCAGGTGTAAAATTGTCAGCCGAACAGTGATGACAGCCAATCAGAAGCAGTCACTGTTTACATTAAGGCCCCTTTCACATTGAGGCGTTATTACAGCGTTTTTGCGCTAAAATTACCGCCTAAATACCGCAATTAAAACGCCCCCCATGTATCACTGTCTATCCTTTCACACTGAGGCGTTTGGCTGGCTGTGCGTTGAAAAAAGTCCTGCATACCGCTTTTTTGGAGCAACTTTTGTGCGCCCAAAATAGCGCTGTAAAAACGCATATTCCCATTGAAATGAATGGGTACCGCTATAAAACAGCGGTAAAAACGCGGTAATACAGCGTTAAAAAATTACCAGAAGCTGTTGGAGGAAGTGGAAAGGTCACATGACCGCAGTAGAGTGAAGCATTCTGGGAAACCAGGAAATCCTGTAGGAGAGGAGACAAGCGAGAGAGAGAGAGAAGACACCTCATTTGAAAATGGAAAATCAACCTGCTATTCAACCATCTGCTGAACAAGCAAGTAATGAAGCATCTTCAGGAAGTGGAGAACCAGAAGAGTTTATAGACACTGTCCGCAGGCACCCAGAACTTTGGGACAAAAGAAATGACTGGTATGCAAACCGTCAGAAGAAAGTAGCTGGGTGGGAAGATGTGGCTAGTCACCACATAAAAAATTGGAAGACACTGTCTCCTGCCAGAAAAGCAGAAAAAAGTAAGTAACAAGATCCTGATGCAGTCCCTATTCCTGCTCCACCACCCCTATTCCCAAAATGTCTTATCACTTATCCCACCACTCATAATGTCAAACTACCTTCATTATCCCTAATCCCTCCCCTCTTATCAAACTCCTACCCTAATCCCCAATATCACCTCTCCAAATAACAAAAATCCCATTAAATCCCGCCGCTTATAATCCAAAAAATCCCACTCGTCCATGCATGATAAATCTCCCACTCCTCCACTGCACCAAACTTCTAACCCTAATCTCACTCCTCCATGCACTATGCCACTATACCACTAACCCTAATCCCACTCCTCCATGCACTATACCACTAACCCTAATCCCACTCCTCCATGCACTATACCACTAACCCTAATCCCACTCCTCCATGCACTATATTCCTACCCCTAACCCTAATCCCACTCCTCCATGCACTATACCACTAACCCTAATCCCACTCCTCCATGCACTATACCACTAACCCTAATCCCACTCCTCCATGCACTATACCACTAACCCTAATCCCACTCCTCCATGCACTATATTCCTACCCCTAACCCTAATCTCACTCCTCCATGCACTATACCACTAACCCTAACCCTAATCTGACTCCTCCATGCACTATACCCCTAACCCTAATCCCACTCCTCCATGCACTATACCACTAACCCTAATCCCACTCCTCCATGCACTATACCACTAACCCTAATCCCACTCCTCCATGCACTATACCACTAACCCTAATCCCACTCCTCCATGCACTATACCACTAACCCTAATCCCACTCCTCCATGCACTATACCACTAACCCTAATCCCACTCCTCCATGCACTATACCACTAACCCTAACCCTAATCTCACTCCTCCATGCACTATACCACTAACCCTAACCTCACTCCTCCATGCACTATACCACTAACCCTAACCCTAATCTCACTCCTCCATGCACTATACCACTAACCCTAACCCTAATCTCACTCCTCCATGCACTATACCACTAACCCTAACCCTAATCTGACTCCTCCATGCACTATACCCCTAACCCTAATCCCACTCCTCCATGCACTATACCACTAACCCTAATCCCACTCCTCCATGCACTATACCACTAACCCTAACTCTAATATCACTCCTCCATGCACTATATTCCTACCCCTAACCCTAATCTCACTCCTCCATGCACTATATTCCTACCTCTAACCCTAATCTCACTCCTCCATGCACTATACCACTAACCCTAACCCTAATCTCACTCCTCCATGCACTATATTCCTAACCCTAATCTCACCCCTCCATGCACTATACCACTAACCCTAACCCTAATCTCACCCCTCCATGCACTATACCACTAACCCTAATCTCTCTCCTCCATGCACTATATTCCTAACCCTAACCCTAATCTCACTCCTCCATGCACTATACCACTAACCCTAACCCTAATCTCACTCCTCCATGCACTATACCCCTAACCCTAATCTCACTCCTCCATGCACTATACCACTAACCCTAACTCTAATCTCACTCCTCCATGCACTATACCACTAACCCTAACCCTAATTTCACTCCTACATGCACTATACTTCTAAACCTCATACACCGTTATTCCAAAATATCCTACATCACATAGTAATTACATAATTTTAAATTGGATTTACTGTATTTAATAGAAATGAATCAAAATAATGTTTCAACAATGATTTTATTTATGCATATTGCTTCCTGTCATTTCAAAGTATGAAGATAATATTTTCCAGAACAGTACAGTATAATATTATGAAAGTTAGATCATGTTTTCTTGCCAACTGAGTGCACCAGCTGAACTCATGAAGTAGTCTGCAAAAGCGTCTCTAATAGTGAATCCCACCATAGGTCCACGTACATGCAGAAACTCAGCAGGTTCAATATTATGTGACAGTGTATCCTCAAAATTTACTCCATCCCTCTCTCTTACCAAATTATGTAAAATACAAGCAGCCTTGATTACCTTACATGCGTTTTCTATTTTAAGGTTAATTGGTTTTAGAAAGATTTGCCACTTGTTGGCCAGTATACCAAAAGCACATTCTACAAGTCTACGTGCTCTACACAGTCTATAGTTGAAGATCCTCTTTCGATTATCTAAATTTCTCTGAGAAAATGGTTTCATGAGATGTTCATGAATAGCAAAAGCATCGTCTGCTACAAATACATAGGGCATTTTAGGTCCCTCTGTACCTGGCAGTGGTCGATTATCAGGTAAATCCAACTCATTAGAAACAAGCCTTTTCCCAAATGTACTACGTTGAAAGACAGCAGAGTCTGCATTGCTCCCAAATGATCCTATATCAACAAAAATGAATTTATAATCTGCATCAACCACAGCCATTAAAACAACTGAAAAATACTTCTTATAATTATAATACTGGCTACCGCTATGACATGGTTTTATTAGTCTAATATGTTTTCCATCAATAGCCCCTAAACAGTTCGGAAAGTTTGTCTTGTTCCAAAAAGCCTTGGCAATATCTTCCCATTTTTCTTTATTTGGAGTAGGCATAAAAGATCTTCTCAGCTTCCAGATTGCATCACATGTATCCTGCACAATCTTACTTATGGTTGAAATCCCTAGGCGAAATTCGTATTGCAGTGAGGAGTAGGTATTTCCTGTTGCAAGATATCTGAAACAAATATCATTTTATATTTCAGTGAAACTCGTGAAAAAAAGATGGAAGGCCTTAAGAGATAACTTTAAGCGGGAATTATTAAAACAACAGCAGACTAAAAGTGGTTCTGGATCCAAAAAAGGACGAATTTATTGCCACTACTTAGAACTAGAGTTTTTAAAACCAGTGATGGAAGAGAGACAGTAAGTAATAAATAATAAGTAATAAAGTTTATTTTCCTTGAAAATATGATTTTCTTTTAAATTTTTCTAATCACATTTTTTTTATTTTAAGAACTGAAAACAATTTCACCAGTGATAGTGAAGATGAGGTAATTTCGCAAACTCATGGGTCTACTTCACAAGAAAATCACCAATTTGAAGAGGATGTGGATTTGGATGACAGAGAGACTCCATTGCCCCCACGAAAAAACACCATGAGATCAAAAAATAATAAAAAGAGGGACACTCAAGATTTTATAGATGTAGTTAAAAACCTGATCGAAACCAACAAAGCGGAGAATAATGAGATCACATCCTTCACAAAAAGCCTGGCTCCGCACATCACAGAAGTTCGAAAAGATTTACAGTGTGATCTAATGATCGATATATTAAAAATTATTAAAGATTATCAAATAAAAAGTAATTGCGCTCCTGCTGTACACAGCCATCCCATGCCGAACCAAAGCCAGCCATTTAGGCCGAGTAACCAATGGGAGGGTTCTGGCTTTAGACCAATCGCAAATCCCCAATTCAACAACAGATATTCGGCCCCTTATGATATGCCCCATACTTATCATATGGAACATCATAATACTCCTCCTCTCCCTCCTCCTCCTCCTCCCACTACTCCTCAGGCAGGCAGCAGTAGGGAGGATATTAACTCACGCCCCTATTACCACGACCTTGGTTAGGTTAAAATTTTTGTTGGATTTGTTATTGAAATATTTTGTTTACAATATTGATAAATATTGCCCGGTCTTTCTATGTTAATGGTTCATGCGAGATATTCTCCAAGTTAACAGTTTAGTTCATAAAAGATAGTTGAAAAGTGTAATGTTCATTATTAAAGAATTATATGAGAAACGTTTTCTAAATAATATATTGTATTATAAAATTCCATTCCAAAAAAGTTGTATATTTGTTATTTAAAATAAAATTATATACATTGATTTTGCCAGAGAAAGCTTTGTTCTATTTTTATGTTGCGTGAATGATATGATGATTGTAAAGGAAAACCCATACCTCAGTGTTATAAGTAGACGTTCACATGGTGTTATAGCTTCTCTACAGTTTGTATCATCTCTCAACAACGCAGGTCTTAGCAGATATAGAAGATAGTCAAACCTTTGGAAAAGAATTACTATTTTTGTTATAAAAAACACAAAATTGGTTTATTAGAGTATAAAAAATAGGAGTGAGATTAGGGTTAGTAGTATAGTGCATGGAGGAGTGAGATTAGGGTTAGGGTTAGTGGTATAGTGCATGGAGGAGTGAGATTAGGATTAGGGTTAGTGGTATAGTGCATGGAGGAGTGAGATTAGGGTTAGTGGTATAGTGCATGGAGGAGTGAGATTAGGGTTAGGGTTAGTGGTATAGTGCATGGAGGAGTGAGATTAGGGTTAGGGTTAGTGGTATAGTGCATGGAGGAGTGAGATTAGGGTTAGGGTTAGTGGTATAGTGCATGGAGGAGTGAGATTAGGGTTAGGGTTAGTGGTATAGTGCATGGAGGAGTGAGATTAGGGTTAGGGTTAGTGGTATAGTGCATGGAGGAGTGAGATTAGGGTTAGGGTTAGTGGTATAGTGCATGGAGTAGGATTAGGGTTAGTGGTATAGTGCATGGAGGAGTGAGATTAGGGTTAGGGTTAGTGGTATAGTGCATGGAGGAGTGAGATTAGGGTTAGGGTTAGTGGTATAGTGCATGGAGGAGTGAGATTAGGGTTAGGGTTAGTGGTATAGTGCATGGAGGAGTGAGATTAGGGTTAGGGGTAGGAATATAGTGCATGGAGGAGTGAGATTAGGGTTAGGGGTAGGAATATAGTGCATGGAGGAGTGAGATTAGGGTTAGGGTTAGTGGTATAGTGCATGGAGGAGTGAGATTAGGGTTAGGGGTAGGAATATAGTGCATGGAGGAGTGAGATTAGGGTTAGGGTAAGTGGTATAGGGCATGGAGGAGTGAGATTAGGGTTAGGGTTAGTGGTATAGTGCATGGAGGAGTGAGATTAGGGTTAGGGGTAGGAATATAGTGCATGGAGGAGTGAGATTAGGGTTAGGGTAAGTGGTATAGGGCATGGAGGAGTGAGATTAGGGTTAGGGTTAGTGGTATAGTGCATGGAGGAGTGAGATTAGGGTTAGGGTTAGTGGTATAGTGCATGGAGGAGTGAGATTAGGGTTAGGGTTAGTGGTATAGTGCATGGAGGAGTGAGATTAGGGTTAGGGTTAGTGGTATAGTGCATGGAGGAGTGAGATTAGGGTTAGGGTTAGTGGTATAGTGCATGGAGTAGGATTAGGGTTAGTGGTATAGTGCATGGAGGAGTGAGATTAGGGTTAGGGTTAGTGGTATAGTGCATGGAGGAGTGAGATTAGGGTTAGGGTTAGTGGTATAGTGCATGGAGGAGTGAGATTAGGGTTAGGGTTAGTGGTATAGTGCATGGAGGAGTGAGATTAGGGTTAGGGTTAGTGGTATAGTGCATGGAGGAGTGAGATTAGGGTTAGGGGTAGGAATATAGTGCATGGAGGAGTGAGATTAGGGTTAGGGGTAGGAATATAGTGCATGGAGGAGTGAGATTAGGGTTAGGGTTAGTGGTATAGTGCATGGAGGAGTGAGATTAGGGTTAGGGGTAGGAATATAGTGCATGGAGGAGTGAGATTAGGGTTAGGGTTAGTGGTATAGTGCATGGAGGAGTGAGATTAGGGTTAGGGTTAGTGGTGTAGTGCATGGAGGAGTGGAATACATTAGGGTAATGTTTAGCTGTATTGGGCATGGAGAAGTGGGATTAGCATGCTTTGAGGGGTAAGATTAGGAAATGTAATGGGCAATGAGATTTGTTGGGTTTAGAACTTTTAGTCATGGTGGAGTAGATGTATCATGCATGGACGGGTAGGACTAGGAGGGGTGGGGGACTGCCGGGACTGTCATTTGGAGTGTCAATATAAAACTAGGAAATACTTACGTCGCAATGGTCATTCGTGTGTAATTTCGAAATTTCTCAGGGTGCTCTCTCAGGTCATGATAGAGTAGTGAAAATTGACCTCTATCTGAGTGCAATTGATAGATGGGATGAACCCAAAAGCGACGTTGTGACCTCTGTTGTTTAAGACAATGTTCCCAAGCATGTAGTACAAATAACAACAGCAGCTCATGAAACTCCATCTTCTCCAAGGTCCTTCTTCCTTGACGATAAACCAGGAAGTAAACAGGATGTGATGTAATGGGGTATGTCTATTAGCTGACGCTAACGCGGTAAAAACGCGGTAAAAACGCTATTAAAACGCATGGGCGTTAGCGCTAATATTAGCGCAAACGCGGTAAAAACGCGGTAAAATCGCGGTAAAAAACCATAGCGTTTTACCGCGTTTTCTCAACGCCTCAGTGTGAAACCAGCCTAAGACCCCTTTCACACTGGGGCGTTTTTCGGGCGTTTTTTAGGCGCTTTGGCGTTTAAAAAAAGCCTGTAAAGCGCCTGAAAGAAGCCTCATCTGCAATCCCAATGTGAAAGCCCAAGTGCTTTCAGAGGCCTTTCACACTGCCAGCGCCCGAAAAACGCTGGTAAAGCGCTGCTAAGACCCCTTTCACACTGAGGCGCTTTTCAGGCGCTTTGGCGTTAAAAAAAGCTTCCTCAATGGGAAGGGGGCTTTAGGAGCGGTGTATTAACCGCTCCTAAAGCGCTGCAAAGAAGCTGCATGCAGGACTTTTTTTGACGCCCTGCCAGCTCAGCGCCTCAGTGTGAAAGCACTCAGGCTTTCACATTGGGATTGCAGATGCAGCTTCTTTCAGGCGCTTTTTTTTAACGCTAAGACCATTTTCACACTGGGGTGTTTTTCAGGCGCTTTAGTGTGAAAGCACTCGAGCTTTCACATTGGGATTGCAGATGCAGCTTCTTTCAGGCGTTTTACAGGCGCTTTTTTTAACGCTAAAGCGCTTGAAAAATGCCCCAGTGTGAAAGGGCCCTTACTGTCAGAATACAAAACCCAGCAAGAGAGATCCATACTGATTAGATGGTTAGATTAGGTAATCCATTTGATTTCTCTTGTTTAGAAATGTTTTACAATTTGTTGACATGTACATGTCACCTACATTTCTCCAAAAGCGTTTTTTTTTTTGGTGTAACAAACACACAGATCCTGTTCCCTTAAAGCGGAGTTACACCCAAAAATTGAACTTCCGCTTTAAGTGACGTGACCCCCTGACATGGCACTTTTAGCATGTCATTATTTTTGGGGGGGGGGGGGGGATTGGGGGAGCAGATACCCTTTTATTAGAGGCATCCAGCTCCCACTTCCTCCCAGGGCTCCGAAAGAAAGTTCACCTCTTCCCCTCCCTCCTTGCAATCTTATGGGACACATCTGGCTGATCCTGCCTGGCTATGCCCTCCTCTGTAAGCCTAACACGGCCTATCATGGCTGCTGAGCCCAGACATCGAGGTCAGTTTACATGCCCCCATCATCCGCAGCTCTGCTCTGTCCTACTCTCCCCCTCCCCTCCATCTGTCAGCTCTGTGTCATACACACCACCCCCCTGCTGGAATAACTGTTAAAAAGTGGTTGCATACCCCACTTTTTTACTTTTACCCACAGGTAAACCTTACCTGTAGGTATAAAGAATATCTCCTAAACCTGTACGGTTTAGGAGATATTCTCCCCGCAATGCACCGCCGATTGCAGTGGCGCATGCGCAGCGGGGATCCTCGGCTAAATGACCGGCAGCCGCCGGACCTTGCCGAATTGAAGTCTCCAGTGCGCATGCGCGGGAGTGACGTCATCACCGCTCCAGCCAATCACAGCGCTGGAGCGGCGATACCCGGAAGACATGCAAGATGACATCTCGCTCGGCGTGGACCAGGTAAGTTCTCTTCACCTCGTTTTAAGGTAAGTATTTCATAATGAGCTAGTATGTGGTGCATACTAGCTCATTATGGCTTTTCCTTTACAGGCGTGTAAAAAAACAAACAAACAAAAACAGTGTATACAACCGCTTTAATGTGCTGTATAATCATGTTTGTTTCCCAAAGCCTGTGTCCCCCTGTCTCTGTGTTTCATTTAAAGATAATGCTGTAAATATCGACTTTCAATGTGCCGCTCGGCGATCACGTGACCAGCCGGCAGTGGGGGATTTTCGTGTGAAGTCAGTCGTCAGTGTGCCCCTCTAACTGTCAGACAGGGAAAAGAGAAAGCCAGGTAATGTAATTGGCGCATTGAAATCTGGCATTTACAGCATTGATTTTCTTTTTATAAAAGAGAAACGGGGGACACCAGGCTTAGGAAAGCAAAAGAATTGTGCAAAGTCATGACATTGGCTTAAAGTGGAGGTTCAGTCAAAAACTAAATTTTTAACATTAGATTGGGGCTCATTTTGTGAAGGGGAATCGGGTGTTTTTTTTTTTTTTTTAAATCGAAGCAGTACTTACCGTTTTAGAGATAGATATTCTCTGCCGCTTCCGGGTATGGGCTGCGGGACTGGGCATTCCTATTTGATTGACAGGCTTCCGACAGGTTTCCAACGGTCGCATACAGCGCGTCACGATTTTCCGAAAGTAGCCGAACGTCGGTGCGCAGGCGCCGTATAGAGCCGCACCGACGTTCGGCTTCTTTCGGCTACTCGTGACGCGATGTATGCTACTGTCGGAAGCCTGTCAATCAAATAGGAACGCTCAGTCCCGAAGACCATACCCGGAAGCGGCGGAGAAGATCTCTCTAAAACGGTAAGTACTGCTTCGATTTAAAAAAAAAAAAAACACCCGATTCCCCTTCACAAAATGAGCCCCGATCTAATGTTAAAAATTGTTTTTCGGGTGAACTCCTGCTTTAACAACTACTTTAAGATGCAGAAGTCTATGCCACGCTGCATTTTTATTCCCATTGACTTGTATGGGGTGAGAAGCGGTTCTGGCATCAACTGAAAACCCATTTAACCACTTAAGGACCGGCTCACGTACATATACGTCATCACTTTAAAGATGAATATCTCAGTAACAGCAGCAGCTGCTGCCACAACCGAGATATCCGCCCTTTTTCGTGGACGGTCCTGTAAATGATAACGGTGGTCTCCGCGGCGGATTTGCCGCAAGATCACCGTTATCGGCGGCGGGAGAGGCGATCGGGTCCTTCACGCTGCTTGCCATAGATACGAGCGAGGGCAAGATGGCCCCCACCCGTCTCCATAGCAGGGCGGAAGAAATGTCAAAACGCCATTTCCGCCCATGAGTCTTAAAAGGCACATTTTTTTTGTCGTCATTTTAAAAAAAATAAAAATTTGTATTTATTATTTTTAAAATTGCATTTTAGTCTAAATATGAGGTCTTTTTGACCCCAGATCTCATATTTCAGAGGACCCGTCATTCTTTTTTCTATCACAAGGGATGTTTACATTCCTTGTAATAGGAATAAAAGTGACCAATTTTTTGTCGTTTAAAACAGTGTAAAAATAAATAATATTTTTTTAAAAATAAGAAATGTATTTAATTTTTTTTTAAAGTGCCCCTTCCCGATGAGCTCGCGCGCAGAAGCGAACATATACGCGAGTAGTGCCCGCATATGAAAATGGTGTTCAAACCGCACAAGTGAGGTATCGTCGCAATCGTTAGAGCAATAATTCTAGCCCTAGAACTCCTCTGTTCAAAATTTGCAACCTATAGAATTTTTCAAACGTCGCCTATGGAGATTTTTAAGGGTAAAAGCTTGACGCCATTCCACGAGCGGGCGCAATTTTGAAGCGCGACATGTTGGTTATCATTTTACTCGGCGTAACAGTATCTTTCACAAATATAAAAAAAAAAGAAATTGGGCTAACTTTACTGTTGTCTTATTTTTTTATTTAAAAAAAGTGATTTTTTTCAAAAAAAAAAAAAAAAAAAAGTGCTCTTGTAAGACCGCTGCGCAAATACAGTGTGACAAAAAGTATTGCAATGAACGCTATTTTATTCTCTAGGGTGTTAAGAAAAAAATATATATAATATTTGGGGGTTCGAAGTAATTTTCGAGCAAAAAAAATAAAAACTTAAACTTGTAAACACTGAGTCTGAAAAACAGGCTCGGTCCTTAAGTGGTTAATAAAGACCATAATGCCGCGTTTACTCTTGCATGGCTGATTTCCATTATCAAGTCATGTGCAAACAAAAATGCTTTTTTTTTTTTTAAATGTATTCATTTATTTTTATTATCCTTTTGCGTGATTGGGTATTCTTTTATAATTTTTTTTTTATTGTGGGACTCTAGATAAGTAAACATATACCTGATAAAGAAAAAAATGCTACTGCCTTGTCCTCATTTAGAATTTATCGGTACCATAATTAACACAACCACATTTATTAATATAGCACCTTTAAATCATTTATTTCTGAATGCATTAAACAGTATGTACAAACAATTTTGTTGTTTCACAACATATTTGCAACTAAACCCCATACATGGCATCTTTGACCAATGTCGCATGTAAATTGTGTCCCATCTTATAGTTCACGTGGGGAAGGTGCGAGAAGTTATTGCCTTGACGTGTTTTGCTGATGAAACTTCTTCCTCAAGGGAAGATGTCAAACAAGGTGCTACTTATTGATGTTGTGTCATTGCATTCATGCGTCACACAGTGAACTTTAACAATGATGTCTACCTGGGGACCATTGAGGGCATCTAATGGAAGCTTGTGTTCAAATATTTAGTGGTTACATTTAAAGTGGTTGTAAGGCCTGGACCACACCTATGCAGGATGCAGCTCATGCATATTCCAGGTGCATTTTGCATGCTTCAACACACATTTTTGTTGATCCATTGAAGTCTATGGAACCAAAAACACAACCAGATGTGAAAGTGACCCATAGGAAACCATGTTAAATGGACTGTAGTGCGTTCCTGCAAAACTGAAAATGCACTAAAAGAAAATGCATAGGTGTGAACCAGGTCTTATGTTTGTTTTTTACCTTTTTTCCTGCATTCTATGCATGAAGGTAAAACAAGTTCTGAATGCTGCTCCCTCCGCAGCCCCCTCTCGATCCAGTGATGTGCACGAGAGCCTTGGCAGTCCCCCTAGACCCGATAGGAGGAGGATCAGGGCTGCTCTGTGCAAAACCAACTGCACAGAGCAGGCAAGTATAACATTTATTTATTTTTTTAAAGCAGAACCTTTAATTCCACTTTAAAGCACCAGAATATCATTAGGTTACACTAGGTGTAACCTGATGAGATTATAAATAATGTGGAAGAAAAACCTCCTTAGGATTGGTTAAAAAATGTGAAATATTGAATTCATATACTGAATACTATCATTAAACTTATAGATATTATAACAGATTTTTAAAGTGGTTGTAAACCCACTGGGAGATAAAAAAAAAAAACCCTACAAGGCAAGGGCAAACTAAGCTAGTGTGCATAGCATATTAGCTCATTACGATATACTTACCTTAGATCGAAGTCACGGCACACCAATTTGGCCAGCAACATGTCTCCTGGAGTTACTTCCAGGTGTCGCGGCACCAGCGCCGATTGACCGGAGCCGCAATGACGTCACTCCAGTACTCCCAGATGAAAAGGGGGAAAAGAAATGCCCATGAGGACTCTGGAGATAAATTACATAATTTTGGCCTGGGTTGGAAACCAGATGTGCTTCTATGCCTAGCGCGGTCAGTTTAAAAGAAAGCAGGGGGACTGGCAGGATCACCAGGTATTTCACACAAAGGAAGCAATACAAATAATAGGATATTTTATTAACACAAGTACATGGTACAGCAGATACATATCAGGAATATGAGCTGTTGGGGTAACCAAATATAAAAGTTAGACGCTCCGGTCTTATAATTTTCCCTCAAAGTTTCTTTTAAAGAATAGGTTCACCTTTAGTAACATGTTAAACCTATATTTAGGATGCAACATGTTACTAAATCACCTGCCGCCACCCCGACCCAATCCCTCATTTTGACAGCGGGTGGGGGGGAATCTTCTCCCTTTACCCAGTGTCACACTGCAAACAGCATGGCCATGCAGTGCTCCACCCACATAGCTGCATGATAAATTCAGAGTTCTGTGAATAAATGAACTACAACTACCATCATCCATTGCAGCTGACAACTTGTAGTTCGCAATGAACTGTAAGGGCACTGGTGAGTGCACTAGTAGTTCATTTATCTGCCTGCCTGTATGGGAGGTACAGGCTGACTCCTCTGCCGACACTGCACCCTCGATCTATTGACCGCAGAGGCCCTTTATATTCTCTGAAAAATGGTCAAGAAATCATATATTCTGCCAGGGTATGTAAACTTATCAGCACAACTGTATGTACACTACAAACTGAATGATTGAATTGGTCCTGTAATCGCTGTTTTACTAACACAACAGCTTATTATTCTAAATAGGAAACCTTAATTTTGTTTGCAAATAAAAATTCAAAATACCAGCAAAAATAAGTCCTTACATTTAAAGAGCACCTGTCATTTCAGATCCATCATGGCAGCGCCTGTTAGCGGCATCCACTCACCTGCTGTCTCCACATCCCTCACCTTGTTGTCACTGCCGCATCACCAGCCACCCCATTGAAGTGACTGGGACTGTCGGCGAGTCAACAGGTCAGATGAAGAGCTGCTGCGGGACAGAGATGACAGTTGCTCCTTAAAAATTATGATTTAAATCTAGCCCTTTTACTAGAGATGTAAATCAAATCCACCCTGCATTACATTCAGGGCCGGTGCTAGGCAATTTGGCGCCCTAGGCAAGACCAGTTATGTGCGCCCCCCAAAAAATAAATAATAAAAAAAAAAAAGGAATGTCCCTCCTTGGTGTCGCTAAAATAAAAAAAGTCCCTTCATTTGTGGTTTCACTGGAAGGACGAATGTCCTTCTGTCTGTGTTGTGAAGAGAAAAATTGTCCCTGGTGGGTGGTAGGGAACTGACAGGGGTGCGTGGTAGGGAGGTGACAGGGAGGATGGAGATGACAGGGGTGGGTGGTAGGAAGGTGACAGGGAGGATGGAGATGACAGGGGTGGGTGGTAGGGAGGCTGGAGATGACAGGGGTGGGTGGTAGGAAGTGACAGGGAGGTGATAAAATGTATGACAGGCCTTGGAGGTGGGATGGTGGAATGCCAGGAACAGGGGGATGACGAGGAGCATGATGATGACAGGAGGTCTGTGTGGTCAGCAGGGATGTTCGGGGCACCCTCGATCAGGAAGTGACGTCACAGGATGTCGGGCAGCGCCGCGGACTGTCATCACAGTACCTCTCTGATGATCGCTGTTCTGGCAGGTGACAGGTCTTCCACACTACGGCCGCCCGGTCCATCCAGGAGGAGAGAAGGTCAAGGAGCTGCTCAGCGGTGGCGGCAGCAGTCATTATTCGCGCTCTGCACAGCACATGGTAGGAGATCCGCAGAGCAGGAGAAGGGGAGCCTGGGAGGAGCCGAGGGAGGGGGAGCACATGGATCCACCCACTGACTGAATGCTTGAGGTTGTGACAAGCTCACAGCGCCTCCTCTCCGTCCACAGGACTGCGCAGCGGTAAGGACTACTACTGTGGGGGAACCAGTGGCCGTGGCTGCGCTCTAGGCGGCTGCCTGATTCGCCTAGTGGTAGCGCCAGCCCTGATTACATTGAAGTGTTACTAAAACCCAGGACTCTGCATTCACTATATCTGGTCTCTCACAGTACACAGAACATGGAAATTCGATTATTTTAGTAAATATAAACTGCTAAATACCTTTTCTCATCAGTATTATATAGCAGTCCTGTGACTTCTATGAGTGTCTGGTTAAAGCTTGTAGGAGGAGCTTTCATACTGCACTGTCTGTCCTATCAGGATGCAGGACCCCTGACTGTATGGACAGTGCCGATAGGCCCTGCGCTGATCAAAAAAAAAAAAAAAAAAAAAAACTTTCTAGCAATACACACCAAACTGAGCATTTCGAGCCTGACTGCAACAACTCTGTCTTATATGGACATGTTATGGGGATATGGACATGTTATGGGGACAATGTAAGAAGGGGAGGATCTGTGCATACAGGATCAACATATTCTCCCATGTTTTTTTTAAATAAATACACATTTCCGTGTCCAGTGTAATATACACATATCTTTCCTCCTGCAAACTGCAATTTGTGCTCCTTATGTCACCACCACTATGCACTCTAGATGGGTCAAACAAAGCATGTAGGCAGCGTTCTTTTAAATCAGCTCTCCAAGCCTCCAGGACAGCAAGGCACTCTCCTCTGCCTACTTACAGACATCCATCAGATTTCTTCTGCACTCTGTGTCTCTTACCTGCACTCTGTGTTCGGTGTGTATTTCAGTGAAATGAGAGATAAGACTTTCAGGCATGGGAACATGTAACCGCCCGCATAAGTGTTACAATAGGACTGGAGCTGGAACTGGTATTTTTGCTTTTTCCTTTTTATGACAGGACCAATGATATATGAATGGAATTATTCAACTGAATGTGTTCATCAACTTTGTGGCGGCAGATCATTATTTTCTGATTGGTGGAAGATGCAAGATTAGAGAACGGATTATGAAAAATAAAGTAAATGAGCAAAGTGATGCCCAAATGACAGGATTTGTGCCGCCATGAGCTGGTAAAAGTAGGCAGTCGCACCGGAGTTTTACAGTTCCCAACCGCCTGCTCTAACAAGGGCATGCAGCTGCTGAGGGTGGTACACATTCCACGACCATGACATTCAAGTTAATGGGATGATGGTGCAACCACCCTGCGATTAGGTGGCTCAGACTTTTGAGGGTTAAAATCACCTCCCAGTTACTTGTGAACCACCCTGTGAAAGGCAATTCACCGCAAATTACTTTATAGAGAGCAGCAAGGGCTGACGTACATCAGAAGGAGCCCAAAAACTGTCATTTTCTTTGAACATCACTTATGTGCTCCTTTATTTTTTATGTTCCTTCATGCTAGACATTATACAGCCTTCTATCATTTAACCCAGGGATATGCAATTAGCGAACCTCCAGCTGTTGCAGAACTACAAGTCCCATGAGGCATAGCAAGACTCTGACGGCCACAAATATGACACCCAGAGGCATGATGGGACTTGTATTTTTGCAACAGCTGGAGGTCCACAAATTGCATATCCCTGATTTAACCCCTTCCCACCAACAGTACGAATGTATGTGACCTCACGGAAGTGGGCCTTTATCAGCAAGGTGTGTAGAAAAAAAATACCTAACTCAAAGTTAGATCAAGGTCAGTGCCAGCATTAGTGTTTGGATCAAGCAAAGGTCAAAAGGTCAAGGTCAGTATATTTTGAGCAGGATTAAAACAAAAAAAAAAAAAAATATATATATATATATATATATATATATATATATATATATATATATATATATATATATATATATATATATATATATATATATATATATATATATATATATATATATAATTTTAAAAGTCAGCAGCTACAAACACTGTAGCTGCTGACTTTGAATAAGCACACTTACATGCCCAGGGTGCCCACCATGTCACCCCCCCCCCCCCCCCCAGGCCGATCCGTCCATCAGATCCGGTGCCGCCATTCGTACTAAAGGGAAACAGGAAGTTAAGCCGTTTCCTACTGCGCATGCGCGAGTCACGTAGCGCTTTGTGAATGGCCGGCTGTCTTCTGGGACACACACGTCCTAGAAGACAGCACACCTGATTCCCCAGAAGACAATGCAAGGAGGAGAAGAAGAAAAAAAAGAATACAGCGGAGTAGGGAGGTGGCAGATTAGGATGATCTGCCTAGCAACAGCCATTTCTGGTAAGTATAGAATTTTTTTTTCCATTTTTTTTTGGAGCATTTTTGTCCAATTTTTTTTTATTTATTTTATTAGGGTGGACTTCCCGCTCATCACATAGCGAAATAACGGAGCGTCAGGGAGCACGTCATATGATGTCCCCCAATTCTTGGTGTGCAACGCGCTGATTGGTTGTACACCGTGTCCCTCACTGATCATGGTAAAGAGCCTGTGACGCAGGCTCTTTACCAGGTGATCAGATGTGTTCAATCACAGTTGATTATAGCGTAAACAGAAAATGAAGATTGGACAGCGGGTGAAGACAGGAGAGCTGGTAAGCAGCATTTCTCAGTGGGGACCAGTGTTGCCAACTGCCCGTAAATTTACGGGCAGCCTGTAAAAACAGAGCACTTTTTCTGGTGCCCGTAAGAGCTGAACAGCGACAGTAAAAATGGCTGCGCCAGGCTCGGGTGAGAGCTGTGTACGCGCAGCTCCAAAAATCCCAGAGACAATCCAATCCTCAGCCCATTTTGCCTGGCTCACCCCTGCTGATGATGTCATGCCGCAAGCCACCGCCGGCCTATAAAACCAGGAGCCGAGCGGGTGACGGAGAAGCCTCAGGCTCGGAGTGGACAGTGCAATGGAGCCAGAGGACTAGCGGTGGCACCAGCAGCACCGCGAGAGATAGACGCCGACGGCCCCTGGATGGACACATAAGGGCCTGTCCAGTGCCACAACCAAGATACACATGTGGTATAGCTGCAATTGTCAGGAGCAGGAGAATTTATTTCTTGCTGGTAGGTTATGGCAGTAGCAAGAAATATAAATAATAAAAAAAAAATGTTTTACTATTTTGGGCCAGTTTTGCATAGAATTTTTTTATTTTTTGCCACCAATGACAGCCCAATTTGTTTTGAAAGAAACAAGATATAATCTATCCGGTTGTGATGATATGTACAGTTTTAATAACACATGTTTAGTTGCAAAATTGGGCTAAGGCATTAAGATTTGTTTTACCCTTAGTCACCAAGGGGTTAAAAATACACATATGTATGACAACCAGAAAAACAAACATAAAAAAAAAAAAGTCTTTCTGCACTTCATGTGAGGTTTATAACAATTCATGTAATATAACTAGATGGAGGCAGCACACCATTCGGTGACACACAAATGATGTAACATCAGTGCAATCCATCCCTGGGACGTCCATCACAGAAATGTTCTAGAAGGATTGTGTGCGTCACAACCAGGACCCCCCATTATCAATATCATGTACTTACCAGTGTGCCATCAACGTCAGCCCCTGGGGTCCTCCGGCTCCCACTCTTGTACTCAGAGTAGCGCAGTGTTTCCGAGGAAGTCATGCCGCTGCTGGAGGTCGCCATGACACTTGGACGGAGCACGGGAGGGACAAACTTGTCCGGAAATGATCGCGAAGTGTCATCCAATCCTATTGCTGTCAGCCCAAGTCACGTGCTCCTCTGTAGAAATCAAGTGAATATACTGGTGACACTAATCCTGGTATTATTATTCTATTGCGTATTCATTCATTATAGGAGCTTCTCTTTGTCTGCACACTGCACAGATAAAATGTCCTCTTTTCAGAAGTTTGGAGAAATTAGAAATATATTATTAGCCCGTCATGACGAAGGTTAAACAATTCCTAAAGTGTACCTAAAGACAATTTTTTGTTTTTTTGGTACAATGAGGGAGGGTTATAACCCCTGTCATTTTATTTTATTTATGTATGTCCTTATTTTGCCATCTGTGTCCCATTGAAAAGCTTTCCCTTCACTTCCTGTCCCAAAGCAAAAAACAGGAAGTGACAGCAAATCTCAAGGTCACCAGAACTAGTGTCCCCATTAGATTTCCCCTCTATTACTACTCTGATGTTAGGTGTGATTCACACCTATACAGGTTGCAGTTTGCATATTCCAATATTTCAGTACACATTTTTGATCCATTGAGTCTATGGAACCAAAAACCAGAAAAAAGTCCCTGGTCCTTTCCATAAATTGCACAGATGTGACCCATAGGAAACCATGATAAATAGACTAGTGTGTTTCTGCAAAACTGAAAACACACTAAACCCAAAATTTGGGATTTTCTTTAACCTCTTCACAACCGGTTGCACATTTCTGGAAGGACGTCCATTGACGTCCTCCTGTGATCGCGCGCACCCCCGCAGCGCACATTGACAGGGATCTGGGATTCGGACAAAGCTGATCACATATCGGGTTAAGAGCCAATCACAGCTCTTTACCATGTTACCAGCTGTGTCCAATCACAGTTTAAACAGGATTTGCTGGTTATCGGCAGTCCTCTCCTGACACTGACATCACGATGGGAGAGCAGAGCCGGTATGCGGCAGTCCGATACTTCTTGGTACAATCCCGATTTCTAGACCATCGTCCCAATCGGAGCTCGTCCCGATTAAATTCCCAGGATTTTTCCTTTGTCCTGGGAAAATCGGGAATGCTTTAGCCAAAAATGGCCGGTGGGCTACAAAAAGATGTCCGTCGCTGCCGCAAGGACTAATCCACATGTGTTCAGTGGAGAGGGGAGGAGAAGCAAATCGGCTTCTCTCTTCAGTGTACAAGTAGGCAATTCTCTTGTACACTGAAGCCAATTGGCTGTATGGCCTGGAGGCCCCTCCCCTCTCCACTGAACACACAAGAAAGCCGGGAACTGTAAAGCTGCCGCTGATGGTGACAGGTGCATGAATGATGAGGGCGCCGCTGCCGGGGACACTGATGTATGGAGGGCTCCGCTGCCGGGGACACAGATGTAAGGAGGGCTCTGCTGCCAGGGACACAGATGTAAAGAGGGCTCCGTTGCCGGGAACTCAGATGTAAGGAGGGACTCTGCTGGGGGCACCTGATGTAAGGATGGACTCTGCTGGGGGCACCTGATGTAAGGACAGCTTTGCTGGGGGCACCTGATGTAAGGATGGCTCTATTGGGGGCACCTGATGTAAGGACGGACTCTGCTGGGGGAACCTGATGTAAGGAGGGACTCTGCTGGGGGCACCTGATGTAAGGAGGGACTCTGATGGGGGCACCTTATGTAAGGACACACTCTGCTGGGGGCACCTGATGTAAGGATGGCTCTGCTGGGGGCACCTGATGTAAGGACGGACTCTGCTGGGGGAACCTGATGTAAGGAGGGACTCTGCTGGGGGCACCTGATGTAAGGAGGGACTCTGATGGGGGCACCTTATGTAAGGACACACTCTGCTGGGGGCACCTGATGTAAGGATGGCTCTGCTGGGGGCACCTGATGTAAGGAGGGACTCTGCTAGGGGCACCTGATGTAAGGACGGACTCTGCTGGGGGCACCTGATGTAAGGACGGACTCTGCTGGGGGCACCTGATGTAAGGACGGACTCTGCTGGGGGCACCTGATGTAAGGATGGACTCTACTGGGGGCACCTGATGTAAGGACGGACTCTTCTGGGGGCACCTGATGTAAGGACGGACTCCGCTGGTGGCAGGCGACGTGGCAGGTGAAAAGCTCAAGGCTCTCACTGATTTGGCATTATAGTGAGTAGAATAATTTCATTTTATATTACAGTGTAATATTAGTAATACGCTTCGACTATCCTGACACCATAACAACCGTGGTGTCAGGATTATTAAAGCGATAACACCAGGTGTTTGGAGTATCCTTATCTGCTGATTGTTAAACTTTTTGGAATACACATATTTATATTGTTGTGTAGGATCTGGTCCCTCCTTCCCCCTCTCCCTCATTCATCTCAGACTCTAACCACACCCTTTAAGACACACCCCTTTTAGCCACGCCCACTATTTTGCTAAAACCACACTCATCTTTTTACCACTTTTTACTTCCCCCTCTGTGCCAGGCCTACGAATGAATGCCCCGCCCCTAATTATAACAAGACCCCGCCTACAAGCAAAAAAAGTGTCCCTATTAATTTTTTCACAATGTTGACAACTATGCAGTCCACACAGGGCATGTCTACACTGACAATCAGGGCACTGACCATCAGTTTCCTGATTATCAGTGTAGCCTATCAGTGCGGGCTGTCAGTGCTCATGAGTGCCACCTATCAGTGCCGCCTTTCAATGCCCATCATTGCCGCCTATCAGTTCTGCATGTCAGTGCAGCCTATCAGTGCAGCCTCATCAACACACATCAGTGAAGGAGTTAAATTACCTATTTACAAAATTTGCAAAAACATAAACTAAGAACATTTTTTTTTTTTCAACATTTTTGGTCTTTTTTCATTTAGCAAAAAAAAAAACTGTGGTTTTTACATACCGCCAAAAGAAAGCTCAAAAAAATAATAAAATGTAATTTGGGTACAGCATTGCATGACCGCGCAATTGTCTGTGTAGGAAGGGGGTGAAAGTGTCCTGTAGGCAAGTGGTTAACTTTTGGTGCTTCTGCCTAAGGTGACCAGACTTTTTCAATTAAATCCGGGGACATATATTTTTTTTTTTAACTAGTAACGGCGGCAATCAGCAACTCTCTGTCCATCGCCGCCCCCACCTCACAGGTTGTCAAGTCTTACTCTCCGGGCCCCGGCTACTACTGGGTGGGGAGCGGAGGAAGATCACTCTATCAGGGAAGGCAAGGTGATAAGCAGGCAGGCGGCCAAGGCAGAAGAACATGCGAGCGGAGCTAAATGGACATGCACCTGAAAGTGAAAAAATATTCCTTCCTCTCCGACCAGCACATGATCATCAGAAAGGGGCACAGATTATGGATAAGATGACACCCCTCCTAAGCTAGTAGGAACGGTGGAGTGGGGGTGTGTAATTCAGATTTTTTTTTTTTTTATTCTGCACTGACTGTCTTTGAAATTGCCCCAGTCCCTGTCCAAATCCAATCCGGGGACAAAACCGGTAACAGACTTGGTCCGGGGATAGTGTCCTCAATCTGGGGACTGTTCCCGGAAACCGGGGATGTCTGGTCACCCTACTTCTGCCTAGCAGCTGTAGCGCCTGGTTACTTTAGGTACCGGTGCTAGTTAAATTTAAGGGTAGATCAGAGTGTAGTTAATCTCTGATCCAGATTGTTAAGTGCAAAACAGGGTCTCTGTCTCAGCTGGGCTGTGCTGTGGGCTTATTCTGTTGTACTGAGGTGTTCTTCCAGCCCCGGTGTTGCAGGTGGCAGCAGTGGAGTCGAGGTTTGGGTGCTCTTTCCCAGCAGCCAATCAGGAGGGTTTGACCTTGCTGTGCATGCTGGGGAGGGGTATTTATGAGGCAGACCCCATTGGTTCTGGGTCTTCTTCTTCGAGTGTGGCACCCACCTTTAGGGTGACCACATCACGGCGTCCCGGCGTTATGGCCTACCTGGCCGGGGCGTGCGTGCCACGCAGTGTTCCTGGTTCCGGGACCATGTTGGCCCGGAGCATCTGAACAGCGACGGGGACCCAGTGAGTGACTGGGTTCCCACCTTTGAGGATTCCAAGCTGTATTGCTGTTCGGTGGGGAGTCCTTCTGAGGAGCACCCTTGAGAGGCTGGCTGTCCAAAAAGGCCTGGACAAACCATGGATCAAGGTAGCCGGACACTGAGGGATTGATCACCTGGCGACAAGTTGAAGGAGATTCAGGCGTAATTCATCTAAGGAGGGATATCTCCAAGAATTCAATCCAGAGAGGGCCTGTGGCAGAGGTACCTTTCTAAGGCTCACCAAGGAGGGTCTGTGGCAGAGACCTTTCCTCAAGTTCAAGTTCACCCAGGAGGGTCTGTGGCAGAGACTTTATCCTACAATTGTCCGAATGATACTCCGGCTGCCAGGTCAGTGAGAGGGGCCTGTCCGGGTACACTAAACCCACTCAGGCAGGAGTGGCGCAGAGAAGTGTTACGCTTGGGAGCAGGAATGTTTCCTATCATCACACCTGAATCTGCTGCTCTCTCTTCTTCTTCAACTTTACTTTCCTCACCACAAGTTTATTGTTTTTACCCGGCTGGGTAATAAAGAGCACGGCAAAGAACACCTGTTGCGGACATTCCTTTACTTCTACCAAATGCAATACGCATCATTTACCCCTAGGAATTCGGGGGAGCCATGAGGTAAATGTGCCACCCAAAACAACCAGCAGCTCCTCCGGGGGTAATGCTACACAGCACTGGGGTTTTTTGTTCAAATCCCAACAACGGCACTGCCTGCATGGAGTTTGCATGTTCCCCCTGGGCTTGCGTGGGCTTCCTCCCATACTAAAAGGCAGGGCCTGTACAAGGAAGGGGTGAATGCCCTAGGCGAGACAATTTACTAGAGGAAGGGATGCGCGAGTGAAGTGCCGGTGGTGCCTGGACTGTACACACAGGCTGCACTAGAATACTGCACAGCCAGTCAGATGCAACGATGTGCTGAGTGCGCTCCTGCACCTGGCACAAGCCAAGGATGAGCCCTTCAGTTCACTTCCCTGTCAGGCGGAACAATCTCCACCCGACACGTGCTTCCTAGTGCCATCTTGGCGTGACTTCACTGAGAGGCCAGCCAGGAGGCGGGAGTTGAGGGGAGCATAGAGTGCTGAGTGTGGGCAGGAGCATAGAGTACTGAGTGTGGGGAGGAGCATAGAGTACTGAGTGTGGGGAGGAGCATAGAGTACTGAGTGCGGGGAGGAGCATAGAGTACTGAGTGTGGGGAGGAGCATAGAGTGCTGAGTGTGGGCAGGAGCATAGAGTACTGAGTGTGGGGAGGAGCATAGAGTACTGAGTGTGGGGAGGAGCATAGAGTACTGAGTGCGGGGAGGAGCATAGAGTACTGAGTGTGGGGAGGAGCATAGAGTGCTGAGTGTGGGCAGGAGCATAGAGTACTGAGTGTGGGCAGGAGCATAGAGTACTGAGTGTGGGGAGGAGCATAGAGTACTGAGTGTTGTGAGGAGCATAGAGTACTGAGTGTGGGGAGGAGCATAGAGTACTGAGTGTGGGGAGGAGCATAGAGTGCTGAGTGTGGGCAGGAGCATAGAGTACTGAGTGTGGGCAGGAGCATAGAGTACTGAGTGTGGGGAGGAGCATAGAGTACTGAGTGTTGTGAGGAGCATAGAGTACTGAGTGTGGGGAGGAGCATAGAGTACTGAGTGTGTGGAGGAGCATAGAGTACTGAGTGTGGGCAGGAGCATAGAGTACTGAGTGTGGGCAGGAGCATAGAGTACTGAGTGTGGGCAGGAGCATAGAGTACTGAGTGTGGGCAGGAGCATAGAGTACTGAGTGTGGGGAGGAGCATAGAGTACTGAGTGTGGAGTGTAGCAAGATGGCAGAGACGGAACGTCACTTCCGTTTCAAAATCTGACGGGTCGCCTAATCCGATGAAATTTCGGAGCTGCGAGTGTGATCTAGAGGAGGAGGAGAAACCAAGCAATAGTAAGCCATCTGCAGATTAATTTACTAACTCCTTTTTTGGAGGGGTTAATAAATTACCCATGGCATTCTGCATAATATGCAGCATGAAGGGGTTAATGTGTATTGTCACTGGTGCTCTAGTGACAAGTGGCAGTTAAATAACCGCATTGGGCTGCATTAGTGGCACCAGTGTCAGTGTTAATTAACCCCTTCATACTGCAGCATGAAGGGATTAATTAACACTGACACCACTAATGCAGCCCAAGGGGGTTATAAACTGCTACTTGTCACTAATGCATCATATACATATACTGCGATGGGGTGGCAGCTACAAGCACCGCAATGTACCCATACGTCACTGCCTGTTTCAATCTAGGGTCACACTGTAGTGAACACAGACATTGCATTTGATTCGCACCTGCTCCGCAGTGCCGATCACATGCGATGTCTGTGTAATGCTAGTTCAGGCATACAGTTGTATGGCTGAAATCGCATTGGATTCGCACAAAAAAGTTGCAGGGACTTTTTTTTTGCTTCATTGGAATCGGATTGCATGGGTGTTGTAACCCATGTGATACAATTCCTGTCTGAATCCACCGTCTGAACCAATCTGGGGGTGTCATTAACATTGTATTGACAACTACAAGCGGGTCGCAGAGGGCAGTGTGAACTGCCTGCGGGAGAGATGCGATGTGGGAACTGTACTCGCATTGGCTCTCACATCGCTGCAGTGTAAACCTAGGCTTAGGGTTTTGGGTGCATGCCCCCGCCCGCTTACTCCCATCTGATTTGACACAGTGGGAGTCTGTCAGCAGATCCTGGCCAATGATTCATGGCCAGGACCTATGGACTGGCTGTGTCCAATCACAGCCCAGAGCCCTGAGTTGACAATCAACACAGGGCTCTTTATGGAGGGAATGGTCGCTTTTAAAGCAGGGAAAATAAACAAATCAGGATGCTGCCAGACAGCTAAAGGGAGCTGTTCGCAGGTGTCCCTCCAGATATCCGCTGAGCAGGCTGCGACTCAACTGCAGCTTACATTCTCACAGATTCCTTGCATGTAGATCCACGACGGTCCCAAGAGAGCCCGCCAGGCCTCAATCCATCCCTCTTATAGTCTCTTGCAGCGGTCTGCTGTTCCCCATCAGCCAGCTGGTAGTTGTAGTTTCACGTCAATCAGCCAGATGGCAAATCCCATCCGTACGGACTAAATGTCCCAAGATGCTTTGTTTTGTCTTGTCTCTGATTAAGAAGGTAACAAGTCAGCGTCGCACTCAACACTAGAGGGAAACAGCTCCTCCCTGAACAAAGCAACACAGTGTCCCCTGATTGCAGAAATAGGTAAATATCCAGCTCCTGGCTACAACAGAAAATAGTTTTTCATTTATATCATTAAAAATGAAAAACCTAGTGATGATCAAACATCACCAAAAGAAAGCTCTATTTGTGTGAAAAAACATACATTTCGTTTGGGTAGAGTGTTGCACGCAATTGCCAGTTAATGTAGGGCAGTGCTATGAAGGCGATACAATCTTCTGGAGCTCAAATGGTTATATTAAAAACTTTGTCAAATCCTCCCCCTTACTTTGAGTGACAGGTTATTTACATATCTCATGCACTAGCCTGAGACAGGCATTATTTTTTAATTCCCATCCTCACTCCTTTTCTGAAGTCATGTGGTTACTTTTCTGGATTTTGACTGGATGTTAGGGATCATAGCAGAATTTAGTGTAAGGGGAGTGTAGAGGTGGGCGTGGAGTCTACTGACATCACGACTCCACCCACCGAACTCCAGACAACAGACCCACCCACAGAATCTGCAGTTTTTCAGTTCTTATAACAAACAGAGGGGAGACATTTGACAGGTAAGGATACATGCAGGAGGCATCTATATCCTTATAGATCAGCACCATGGCAGTAGTTTAGAAAGGATGAGAGTGGCTTTACATCCACTTTAAAGCTCCACTTTAAAGTATCTTAATTAAAATAGTTACACACTACAAAGCAATGAGCAACGGTTGAAAGAATAATCACTCTTGTCATGATTATATAATGTAGGGCACCAGTGGCGGTGCGTCCATAAGGGCGCACGGGTGCTGCCCCCTCTCTCCTACCACCTCTATCACCAAAAAATAGTTTCATGCATTGCATGAATCTATCTATGCCCGCCACTGACACCCCCTATTCAAGTGCCCGGACCTTTTTGGGGCGTCGGGCACCTGAATTACAGCGGCAAGGTATTTTTTTGAATCCCCTGATTAGAGCCATAGGCTCGAATAGGCGTCAAAAAAGGTGAACAGCGAGTGCCATGCTGGCATGCTACCAACTGTGTACAGATTGCCTCCAGTTTGCCATATAACATTGTTTTTTGTTTAAAAAAAATACTCTGACTGCAGATGAAAGTGGAAAGTTCTTTTTATTAACATTTAAAGTGGAACTACACTGCACACCACAAACCCATAGCTCCCAACTGTCCCTGATTTGGAGAGGCTGTCCCTGATTTGGAGTAATGTCCTTCGGTCCCTCATTCTCCTCATTTGTCCCTCATTTTGGTCTGATCTATATATATGTATATAAAATGCACTTTTTATCTATGAACATTTTGTTTTTCAGCCCTAAACCTTTCATCTGATTTCTAAATCTCTGCATTTGTAAATTACAAAAGCCAATATAAAGTAATTGTGGTATAAAAAAGCACTGGGTTTAACCAATCTTGTTTTTTTGTACAATTCTCATTTAAGGGGGGCATGGCAAGGGGGTGTGTCCTATGCCTACATACTTTTGCTGACAGGTGTCCCTCATTCCCATCTCAAAAAGTTGGGAGGTATGCAACCAAAAACGCTATTTGATTCATTTTAATATTTGAAATAAGCTCCCCCCATCTATGTCTCTATGCTTTATTGTGCTGAGAAATCGCTTTGAAAAAAAAAAAAACTTGCATTTCTGGCAGTGGCCATCTTGAGTAAGGGCTGATGATTTATGTAGCATCTGCCCTTAACTCAGGCATGCAGAATGTGCCTAGCTAAAAAAGTCCCCTTTTCCCTCCTGAAGACTCCTGGGATGTATGACATCATCTACCTAGGCCTGGAAACCAGGAAGTAACTGAAAAAATGTAAAAAAAAAGTGTAAACCAATTAATTATGATATATTTTCCTATGTATTTACTAATGCTATAAGCATACAAAAATAAACATTAATCAATATTGATTGACAGAGTGAAGTTCTGCTTTAATTACAAAATGGTTTGTTTTGTGTATCGCTCACCCCTGAAGGAGCCGCTGATAATGAATAGGATGGCAGATTTACCTCATGGCTCTCTCCGAATATCTAGGGACGAATGGTGCACACAGCAGCAGTAAAGGAATGTCCACGAATAAATGTATTTTTATGTGCTCTTTATTACCCTGCCGGGTAAAAACAGTAAACAGGTGATGAAAGGGATAAAGATGAAAAAGGAGAACAGCAGATTCAGGCGTAGTATCTGGAACAATCCTGTTCCCATGCGTAACACTCTTACACCACTCCTGTTTGAGTGGACTTAGCGTACCTGGATAGGCCTCTCTCACTGACCTAGCAGCCGGAACACCACTCGAAGCTATTTAGAACAAAGTCTCTGCCACAGACCCTCTTAAATGAATGTTCAGAGAGGAACCTCTGCCACAGGCCCTCTTCAATGTAGATATGGAGATAGCCCTCCTAGGTAAAGTTACTCCTGGATCCTCTTTCTTTAACGTCGCCACAGGTACTGACTGAAAGAGGAGTCAATCCTTCAGTGTCCGGTCACCTCGATCCCCGGTGGTTCGTCAGAATCCTATTGGACCGCCAGCCTCTCATTGGCGCTCCTCAGATGGACTCTCCACCGAACAGCTAAACTCGCTTGGGATCTTCGAAAAGGGAACCCAGTCGACCACTGGGTCCCTGTCCTGCTCAAATGCTCCGGACCAACTTAGGCCCGAAACCGGGAACGCTGCATAGCACGTACACTCTGGCCAGGTAGGCCATAACGCCAGAGCGCCGTGATGTGGCCACCCTAAAGGTGGGTGCCACACCGGAAAAACCAACACCACAAAATGGCGTCTGTCTCATAAGTACCCTCACCCAGCATGCCAAGCGAGGCCCAAACCTCCTGATTGGCCGCTGGGAGAAAACACCCAAACCTCAACTCCACTGCTGCCACCTACCGTACAGGGGTGGGAAAACACCCCAGCACGACAGAATGAGCTAAAACAGAGGCCCTCCCCAGAATTGAAATAAAAATCAGAGTCACTTATACTCTGATTATACTCTAAATTTTGATAGCACCGGTTACCTTGAAAGTAACCAGGCGCTACATTTGCAATTGTATACGCTATATTATTTTATTTGTGTGGCAGTGGAGTTCTCCTTTAAAACGCCTAGAGAGAACCTAACCTGTCTATCTATGGTAATAAAGCCTGAATCTGAATGCTTGAAGCATTTGCTATTGCACACAGAAATTCTCCATCTTGCTATGCTACATAGCAGTTCTAACTATTAGGAAATTCTTTTCCATAGGGTGCTTTTATGAGTCAAATTACTGTACATCTTTTGTTTATACCAGGCTTTGTTTCCAGATGAATACCAAACATGCATGAGGCTCTCTATATCGAATGCATAAACAGGATTGTGGGCTGCCGTTTGCAAGAATAGCATGTCACTGTTTGTTTGAAACACTACTAACAGTCCCCAGACACATGTTAACATCCCTAATCTCCCAACCTAATTACATCTTTTTTTCTGAAAACCATACTCAAAAAGCTGTTCAATTCCCAGGCTGGAAGAATATAAAATATGTCTTATTTACTAAGATGGATTCGTTACTGTAATGTATGCTTACCCTTGCTGTACTGAGCAGCAGAATTCCACATTTCAGATATATTTAAAATGTACCTTTTGCTAATATAACTTGTGATACCACAATGGTGTCAGTAGATCATATTATTATACAGGATTTATATAGCACCTACAGTTTACGCAGTACTTTACAATTTTAGTGCCCTGCTCCCATTGAGTGGGCGCTATGTGTTAAATTATAGTTGCCTGAGCAGTAGATTTGGCTCAGGATGATTACTCTAAATTGTTGGTTCTGAACTTCTGATCAGTTCGGCTGGGTTGCATAAATTTCCCCCTGACGGTGGGTGTCGCTGTCACCGCAGGTCACGATTGGAAAGGCAACAGGCTGGATGTATTGGGTGTCTCTCTCTCAGAAGAGGCTCAGGGGGCATGGTCAAGGGGGTACTTTAGTGACAGACGGGGTTCGTCTTCCGATCCCGACCTGAGGGCCCTCCTGGCCTCGGGGATGCTGGTCTGTTTTGTAGCCTCGGGCAGGCTGGCCCAAGGCCTGCTGGCTGGGAGTGGGCCCAGGAATGGTCCTTCGCTGCCTTGTCTGTGGAGGGAAGCTAAACCAGTGAGATTCAGTTGATGGACGTACCCTGACAAAATTACCTCACTGTGCTGCCGGTCCGGCTGAAAGATTCTTGGCACCGTGAGTCGTGTAACTTTTGTTGGAACTATATTGGGTGTGCAGTCGCTTACATGATCTTGTGGCAGAGGATCGTGGGACCGCCTGAAGACACTCATTAGGTCTGTGTCGGAGACTTTGTCGAGCTTGGCATCAGCTGCTGGGCCGGTGGAAGTGGGCCTGTCTGGTGGTTGCTGAAAATCCAGTGTGGAGCTGAGTTAATCCTCTGGATCTGAGTTGTGCCCGTGGTCCGCAGGGCGAAGGTGCCTGAGTCTTTTCCTGTCCCTCTACCCCTCTGTTGGAGAACTTTGTTAATAAAACCCTTGAAAGAGACTTTGTGTTGGTGCGTACATGCTTCTGGACAACTCTTCAAGTATGGAACAGTAAGGTAACGGCAGGCCCAAATCTAAACCAGCAGCTCCTTTGGGGGTAGTGCTACACAATTAAAAGGAGGACAATTACAATACAGACCAATACGGAAGGAATAGGATGGCCCTACTAATGGAGCTTACAATCTAAAGGGAGGAGGAGGAGGTGGTACAAAGTGTAATAGCTGCAGGGAATGATCTGATGGAGGGGACTCAAGTACAGTTCTTAGGTGAAGGTGCGGTAAGCTTCCCTGAATAAGTGAGTTTTAAGGATTGCCTAACGGCGAACAGGGTAGGAGCTGACCAGACATACTGGGGCAGGAAGTTCCAGAGGATAAGAGGCTTTGAAGAAGTCCTGTAGGTGAGCATGGGAGGAGGTAAGAAGGGAGATAGAGAGCAGGAGGCCCTGGGAGGAGCGTAGAGGAGGCTTTGGGCGATATCTGCAGATTAGCTGTATTCTCTGATGTATTGGCCTAACCAAAGAATTGAGTGCCTGCATTATGTATGGATATCATGCCTTTGCTTTGCCCATGTTGGCTTTCCTCCTCCCCAAGACAAATGCTCACCTTAGCTCTCCTATTGCTCCATTCGGTTGTGGGGAGTGAAAAGAAGAACCTGCTTTCTCCCTGTAAAGTAATGGGCTTCCAATGTAACTACAGTATGTCACACAAAACAAGGTAAATAAAGTGGGGGTTCTTCAGCATTTTTTTTTCATACTGCCCTCTGAAAAGCACCCCATGGTGGCTTGCTTTCCAGAAAGTAGTATAGCAATGACATTCAGGAGGTGCTATTGCCACTTCTTTAGGCCTCCTTTTTACTTGAATTTTTTCATTTTACTGGACCACGCCTGAACTGCGAGCCAAGTGTTCGGTCTCAAAGGGCAAATTTGACAGGTGCTGACTGTAAAACTTTGCAGCCCAAGTTAAAAGAGAAGTTTGGGATATATAAAAGAAAAATTATGCTCAACTAGGTGGAGCCAGCATCAGTCTGATGCTGCATGTGTCCCCTGCCAGCTCTGTAAACTGAGCACTCAAACAATGTGGATCGCTGGGTGGCATGTGCCAGGTTGGTGTGGCATAGGGCAGGTTGGGGTGGTATGTGGCAGGTTGGGGTGGTAAAGGGCAGGTTGGGGTGGTATAGGGCAAGCTGGGGTGGTATAGTGCAGGTTAGGACTCTATGTAGAGACAGACAGTGTGCAGTAACTTACAGCATGCCCCGAAGATGAAGACATCCGGAGCTTCTGTGTTGTCACCTTTTTCTCCTTCAGCTGCGGGATCAGCTAGAGCGAAGGAGTCTGTGGAAGGAGTGGAGGAGACAGCCACACCCCTAGCTCTGCCCACGAACTCCAGCTGCCTCTGTTAATATAGGAGATCCCAGAGGGAAAGCTTAAGACGGGGGAGAGTGTTCGAGGCAGCCTCCCCCACACGGCTTGGTGCCCTGCTCACACCGCTCCGCTGCAGCTCTGCAAGTGCAAGCAGAAGCAATATAGTACAGTGTGTAGCGGTGGGCAGCGGCCCCAGTATCACCCCCCAAACCCCCATAGCAACGCCCCTGAGGATACTGCACAATACCATGTCACTTGTCCTGTATGCTGAGTGTAATTCTCAATGTCTGTTCTTATTTTGTATGGATGGATGGTGCACAGTAGTACATCACTTGTTCTGTATACTGGGTATAATTTATATTATCGGCTCGCATCCTGGGTATATGTGTACTGCACAATATTACTTCTTTTAATCTGTATGCATGGTATAATTCTCAGTAGTTGGTATTATTCTGTATACATTGATAGTGCATAGTACATCTTTTCTTGTTATCTTTTCTGGGTGTAATTCTATTCATGTTTTTATACCAGTTATGATTAAACCATCTAATCATTAAGCTATCCAGGCCCCTTGGATGAAGACATACCCTTATATGAGGCATGCCGTGCACATACTGCCTTGTCGCCCTGTAAACTGTTCTTCCAGGTTGACATCTGTGAAGTGCTGCAGCAGTGAATGGTAAATGCAGAAGCTGTCACAGAGTTGGAAACTGTGCTTGACAGAATGATTGTGGGTAGAAATAAGAGAAACCATTTCCATAAATTTGAATTCTCCGTGGATCTCTGTTTTGTCAGTCCCAGGTGGGGACTGGAGAATGAATCAAATACAGTATTTGCATACCTCTGCTCATTAAGACAAGTTTCAAAATTAAAGTAGACTTCCAACTTCCTAACTAGCCATAAAACTGTCCCCTCCCCTGTCCTAGCACCTATGCTGACTAACCTGTGTAAAAAAAGGATGTATATGCTTAAATTTTTTTCAGCCCTCTCTAGTCCAGACACGTGATCTGGCTATCCTATGTCAGCCAGCGGCGGCTGCAGGGGAGAGGAGGGAGCGCAGAAAACAGCTGGGACATGCCAGTCTATGGGTTGCATTGTCATTCCCAGTTATTGATGAGCGGTCTCCCCTGCTGCCACCGGGGATCATGTGACCGCACACCAGAGCGGGCTGAGAATAGGTAATTGTATACATCATGGGTGCTCAACCTGTGGCCCTCCAGCTGTAGCAGGACTACAAGTGCCATCATGCTTTTGCAGCCCAAGTTAAAGAGAGGTTTGGGATTCATAAAATAAAAATGATACTTACCTAGGTGGAGGCAGCATCGGTCTGATGCTCTGCCTTTGGGAGTCATGCCTGTAACTGTAATGCCGCGTACACACGATCATTTTTCGGCATGAAAAAAAAACGTTGTTTTTCAGCATGTCCAAAAAACGAAGTTTTTTCAACTTCATCATTAAAAACGACGTTGCCCACACACCACCGTTTAAAAAAAATGATGAACAAAGCGCTGTGACGTACAAAACGTACAACGGCACTCTAAAGGGAAAGTTCTATTCGTCTTTGGGCTGCTTTAGCTGATTCCTTGTTAGTAAAAGACGATTTGCGATTTTTTGTCTGTTACAGCGTGATGAATGTGCTTACTCCATTATGAATGGTAGTTTTACCAGAACGAGCGCTCCCGTCTCATAACTTGCTTCTGAGCATGCGCGGGTTTAAAACGTTTTCGCCCACACACGATAATTTTTTACTACCCGAAAAACGACATTGTTTAAAACGACGTTAAAAAATTCAGCATGTTCAAATTTTTTTTTTGTCGTTTTTCAGAAGATGAAAAACGATGTGCAGCCAAGCGATCATTTTAAATGACGTTTTTAAAAACGTCGTTTTTTTAATGCCGAAAAATGATCGTGTGTACGCGGCATCAGCCTTGCAATGCCTCATGGGATTTGTAGTTCTGCAACAGCTGGAGGACCACGGGTTAAGCACCCATGGTATACATCTTTCTTTGCACAGGGTAGTCAGAATCAGATTAACTTGCCACCACCAGTGGCTGACTTAGCTTTTTGAACCCCTCTTACCTTTTTTTTTGTGAATCAAAAGGTTTTTATTGCTCATAAAACATACTGTTACAGGAATACGATAAACAGAATGACATCTTGCATCAATACATTTTAGTCTATTACAACAGAATTGCTGGTCATACATCATAGACTTTACTACACAACAGTGCTCACATGTCCTATGCCACTAAACCCCACCAAGTAGCCTAGTTTGAACCAATTCCAAAGGGCTTAGGCCAGGTATCGCAAGCCAGGGATCCCAAAGTTTAAGGAACTTCCCTGCGTTACCTCTATGCTGGTAGATAAATTTCTCCATTAGCAGTGTCTTACCCATATGCTGGACCCAGGTCTTTAGCAAAGGCGCCTCCCTTGATTTCCAATGTATGAGAATGAGCTTTCTTGCCTGAAATAGAGCTCTAGCGAATGCCACCCTGGTGCCTTCCTCCTCAATCACCCCCTCCAGGACACCTAGTAGGCAATGGAGCGGCTCCATAGGGACGTTGGTCTGGAACACCGAATTCAGCGTAGCCAGAACCTCAGTCCAGTATCTGTGTAACTTGGGGCATCGCCAGAGCAGGTGAATCAGATCCCCCTGAGCCGCCCTACAGCGACCACATAGCGGATCCGGAGATCTGCCCATTCTAAAAAGTTTGACCGGGGTGAAGTGCACCCTTAACAGTATGTAGAGCTGGGAGACTTTCTGTGATACATTTAGTGAACAGGTATTAACGGCCTGCAGCGCCTCCTCCCATGCCTCACCCTCCAGGGGTCCCAAGTCTGTCTCCCACTGTTCCGCCACCTTCATCGGGTACCCCTCAAGGAATGACGCCAAAAGCATGCCGTAGCATTGCGATATCATGCCCCTGGTGTCCTGCGCGGAACTTAACATTCGGAAAACGGGTGTGGGGGACTGAACCCACTCTACAGCTACCCCCTGGGCCTGCACTGCGTGCTGTAATTGCATATAATAAAACTGCATGGTGGGTGGCAAGTTAAATCTGGACCTCAGCTCACTAAAGGACATCAGAGCCCCCCTCCGAAAAATATGCCTAAGGTGCGTAATCCCCACGGATCTCCATCTGTGGCCCTGGTCAAGTTTGGCCAGTTCCACATATGCGTCATTCTCCCAAATGGGACTAAACTCAGTAAACCCCAACACATCTTGAAGCTGCCTGACCTTGTTCCACACCTTCTGGACAAGAGCGTAGGTGGGCATACGTTTGTTGGGTCTATGGAACCTGCGGGCCTCCAACCCCTCAGGGATCGAGGCTGCCCCAGATCCCCGCAGCATAAGCCTAGCCGAGGAGGTCGTGGGCAGAGGATCCATGACCCCTATTAGGTGTTGCAGCTGTGCCGCCAGATAATACAACCATGGATTGGGCAGAGCCAGGCCTCCCCCCTCCTTTGGGCGCTGGAGCTGTTCTAGCTTTATCCTAGGGGGTTTAGTGTGCCACAGCAGCTGTCGAAAGAGAGAGTTGACTACACGAAATATTTTTAGGGTGATAACAATCGGCGCGTTATGAAGGAAGTACAGCAGTTGCGGCATTAGTATCATTTTGATAAGGTTGGTTTTACCCGCCAGTGACATCTTCAGTCTATTCCATATCTGAATTTTATCCCTGAATCTGGACAATAAGGGGTACACATTGAGCTTACAGTAATCGGTTATCAAGGGGGACACCCAGACCCCCAGATATTTAAAGGACGTCACTATGGGGACCGGGCACGGCAGATTACTCCCGTGCGTCGGCTCCCCATCCAGGAACATCAGGGCTGACTTTGTCCAGTTGATGGTGAGGCCTGAAAAGCGACCAAAGTCAGTGATTATGGCCATTACTTGTTGAAGGGATTCCTCTGCATCCTCCAAAAAGAGGAGCATGTCGTCCGCATACAACATGATCTTTTCGTGCATGTCACCATATCTGAACCCGCGGACCGACCCACAATCCCTCACCAGGGCCGCCAGAGGCTCAATAGCCAGAGCAAAGAGCAGGGGGGACAGGGGACAACCCTGCCTGGTCCCCCTGCCCAGAGCAAAAGCATGGGACATCCTATCAGCCATTCGTACGGCCGCCTTGGGCGCAGCATACAAAAGACGTACCCACCTCAAGAATCTGGGACCGAATCCGAATTTGGACAGCACCGCCCACAGGTACCGCCAGCCGACACTGTCGAAGGCTTTATTAGCATCTAACGACAACAGTGCCCTGTGGCCAACGGAGTCCGAGGGGGTCTGCATATTTAAATATAACCGACGGAGATTCGTCGCGGTGGATTTACGCGGCATAAAGCCCGCTTGGTCGGAGTGTATAATGGATAGGATAATTTTATTCACCCGTATAGCCAGTATCTTCGCAAGAATTTTGACGTCGCTTTGTAAAAGGGAAATAGGCCGGTATGACCCTGGATCCAGAGGATCCTTACCAGCCTTCAGCAGCAGAACAATGTTCGCCCTTGTCATGGATGTAGGTAGGTCACCCGTATCAAACGAATGATTGAACACCTCGAGCAACTTGGGAAGCAATGTCTCCCCATACTGAGTGTACACTTCAATGGGTATACCATCGTCGCCCGGGGCCTTACAATTAGGAAAAGAAGAAGCCGCCTCCCGGAGCTCCTCCAGGGTGAGCGGCCTCTCCAGCTCAGCCTGCGCCGCGCCGCTCAATACTGGGAGTGTAACCGCATCAATATAACCCTGCAACTCTGCGTCTGTAAAATCATCTCGCACCTTGTACAATTCCGAGTAGAAATGAGCTAGCTCCTCCAAAATCAACTCAGGTTCGTTCACCAGCCGTCCCTGCGTGTCGCGTATCGCTCCTATGGCAGGAGACGCCTGTTGAGACCTGGCAATTCTGGCCAGCAAACGGCCAGTCTTCTCCCCCTCTTCATAGTATGCCTGCTGGGTAAAGAAGCGCTTTCGCTCCGCGGCGGAGGATCTCAGCCGGTCCAGGGAATCCTGGCCCGACGTCCACGCCTCCCTCGCGGGCTCCGATGGGTCTAAGACATATGCTAGCTCCAGCTGCCTCACCTGGTCCTCGACCCGATCTAAAAGATCGGACGAGTTGTGTTTAATGACTGCAATTTCCTCAATAAATGTTCCCCTCAGACAGGCCTTAAGGGCATCCCAACTCATGGCTCGATCCTCCCTTCCCCAGTTCTCCTCAAAATACTGTTCCATTCTGCGTGTAATCTGATCATGGGAGGTAAACAGCTTCAGCCAGAAGGCGTTTAGTTTCCACGGGGCCCTGGGCAGTGAGGAGATCGGGCGGGTAGTCAGGTGGGCCACCAGTGGGGAGTGGTCGGAGACCCCCCTCGGGAAGTACTCTACCTTAGGGATCATATGGAGAACCTGAGGGGACCCCACACACAAATCTATACGGGACAGGGACCCATGAGACTTAGAGAAGCAAGAAAACTGCTTGACCATAGGGTATCGAGCTCTCCAAATGTCTAGCCACCCTACCTCCCCCAGCAGTCTACTCAGTACAGTTCCCCTGCTTCCCCGAGGCACCCGGGTTGGGGGGTGTCTGTCTATCCTAGGATCAATACATGCATTAAAATCCCCCATTACCAGAACAGGAACATCAGGCTTGTTGCCCAGGTATGCCAGAAACAGCTGCAATATCTCTCGAGAAAAAGGGGGGGGAATATACACAAAGGCTAGCACCATGGTAACTGTAAATATCTTGCAATACAAAAAGACATATCTGCCTAGGGTGTCTATGGCTGCATCTATTTCCTGGTAGGCCAAGGAGCTATGTACCAGCACACTCACCCCCCGAGAGTAAGAGGTATGAGTGGAGTGGTAGGCCTTGCCCACCCAGGAAAATCCCAGACACCCTACCGTGTCCATCGTGAGGTGAGTCTCCTGTAGGCCTACAATGCCAGGAAGAAATTTCTTCAGGCCCGAGCGAATCATAGTGCGTTTTAGTGGGTCATGTACCCCTCGGACATTCCAGGTCACTACCGGGGTGGTGGCCATGGCGGAGTCAAGTGATAACTGTGGGCCAAGGCCCAGGGCCAACAGTCCAGCCAGTAAGTGAACAAAAAGTGGTGTATACCTGCAAGCAATTGAGCAAAAACCATGAAAAAGAAAAATTTGAGCAACTGTGACCACGTCTCAGCCCCAGCCGGGGCGGGAACATGTCTTCTCTGTGGGTATCTAATACGTGGACCCATCAAACAATGTGTGCCAACCGGGCACATAAACAAACAGTCCCCCAGCAGGGGTGTAGTAAGGGCACCAAACAGTATATAGGTGCATGCCCCCCACTGTAGCATAGAGTCCAGGGGGGGTATATTCACATCTGCCGAAGCTCTAAGTAGACGCTAATAAAGTAAAAGAGGGTAATATCCCGTTCAAAAGGTAACAACTTATCTTGTCTGCGGCGAAAACTTGTATCCTGTGGGGGTGAGTGTGGGGTCTCAATCTCCTCTGTCGTCCTCTCGGCGTCCCCTCAGACCTTGCTCATTATGATCCAGCCACTGCGCTGCCTCTGCGGCGGTTTCAAAGAAGGTGGCTTGACCCCTCACCGTGACTCGGAGCTTCGCTGGGAATAGCATGGCATATGTGACTTGTATTTTCTGCAACCGCTTTTTGACCTCCGCAAATTTGGCTCTCTTGCGCTGCACCTCAGCCGAAAAGTCCGGGTAGAACGAGATCCTGGCTCCGTTGTAGTGCACCGAACCCCTTTCCCTGGCCAGCCGTAGGATTATCTCCCTGTCCCGATAGTTAAGAAGTCTGGCCAGCATGGACCTGGGGGGGCTGCCTGGTGGAAGGGGCCTGGGAGGCGTGCGATGCGCCCGCTCCACCGCGAACAATGTAGTAAAGGCCTCCTTGCCAAAGATATCTTGGAGCCAGGTCTCTACAAAGGCCGTGGGGTCCCTACCTTCCACCTTCTCAGGGAGTCCCACTATGCGGACATTGTTCCTGCGCAGGCGGTTCTCAATGTCGTCTGTCTTTGCGTTGGCCTGCGCGGATTGCTGTAGGGCAGATCTGGTGTCCCTAGTAAGGGGTGGAAGTGCATCCTCCACCTCGCTGACGCGGCCCTCCACAGCCGTGGTCCTCTCCCTGATCTTCTGGAGGTCATGGCGCATAAGGGACACCGTCTCAGTGAGCTCCCCAAATTGCATTTTCAGTCCATCCACCGAGGCAGTGACCGACGTGGTGCATTTCTGCACTGCCCGGAGGATCTCACCGAGCGTGGGTTGCGGGGCCTCTTCCTGTAGTTCCCCGAATAAGTCCTGCATGGTGTCGGATGAGCTCTCCAGAGGCAGCGTGTCATCCATAGCCGAGTCGCCATTTTGGCCCTGCACTCTCTGCGCCCATGTCAGTTGCGACGACGCAGGGGAGCTGGTGGGCCCCTGTAGCTTTTGTGTGTAGTAAAGCATATCTTTGGGGGGCTCCCTCCCCTGTTGCTTAGTCGTTTTAGGAGTCTTACCGCCACCCTCCGCATGTTTCTCAGCGCCGCGCGCTGCCTTAGGTTGCTGCGAGGCCCCAGCGCCATCTTGGAATTCCATGGTCACCGCTGCTGCGGCTCCCTTCTCAGGTTTACGGGTCATCCGGACCCTGCCGATCTTCCAGACCCCCACCGCTATGACCAGTAAGGCAGCGTGCCTCCGGGGAATCGATCGCCTGCAGTTGCTGTTGTCGGGAACCGGATCAAATCAGGATCATTAGCGGGAGCTCCGTGCTCTGCGACCGCTCACATGCCTGTCCAGGCCACGCCCCCCCCTCTTACCTTTTTAGCTGGGTTTTTGCCCAAATAACATACTCACATGCCCAGTAACCCCAGCTTTTTCTTGCTGTGATCCGCATCAGGCGCCCTGAGGCCCCGTACACACGTCCAAGGAACTCGACGGGCAAAACACATCGTTTTGCTCGTCAAGTTCCTTGTGAAGCCGCCGAGGATCTCAGCGAGCCAAGTTTCCCCGTAGACTAACGAGGAAATAGAGAACATGTTCTCTATTTGGCCCGACGAGATCCTCGTCGGTTTCCTCGGCCGAAAGTGTACACACGGCCGGGTTTCTTGGCAGAATACGGCTCCGATCGAGTTTCTGGCTGAATTCTGCTGAGAAACTCGGTCATGTGTACGGGGCCTCATGGTGCACCTAGTCCTTCAGCCTCTGTCTGTAAGCAAATGCTTCTTGGGATAGCCAAAGCAAGAAATACATTAAATAAAAGGTAAATAACCAAAAAAAGGAAGTTGGCTTTTTACGATTTTAGGGAGGGGGATGTATGCTAAGGTGCTTTTTGGAACTCCACTTAAATTGTATCTTTAACATGGTAAGAATTAGCTTGCATAAATTTCATTTCCTGATTCTTCCCTGAATGCAGCATATTCTAAAATACTTTTACATTTCAAAAACAGAAAAAGTTAAAACTTTTTTATCTTTGAAACTTTAAAAAAATTTCCAGGTATTTTACTCTCCTTTAACTCGTTAAACGGTTGTACTTGTGAGCCATGATGAAACATTTGGGCACGTTTAATAACACTTTGCTAATGAGTGTCAGGCAATAAAACAGCAATCGTCTTACTTCCGTATGGTAATTGCATGGATATAGTAACCTGCAACCCATTTTAATTATCCCAGGTTCATTGCTTTCTTCTCTGACATGCAATACAAAAAGGCAATTATAATTTAGTGCCAGGGGGCTATACTCTGCGAATGTAAGTAAAGATCAGACAGTTAATGATATTGCATTGGGCCTTAGGCATCACGCCTTTATTGCTAAAAGGTTTAATGGTTGTAGGTGAAGGAATATATAGTAGCACCTGCAAACATCACTGCGTGTCTTCGGAATCTACAGTGGGCTATTTGGCAGTTATTATATCAGATGTGCGAAGATGCATTAGTACTCGGGGAACAGAGTGCTCCTTCAGTGCTCACATTTGTATAAAAAATCTATTTACTGCTAATTTGATGCAACTCATTACCTGTGTCACAAATAATAGCCTTTGTTGCAGAGAAAAACAAGTCATGGTCCCAGACTGTATTAACAAGCAGCTTTTTGTTTCCTGCTCAGTTAACTGTTGTAAAATGTTCAACAAATGTGACTTGACGTTTGCTGCTCCTATTAAGGCTGTGAGCGGCTGAGTACAATGTGATTCAATGTGGTTAAGGCTAGCCATACTCTAACTGATTTCACAATGTGACCGTGTCAGATTTTACTCACTGCTTCATACATTTTGACAGAAATTTGATCATTACACTCAGACATTTCTTTATTTAATTCTATTGTAGCCAGCAAAACAATATAGCATCTACCTCCATATGTGTCAGCCAATGCCCAAATGATATTTATAAAACGAACACATGGTTAAAGTTTAACTAAACTCGTACAATACTGTGAAAAAGTATTTGCCTCCTTTCTGATTATTTTTTGGGGGGGGATTTTTTGGGTGAAATCCTCTCTAAAGCTGATGAACCAGCCAAAATTAAATAACTCAGAACATCAAAAAAAAAATATTATTACACAAAGATAATCCGAATAAATACAAGATGCAGTTTTTAAATGATGATTTAATTTATTAAGGCAAAACAGCTGTCCAAAAATGCCTGGCTTCATGTGAAAAAGTAATTGCCTCCTAAACCTAATAACCAGGGCTCAAGTCCTGCGGGAACGCGTGGGAACGGAGTTCCTGCACTTTTTTCACAGCAGGAACGCAGTTCCCTTTGCAGGACTAGAGCAGCCGAGCCGCCCGAACCAATCCTTCCCTAAGCGGCGATGCCCAGCTTGAGTCACTGTCAGGGGCAGGTGAACCTTAGTAATCCTTTGTTACTGGCCGCTTCCTGTATACGGATTCATCAGGTAGTGTGCGGGTATTCCGTCACTTCCTCAATGCCGCAATGTCTCCTGGGAGCTTTTGTCATTGTTCCCAGGAGACATTGCGGAGGTCTGCCGCGAGTTATAGCCGGATTTAGAAAGAACTTTAAGCAAGTTCTTTGTAAATCCCGCGATAACTCGTGGCAGACCTCCGCAATGTCTCCTGGGAACAATGACAAAAGCTCCCAGGAGACATTGCGGCATCGAGGAAGTGACGGAATACCCGCACACTACCCGATGAATCCATATACAAGAAGTGGCCAGTAACATAAAGGATTACTAAGGTACAGTGGATCGAAAAAAAAAAAAAAAAACATGCGGTTTAGTAATTATGCATATGAGCGAATCATTTTTTTTTTTGGTGGGGGAGTGGATCTTGGGTGGGAGTTCCCACACTTTTTTCGCCAGGACTTGACCCCTGCTAATAACTGTGCCACCCTTGGCGACAACAAATGCAATCGAGATTTTGCAATAACTGCCAATGAGTTTTTCACATTGCTGTGGAGCAATTTTGGCCAACTCTTCTTTGCAGAATTGTTTTAATGCATGACCCAAGTGCACTTGGGCTTGAGGAGACAAAATGATGGCTGGACATTCTCCTTTAGGATTTTCTGGTAGAGCTCAGAATTCATGGTTCCATCAATTATGGTAAGTCGTCCAGATCCTGAAGCTGCAAAGCAACCACATACCATCACGCTACCACCACCATGTCTGACTGTGTGTATGATGTTCTTGTTATGAAATGCTGTATTCATTTTTTGCCAGATGTAACGGGTCGCACACCTTACAAAAAGGTAAATTTGGCCTCACCAGTCTACAGAATATTTGACAAAAAGTCTTGGGGATAATCAAGATTTTTTTTTTTGTAAATGTGAGATGCATATTTTGGGTCAAATCCTCTCTAAAGCTGATGAACCAGCCACAATTAAATATTTCAGAACATCAAACTATTTTATTATTACACAAAGATAACCTGAGTAAATACAAAATGCAGTTTTTAAATGATGATTTTATTTAAGGAAAAAAAGCTGTCCAAACATGCCTGGCTTCATGTGAAAAAGTAATTGCCCCCTAAACCTAATAACTGGTTGTGCCACCCTTGGCGGCAACAACTGCAATAAAGATTTTGCAATAAGTGGCAATGAGTTTTTTACATTGTTGTGGAGCAATTTTGGCCCACTCTTCTTTGCAGAATTGTTTTAATGCAGCCACATTGGAGGGTTTTCCAGCATGAACAGCCTGTGTAAGGTCATAATACAGCATCTCAATTGGATTTAAGTCTGGGCTTTGACTAGGCTACTCCTAAACCAATCATTGTCCTGCTGCATAACCCAACTGACTCTGATGTAAGAGGGAACTCTGTGCTGGCTGGGTTATAGTAACATAACCTTCATGTCAATTGAGAAATATGTTTTATTTTTATTTAAGTTAAAGCGAAGCTCCACCCTAAAGTGGAACTCCTGCTGATCGGAATCCTCCCCCCCCTCCGGTGTCACATTTGACACCTTTCAGGGGGGAGGGGGGTGCAGATACCTGTCTAAAGAGAGGTATTTGCACCCACTTCCGGCCACACAGTATCGGGTAAACTGCGGGCATGACGTCACCTCCCGCCCCCCCCCCCCCCGGTGGTGTTCTGGGAACACTCGGCTCCCAGTACACAGCGGGAGCCAATCGGCAGGCGTAGCGCGACTCGCGCATGCGCCGTAGGGAACCGGGCAGTGAAGCCAGAGCGCTTCACTTCCTGGTTCCCTCACCGAGGATGGTGGGGGGGCAGCAGAGTGACGAGTGATCGCTCGTCCTCTGCTGCGGACGGCGCTGGACTCCAGGACAGGTAAGTGTCCTAATATTAAAAGTCAGCAGCTGCAGTATTTGTAGCTGCTGGCTTTGAAATATTTTTTGTTGAGCGGACATCTGCTTTAAACACATTGATAATAGCATTAGCTATGTGTATATAGTTCAAATATTGATATTTGCACTGTTTAGCACTAAAAACAGGAATTGTAGGTACTTTTTTGCAGTGGCAGTAAAAAATTTGGATCTTCCAGTAAATTTCGTGCTTTTTTGCCAGTAAAAAAATAGTGTCATTTGTAAATGTTGTCGTTCAGCCAGTAAATTTCACTTCATCCTTCCCGTCAGAGTGTGTGAGGTCTAGTACTTCCTGTCCCTACGCGTGGCGTCACGTGACTTCATCAGGAAGTCAGGAAGTCACGTGACGCCATGCGTAGGGACAGGAAGTACTAGACCTCACACACTCTGATGGGAAGGATACGAGCTCGCTGCTAGTTTTTGTTTGGAACGTCCTGTTTACTTGCAATATGAGTTTTATACGTTTTTATTATATTAAATATTTTTTATGCGGAGCTGTACCATGTGTCTTCTTCTCCCTGTGTCCATCTATATCCCCTGAGCACTTATGTGCCAATATCCAGCGCATGCCAAGGTGGAAGCGAAAGGGAGAAGACTATTGTACAATCAAGATCTTTAACTGGACCGTGCGAACTCGCTGTTCGTTGGAGATAGGCCCACTGCTCACGGCCTCCATGTGAGTGCATGTGCATGTGATTCATTATTTTTTCATTTATCTTCACAGTACTATGCAATTTTTGCCTTTTTTCTCTTATCTTTTAACATGACCATCTGACGCAGAGGCTATACCCAACCATAAGCCGCGCTGGGCCCTTGAACTTACTTAAAGTGCCATTAGGCTGTCCGTGCTGTGGCCCTGAGGTGAGCATTTCATACCACTAGAGGTGTTTGCACTGAAGATAGCCTTTTTTCCAAACACTGGAGTTTGGTTCTTTATCACATCATCGTTCACAGCCCACCAAGGACTGCACTTATTTACCTACTTTCTGTATGTTAGACTTTCACTTGTTTTTTGCTTTTTGCCTTACTGGACTTTGCACTCCACTTTTGTGTGGCATTTATAGTTTGGTTCTGCGGTATCAACCTTGGATTTATATACACTAATTATGTATTTATAGTATTGTGTTATTACATTTGTGTTTGTATTTTGTAATATACACCTTTTGCACACTGTCATTTACTCTCAGGCCACTCACCCTTACTGCCTAGATTGGATATTGCTTTCAGTGATCCCCCCGCCTAATTGGTGGGATTTTTCTTTGTATGCTTACCTGCCTCCATGGAAACCCGTGCATGCTCGATGAGACTTTGACGCATGCGCGGTAGCTTCAAAAGCATAGGTAGGTGAGATGATGGCGGCGACGGCATCGATTGTGATGAGCGCATGCTCGTCGTAGTTGATGTCGTCACCGCGTTCTTGCCATTCAAAAGAATGGCAGTTCTTTTAAATGTGCGTCTGTACACAGGGCTTGGCAAGAAAATCTTGCCAGGAATCCCATCGAGAAAACCAATGGTTTTTATTTGACGGGATTCTTGCCCGTGTGTACAGGGCTTGAAAGTTTAGGCACCCAGTACTTCATTGTGGGGGCAGTACACATGAACCCTAAAGTTCTAAATAAAGAGGGGTTTTGGAGGTTCTGTCTCTGTTAATATAAACTACTTTAACCACTTCCCGCCCGGCCTATAGCCGATCTACGTCCGGGAAGTGGTTGTGAAATCCTGACAGGACGTTCACGAACGTCCTGCAGGATTTCATGCCGCGCGCGCCCGTGGGGGCGCGCAGCACGGCGATCGGTGATGCGGGGTGTCAGTCTGACACCCTGCATCTCCGATCTCGGTAAAGAGCCTCCGGCGGAGACTCTTTACCACGTGATCAGCCGTGTCCAATCACGGCTGATCACGATGTAAACAGGAAGAGCCGTCGATGGCTCTTCCTCACTCGCGTCTGACAGACGCGAGTAGAGGAGAGTCGATCGTCGGCTCTCCTGACGGGGGGTTCGCGCTGATTGTTTATGATCGCCACATGGACCACCAGGGAATCCCCACCCTGGAGCACCAGGGTGGGCCAAACAAAAAATAAAAAAAGCCTAAAAATAAATAAAATAAAAAAAAAAGTAAAAAAATAAATAAATAAAGCATTAAAAAAAAAGATGCCAATCAGTGCCCACAAATGGGCACTGACTGGCAACCTGGGTAAATCACCTGTGCTGCCCCACAGTGTCCATCAGTGCCACCCCAGTGTCCAGTGCCACCCCACAGTGCCCATCCATGCCCAGTGCCCACCTATCAGTGCCCATCTGTGCCACCCATAAGTATCCATCAGTGCCACCCATAAGTGCCGCCCATGAGTGCCCATCTGTGCCGCCTATGAGTGCCCAGTGCCGCCTATGTGTGCCCATCAGTGCCGCCTATGTGTGCCCATCAGTGCCGCCTATGAGTGCCCAGTGCCGCCTATGTGTGCCCATCAGTGCCGCCTATGTGTGCCCATCAGTGCCGCCTATGTGTGCCCATCAGTGCTGCATACCAGCGCCGCCAATCAGTGCCACCTCATCTGTGCCCGTCAGTACTACCTCATCGATGTCCATCAGTGCCATCTCATTGGTGCCCATCAGTGCCACCATATCAGTGCCCGTAATTGAAAGAGAAAAACGTATTTACAAAAAAATTAACAGAAAAAAAAATACATAATTTTTTTCCAAAATTTTCAGTCTTTTTTTAGTTGTTGCGCAATAAAAAAAATCGCAGAGGTGATCAAATACCACCAAAAGAAAGCTCTATTTGTGGGTAAAAAAGGACGCCAATTTTGTTTGGGTACAGTGTAGCACGACCGCGCAATTGTCATTCAAAGTGCGACAGTGCTGAAAGCTGAAAATTGGCTTGGGCAGGAAGGTGCGTAAGTGCCCTGTATGGAAGTGGTTAATCCACCCCTCTTAGCCTCCTAACATAAACTAACCTAAGAACCTCCACCCAACGTATCTAAGACGTTTTTAGTGTCCTTATATGAAGCCAAAGCTTTTTTTCCATTTTGGATAGAGAAGGGAATAAAACAGAGGTTGTTTTTTATTTATTTATTAATTTTGCTGTGTGTGAAACACACAGCAAACAATTTTTGGACAATTTTTCCCATACCTCCTTCACAGACATAGCAGGAAGTGAGAGGAAATCTCTCCAAAGTTGTCACCAAAACAAGTGTCCACACTGATTGATTTTACTATTCTAGTTCTGCAGACAATTCAACATTTTGGTGTTTCTCTTTTTAATCCCCAGCAATACAGGTCACCAAGATAAATGGAGAAGAGGGATTTCTGCCATTAATGTACATGTTTATGAGGATGTAATTTGAACCGTAAAGTGGAACTAAACCCACTAATTTAACTGTTTCCCAGAATAGTTACATTCAAGGTACCAAGTCAACTGCAGTTTAAAGATGTTATATGAATTGATGAGAGCACCTGTTATGTATTAATTATGAAGCTTCCCTCATACCTCGATGCAGTGTTGTTTTTGTGCAAGACATGATGGTTATATTATTGGAACGATCATTGGTGCTCAGAGATATCACGATCGGCAGATGTATGGAGACATCCCGGTTGTTAGATGTTCGATATGAGCGGTTAATGGTTAACGCCGACCAATCAGTGGCTGTATTAGCTGTGTGGCCACACCCTTTAATAATGTCAGGATGACGAAAAGCGTCAAATTGGGGCCATACAATGACCAACACTGAGGTCAGCATGCCAAATTGGAGATACCACCAGCGCCAAAGAGCGTTAAAGTGTGCGGTAGGAGACACCTGCAGGATTCCTATCGGTACAATGACTACTTGATATGTTTGTGTACGTTTATTGTTTGTAAGTGTGATTCTTAAAAGGGGAGAATTTGAATACAATAAATCTTTTAAACAGGATTACGCTATGGAGTTGTATCTCTTTCTCTCTTGATGAGTGCATTGGTATGTGATCCATCCTCCTGGCTGCAACTTTGAGAAGAGGTCGTTTGATCAAAGATTGGCTGTTTACGCTTTTGACCCAGCTTAATTTGGTAATGCCCCGTACACACGATCGGTTTTCCTGTCGGAAAAAGTCAGATGAGAGCTTTTGGTCAGGAATCACGACCGTGTGTGTGCTCCATCTGACTTTTTCCAACAGAAAAACGGACAAAAACAGCAAGCAAAAGATAGAGAGCTGGTTGTCTTTTTTCCCGTCAGGATTCCCGACTGACTTTTTCCCGTCAGAAATCCCGACCGTGTGTACGGGGCATAAGAGTTCAATCTAGAGAAATAATAAATACTGTCCCAGATGACCTGTAGGTATGTTTGTTACATGGGTTCCGAACGCCAACTAAACACTACCTGAAAACATTACTCCCACAGCTCCTGAATGCTGCAAAGAGCCAAATACCCATACACTGGCAAGAACAGGAATGCCCGACACTGAAGGGGTGGTGCAATAAAGTAGATGAAATGTATAATATGAAATATCTGAGGTTTAGTGAGGGGGATGAAAGGGAGGACTTTCGAAGAAAAGTGGAAGGAATGGACAGGGTATAAGCATACAATGGGATATGCAGAAGTGATGGGAGTATAATATATATATTGTATGATGTTGTGCAGTATTGTATGGTATTGTACAGCAATTTACTTTCCGTATAATATGATTTGGAACTGGATAATATAATAAATCTGAAATAATTCAGGTAGAAGTGAGAAAGGGAGAAAAGTATAGAATAAAGAGAGAATATGGAAGTTGGAGATATATTAGAAGGGAGAGGTCGGGGAGGGGACTTGGAATATTTTATATGATATATCTATATTAACCACTTCCATACCAGGCACTTACGCACCTTCCCGCCCAAGCCAATTTTCAGCTTTCAGCGCTGTCGCACTTTGAATGGCAATTGCGCGGTCATGCTACACTGTACCCAAACAAAATTGGCGTCCTTTTCCCCCCACAAATAGAGCTTTCTTTTGGTGGTATTTTATCACTTCTGCGATTTTTTTTTTTTGCGCAACAACTAAAAAAAGACTGAAAATTTGAAAAAAAATTAAGTTTTTTTTTTTCTGTAAATTTTTTGTAAAAAGGTAAGTTTTCTCTTTCAATTGCGGGCACTGATATGGCGGCACTGATGGGCACCGATGAGATGGCACTGATGGACATCGATGAGGTAGTACTGATGGGCACCGATGAGGTGGCACTGATGGGCACTGATTGGCGGCGCTGGTATGCTTCACTGATGGGCACTCATAGGCGGCACTGATGGGCACTCATAGGCGGCACTGATGGGCACTCATTGGCGGCACTGGGCACTCATAGGCGGCACAGATTGGCACTCATGGGTGGCACTTATGGGCAGCACTGATGGGTACTTATGGGTGGCACAGATGGGCACTGATAGGTGGGCACTGGGCATGGATGGGCACTGTGGGGTGGCACTGATTGACACTGTGGGGTGGCACTGATGGATCCATGTTGCCAGTCAGTGCCCATTTGTGGGCACTGATTGGCATCTTATTTTTTTTTACTGCCCTTTTTTTTTTCTTTTACTGACTTTTTTTTTTATTGCCCCCTTTTTTTTTTGCCCTACCCTGGTGGTCCAGTGTGGGCTTCCCTGGTGGTCCAGTGTGGCGTTCCGAGGGGGGCTGCACTGATAAACAATCAGCGCGAACCCCCCCTGTCAGGAGAGCCGCCGATCGGCTCTCCTCTACTCGCGTTCTTTTAGATGCGAGTGAGGAAGAGCCATCAACAGCTCTTCCTGTTTACATCGTGATCAGCCGTGATTGGACATGGCTGATCACGTGGTAAAGAGCCTCCGCCGGAGGCTCTTTACCGAGATCGGAGATGCAGGGTGTCAGACTGACACCCCGCATCACCGATCGCCACGCTGCGCGCGCGGGCATGAAATAGACGTCCAGTCAGGATTTCAGAACCACTTCTGGACATCAATCTGTTATTGACCGGGCGGGAAGTGGTTAATAATTATCTTTTTTTTTTTATACGTTATGTACTAAGCAATAATGATATGTCTATATGGAAAACTAATAAAGATAAATAAAAAAAAAAAAAAAAAATCTAGAGGGGGTGGCCAGCTTTGCTCGTGGAGATGTTTGGTGACAGCACTTTCCAATATATAAATATATTATTTAGTATGCACACCTGTTATATGATATTGTGTGTTTTGTAGCGCTGCTTTCTGTTTTGTGTTTTAATACAGTTTAAAGATGGCAGCTGACATGTCAATTCGCATCAATGTGAACCAGGGCTTAATCCCATTTTCATCAATCTATATAATAAGCAGTAATGGGATTCTAGTGATACACACACACACACTAATATAACTACTGTCAGATTAGTGATGTACCCTTTTGATTACAAATGCATAATAGGTCTCTGTCTTTCATTTTACTGCCTTACTTAGTTCTATAGAATTCACAAATGACGTCCTTTCAGAAACTGCAGTTCAACCTCTACATTCTTTAGAACACCATCTCATAATTATTTAGTTCACAGAAGCCTCCTATAGCTTTTCTCTGGAAAGTTTTCTTGCATATTTTAGTTACAGTATATGTTCATTGAATGTTCTGGTTCATTATCCTAATTGCAGTTGGTACAGGCGTACATATCATTTATAACAACTGGATAAGACAGTTTGTTCTGACATTTTCCCCTGAATTGGGCACATGCTGAGTTACCACGACTTAGGTTTTATGCACCAGAGACTTTAAATGTCAAACACAGTAAGCTATGTGTGAATTTAAATCCCTTGAGACAATTACCGAAGTCCGCAGAAACATTGTGATTATTGAAATTGAAATTTTGCTCTCTGACAATGTTACAGACCTCTAGCTCTATCACAAAAAGTTTCAGATTGCTGACTTCATGTGCACACTTTCTTAAAATACAGATTTGGCATTCCAGTGGAGCTAATACCAAGGACTAGATTCATGTACGAGATACAACGTTGTATCTCTGAGTTGCGGCGTCGTATCTATGCGCCTGATTCATAGAATCAGTTACGCATAGATTTCCCTAAGATCCGACTGGCGTAAGTGTCTTACACCGTCGTATCTTAGGCTGCATATTTACGTTGGCCGCTAGGTAGCGCTTTCATATATTTACGCGAGGAATATGCAAATTAGGTAGTTACGCCGATTCTGAAACGTACGTCCGCCCGGCGCTATTTTTTACGTTAGGCTTTTTCCGGCGTAAGGTTGCCCCTTGCTATATGAGGCGTACGCAATGTTAAGTATGGACGTCGTTCCCGCATCGAATTTTGAAATTTTTACGTAGTTTGCGTAAGTCGTTCGCGAATAGGGCTGTACGTAAGTTACGTTAACGTCTAAAGCATTGACGATTTGCGGCGGAATTTCGAGCATGCGCACTGGGATTCTTTTATGAACGGCGCATGCGCCGTTCGTAAAGAACGTCAAATACGTGGGGTCACACTAAATTTAAATAAGACACGCCCACATCATCCAAATTTGAATTAGGCGGGCTTAAGCCGGAGCACATACGTTACGCCGCCGTAACTTAGGGCGCAATTTATTTCTGAATACGGAACTTGCGTCCTAATCTACAGCGGCGTAACGTATCCGAAATAAGTTACGCCCGCACAACATTACGCAGGGCTACCTGAATCTAGCCCCAAGTGTTTAACGTGGTTGTAGACCTTCAACATGCACTATGAACAAAGCCCTCTATAGTGTGCACTTGTCTCAATTCAGAGCACTCATTCCTCTGCTATCTGCAAAAGTCACTCTTGAAAAGTTTTCCTGATACCAAGAGGTTAAAAGGTGACAGGGGAGAGAACTCTAGTGTACAGCCTGTGATTGACAGCCTCAGCTCTGTTCCTGTGTGAAGGGGAGTGTGACTCTCCCTTCCAATCAGCTCTCAATGAGCTCCAAAAATGTAACTTCAGCTCCCTGCCCCTGCTTTCTGAAAGCTAAGACAAGTTGTATAAATTCTGCACTTTGAATGGATGTAGAGAAGAGAGTGCCGCAGATAAACAGTTACAATTTATGTGTGAGAATAGATCAGCCAATTTTAGATATTGATAGACAACAAAAAAATAAAGTGTTACATTAACCATAGTCATTATACTGCGGCAGGTCGGCACGTTCCCGTGAATCGCCGTAGCTATATGTCAGCCCTATAAACAGCTCTAGCAGTCGCACGCGCATGGGGGACACGATGGGCGTGGCCAGCAGCCGTAAGGTCCGCCGGCCACGCGCGATCGTGGGCACAAGTGCCAGAACGGGTATGTGTGTGTGTGTGTGTGTGTGTAAACACACACATCCCCATTCTGTCAGGAGAGACAGATCGTCTGTTCCTAAGTAGGAACAGCAATATATCTCCTCCTCTAGTAGGTCACATCCCCTTACAGTTAGAAACACCGAGCAGGGAACACATTTAAGCCTCTTGATCGCCATCTAGTGTTAACCCCTTCCCTGCCAGTGACATTTACACAGTAATCAGTGCATTTTTTTGTTAAAAGTGTCCGATCTGTCCATCATAAGGTCGCAGTCCCGCTAAAAATTGCAGATCGCCGCCATTACTGGTAAAAAAATAAAAAATACCATAAATCTATCCCATACACTATAACTTTTGGGCCAACCAATCAATATACGCTTATTGCAATTTTTTTTTACCAAAAAATATGTAGAAGTATAAATATCGGCCTAAACTGATGAAGAAATTAAATTAATTTTTACTTTTTTTAGATATTTATTATAACAAAATAAAGCTCTATTTGTGGGAAATAAGGATGTAAATTTTGTTTGGGTACAGCGTCGCACGACCGCGCAATTGTCAGTTAAAGCAACGCAGTGCTGTATCGCAAAAAAATTCTTGGTTAAAGTGATGTTAAAATCAAACATTTTTAATCAACGTAAAAACCTTGATATACTCACCTGCTATGTGCAAAGATATTGTACAGAGCGGGCCCTTACCTCTTCTTTTGTGGATCCCCGCCGATGCTCTCTGTGCCTCCTCTTTTCCAAATGCCCTCATAGCAAGCTGTGTGCTAAGGAGCCCCCATTTGGGCACTCCCAAGCCAGGCTGTGTACATATAGACGTACACAGCACAGTTGTGATAGGCTCCTGCTGTTCTCAGTGTGGCCTGTGAGTCCAGGAAGAGAGGAGTGCAGGGCTGCCAGTGGGGACAGTGCTGGATCGTGACAGGTGTCAAGTAAGTTTTGGGGGGGGGGGGTGTTTTTTACCTTAATGCAGGTGTAGCACTACCCCTGGAGGAGCTGCTGGTTGTTTTTGGGTCTACGCTCGGTGACTAACCCCTTAAAGTGGCTCAAAAACCCTCCCTTGACACACCTGGTAATATTTATAAGTTGTGAGCCCCAGTAACTTGTGGGGGAAACAAAAGATCCCGTTACACTGCAACAGATTATATAAATAAAAGGGGTTACCTTAAGGCCCCTTTCACACTGGGGCGGGAGGCGCGGTGGCGGTATAGCGCCGCTAAAAATAGCGGCGCTATACTGTCGGAATTGCCGCTGGCGGTGCGGTAATAACCCCCGCTAGTGGACGATAAAGGGTTAATACTGCCCACAATGCACCTCTGCAGAGGCGCATTGCGGGCGGTATTACCGCGGTTTCCCATTGTTTTAAATGGGAAGGAGCGGTATACATACCGCTCCTCTCACCGCTCCAAAGATGCTGCTTGCAGGAGATTTTTCTCTCTCCTGCCAGCGCATCGCCTCAGTGTGAAAGCCCTCGGGCTTTCACATTGAGAAGGCTGGGCAGGAGTTTTTCAGGCGGTATTTAGGCGCTATTTTTAGCGCTGTACCGCCTGAAAAACTTCTCAGTGTGAAAGGGGTCTAAATGAAAGGGCTCTTGCAATATGAAGGACAGGCTGCACACAAACTTCAAGATAACCAAAGTAATGCTTTACTTAACTACTTGCCGACCAGCCGCCGTCATTCTACGGTGGGCGGTCGGCTCTCCTGGGCGAGAGCCCGTACATTAACGTCCACTCTCTTAGCGGCCACTAGGGGAGTGTGCGCGCGCCCCCCGTTCATCCGTGACTCCTGTGCGGGTGCCCGGCGATTGCTCGTTACAGAGCAGGGACCGGGAGCTGTGTGTGTAAACACACAGCTCCCGGTCCTGTCAGGGGGGGAAACGCTGATCCTCTGTTCATACAATGTATGAACAGAAGATCAGTGATTTCCCCTAGTGAGGCCACCCCCCCACAGTAAGAACACACCCAGGGAACATACTTAACCCCTTCCCCGCCCCCTAGTGTTAACCCCTTCACTGCCAGTGGCATTTTTATAGTAATCCAATGCAACAGAAAAACATGAATCAACAGTGACACTCTATTTGCAGATCCCTGCAATATCAGTAATATCAGTAATAATGTTAAAGTTTAAAGGGTTTGTAAAGGAATTTTTTTTTTTATCTTAAAGCGGAGTTCCGGCCACAATTTCACTTTTTAAATATAAATACCCCTGTAATACACAAGCTTAATGTATTCTAGTAAAGTTAGTCTGTAAACTAAGGTCCGTTTTGTTAGGTTGTTACAGCATTTAGACACTTTATAAAATAGAAATTGATTGGGGCCATCTTAAGTGTGGGCATCATGAAGCCAGACTGGATGACTTCCTGGATTTCAGCCTTGCAGATCTCGCACATGCTCAGTGCTGCACAAGCAGTGTAAAAGGTTTCAGATCAGGTTTCAGCACCTGTACTGTCCAAGTCACATGATTCTTCGAGACTGGGGAGTGCAGACTCCTGGAAAGTTACACCCACTACATTCCCAGGAGTCTGTGCGGTGTAGGTTAGGAAGCTTAAGCACCTAGGTGCAGGAAGTGGGAATATTAACTATTCTGCCTAGCAACAAAACTTTGAAGGCATCTAAAAAAATTTTTTTTTCCTTAAAGGACTAATGACATTTTTTTAAAACTATTGATGTAATGTTATATTTATGGGTGGAACTCCACTTTAATAGCTTCCTTTACCTTAATGCAGTGCTGTTTTCATGTCCTCATTGTTTGTTTTTTGCTCTCAAGTTGCTGTAATTCTTCTCTGATCTCCACACTTCCTGGTTGTCTGTTTCCTGATAACCACAGTACTGGGAGCTTTCTCTCTGTGGTCACTAATCAAGGAGGTGTGATTACTGTGTGTCTAAAACCCCTCAGCACCAATCAGTTTAGTTTTCCAAACCATCACTACCCTGTATTGGCTCTGTACAGCAGAGAAGCAGGAAACAACATGCAAAAACGAAACTAGAAACTACAGGTACATTATATGATTGATTTTTATCTATTTTTAATCGTTTTTAAAAGGAATCAGTTAATATTATGGGCCAGATCCACGTAGCGGACCGTAATTTTCGGCAGGCGTAGCGTATCGTAGTAACGATACGCCGCCGCAACTTTGAGAGGCAAGTGCTGTATTCACAAAGCACTTGCCTCTAAAGTTACGGCAGTGTAGCTTAAATCTGCCGGCGTAAGGGCGCACAATTCAAATGGATGAGATGGGGGGCGTGTTTTATGTTAATACGTCTTGACCCAACGTAAATGACTTTTTTTTTAAAGGCGCATGCGTCGTCCGTGGGGGTATCCCAGTGCGCATGCTCCAAATTAACCCATAACACGTCAATGCTTTTGACGTGAACGTAATTCTACGCAAAGCCCTATTCACGAACGACTTAGGCAAACGACGTAAATTTTAAAAATTCAACGCGGGAACAACATCCATACTTAACATTGAGTACGCCTCATATAGCAGGGGTAACTTTACGATGAAAAAAGCCTTACGGAAACGACGTAAAAAAATGCGCCGGACGTACGTTTGTGGATTCGCGTATCTAGCTAATTTGCATACTCGACGCGGAAATCGGCGAAAGCGCCACCTAGTGGCCAGCGTAAATATGCACCTTAGATCCAAAGGCGTACTAAGACATACGCCAGTTGGATATAGCCCATCTTCAGCCGTATCTTGTTTTGTGGATACAAAACAAAGATACACCGGAGCAACCTAGCAGTTATGCAGCGTATCAATAGATACGCCAGCGTAACGGCTTCGTGGATCTGGCCCTCTGTCTCTATATCCTGTAAACAGTCATTTCAGCAAAAAACTTTTTTTTATTTACAACTCCTTTAAGTGTGAGCTAAAATGCAATGTCAATGCAATGTCAAATAGACCTGTAAATAGTCACATCAAGAGGGACCCCTTCAACACATGTATATTGAAATGCTCTCTTGCCAAACCTCACCCAGCCCCTCTTCTCTATATATAATATCAAATAAAGTGATATAACTGACTACTTGGTCAACGAGCAATGTAATGAATGTAGTGAATATTTAACTCTAAATAGATAACCTTTATATGCTATGACTATAACTAATCAGGATGACCTGACGTCCCAGGTCAAGCATCAACACAGTCTCTTGTTAACAGTTCGTGTACTTGTACGGTGGCATGCGATGGCGCGCAAAGAACAATTTATAATCCAAAAAGGTGATAGTAACTGTTAAAAATTTCCTGGGTAGTCAAACCTTTAAGATGAATATCACTGATCCGCCCTTCCACAATACAATCAGTACATTCAAGTGCCCGTCTCACCCAACCGGTTCAGGCCTTGTCCTTCTATGGCACACCGTTCGGTCAAATAGCAGTCTCCGGTTCTCAGACAGGTCGCAGGGTTACTGGGATCTCGTCAGATGACTCCGGCAAAAACTCTGTCCTTCCATCTGAAAGTCGATCCTCCCGGGTGTATGTAGGCCTTAACTGCGGCCTGTCCCCTGTGGAGACACTCCTCGCAGTGTCCTCCTGGGTTGAAGAGGCGGTCCCGAGAGAGCACACCAAACACGTCTCTTCCCTTAAATCACCTCCCTTAGCAGGCGGTGCGGAAGGCAAAGCATCTTGGGGTGGCCCAGCTGCTCTCTGGGTAATGTAGTTCATTACAGGCCAGGGCAAATGGAGTCTCTTCTCCTTCTGAACTCAATTCCCCAGCATTCACTGCGGTACCAGAATGAATTGTAAACAACAGGTGGCTCTAACCCAACTCGGCCACCGGAGGGAGCTGAGATCCTTCACGATCAGCAAAGGTAGTCTTTTGTATCACATCAGAAAAGGCGATACCCCGCTACACAGGAAATGCTTTAAGGTAAAAATAAATAGACTTTAGAACCACTTTAAGGGGCATGTGTGTAAAACAATAATTCTGACATTTACCAAATATTTACTAAGGCCCAGTTCAACTGTTGATCTGACTTTGGTCCAACATCGATCTGACTTCCATGCAACTTTTTTTTTTTAAAGGGTACATTTATTAAATTTTTTTCAGAAAAACAAAGATAAAAAGAAACAAAAAGGTATTACATCACATGGCTATTGATGTAATGATGTATAAGCTCAACAGTACATAACTCAAACTGAAATGCATAACATACATGTTTAACCGTATATTCGTAACAGCATGTCATTAAAAACCAGCCTTCAACCAATAACCAATTGCAATATAAATTTCCATCACCCGCTTACCCCACATCATGCAGGAGTCTGACCTAGCTCAGGTACCTATTGACCGGATATCCGCTCACATCCCATCCCTCTAATCCCAGTATCACATCCACTTCTTATACCACCACAACATTTTCAGAAGAATATTTCAGCCGTTCTGTCAAAATGTTCGCGATTTTTTTGGGGCAACCTCTAGTGGTGTAGGTCAGTTTGTACATTGGCACCGTCTGGTTCACTAGGTCTATCTAATATTTTAGTGAAGGAGGGGCCGGGTCCCTCCACCTAAGAGCTATTGCCTTTTTGACATAACAGAACGGTATTCTGAGCAGCCCCTTTCTCGATTCAGACAACCCTTCTTCCTCCAGGTCCCCTAGCAGACACCTGGCTGGAGAATAGACATTCGGGAGGGCCAGAGCATCCTCTAAATACTGAAGGATCGCCTTCCAGAATCTCACCACATGGGGGCATAGCCACACCATGTGAAACAAGTCGCCCACTGCATCCCTACATCTATAACACTCCGGTGTGTCCAACCTTCCCATCTTATGTAAGCGCTGCGGGGTGTAATAAATCCTATGCAAATAATTGAATTGTGTCAGCTTGTCTCTTGCCGACAACATTGATGGCAGCAACGAATCCAGGGCCTCAGCCCAGGACTCATCCGACATGGATGGAACATCAGCCTTCCATTGCCACGCCGCCCTCTCCATTCTGGCAGAAGAGGATGTCAGCAGGGAAAAATAATATCTAGAGACAAGCTTGGAATGATCCTCCTCAGCTATCATTTTCTCCATACAGGAAGGGAGAAGTAACACCTCCCCCCCCCCCCCCCATATTGAGCCTGCGCTGCATGACGCAGCTGCAGATACCGGAAAAAAATTGTTAGCCATTTTATATTCAGACTTCAGGTCCATAAATGATCTGAACCTTCCGTCCCTAAACAATTGGTGAGCATACTTGACTCCGTACGCAGCCCAGCATGCGCCATCTGGGATTTTGCATATGTCCTTCAGCTGAGGATTGTGCCACAATGGGGCATTTGGAGAACCAGACAAGCTGGTAGCCCCCATCCTTGCATTGCACATATGAAATATCTTATAAGACAGTTTCAGTATACCCGCACCCTGTACTGGATATGGGCCATTCCGATACAGAACATTAATTAGAGCCTCATAAGAATGCATCTGAGCTGCCTGGGTAGCCACTGAGGCATTGTGCAACCTCGGGAAGCCCCACCAATGCACATGCGACAGCTGAGCTGCAAGATAGTAGCACTGCAAGTTTGGTAATGCCAAGCCTTCCACCCGTATCGGCAAGTATAAGGTATCCAAGGACACCCTAGCTGGTTTAGCTCCCCATAGAAAGGGGAGAAGCAGCGCATTGATATCTGTAAACAGTTTCTTAGGTAAGTATATTGGCGCATGCCAGAGCATGGTTCGGGCCTTGCGAAGAATGGTTTCCTTATCCCTGAAGTATAGGAAGACATAGGCCTTGGGTATCTGCCTGGCTGTTGCGGAGCCTGCAGGGGAACCCTGTGGGCCCTCTCAACAACGAAGAGATGGGAAAAGCTGTCAGCTCCAAAGGTTTGCTGCAGCCATGATGTCAGAAAATCCTCCGGGCGCTTGTCTTCTGAGCCTTCAGAGAAACCCAGGAAGCGAAGGTCATTCCTCCTGAGTCTATCTTCCATGTCTCCGAGTTTGGCCTCCTGGGACTTGTAGTCCGCCGCACAAATCCCTGACATGTACCATGAGCGGGTTAAGATCATCCTCCACCGCCCCAATACTCTGTTCAGCATTATTCACCCTGTGTCTAATCTTGTGGACATCATCCTTCAATATGGCAAATTCCACCCTGATAGTGTCTATTTGTGTGGACAGCGCCGCATGGCAGCTCTTAATGGTGTCCATGATCTGAGCCAGTGTCGGCTCCCTCACCTGTGAACCGGAGCCTCCCTCCCCCGATTCCGACGAGGGAGAGCGCAGGGGATCCGCCAGTGGGTCGGGTGGCTCTGTCTAGTCCTTGTCCCCCTCAGTCCACAGGCTGCAAGAGGATCCTTGCCGCACCGCTGCAGGCTGGGCACCATCTTGGCTGGTCTCGTAGGCGAACTTTGCAAGACAGTCCGCGGGCGTGCCACCGACCCTCGGACCGTACTTATTTACCGTGGTCATGCGCCCGGATCGTTCTCCAGCAATTCCAGCCGGTCAGGGCCCGGAATCCAAGCCTGGGGCTCCACAGGATAGCTTAAGGATCACAGCGCGGTCCGAAGCTCAAAAGGAAACACTCCTCACATACCGGAAGTTGGACATGCCCGTCCTTCCATGCAACTTTAACCACTTGTCAACCGCCCACCGTCAAAAGACGGCGGGAGGAAGACCCTGTTGTCCTGGGCGGACGTCATATGACGTTGCGCCTTTAAAAGCCACTGGGGACCCGATGCGCGTGCGCCGGGTACCCGCGATTGCCCAGTAACTGAGCAGGACAGTGGATCTGTATGAAAACACACAGATCCACGTCCTGTCAGGGAGAGGGGACCGACGGTGTGTCCCTTGTACATAGGGACAACCATCGGTCACCTCCCCCAGTCACTCCCCTCCTCCCACAGTAAGAATCACTCCCTAGGGAATACATTAACCCCTTGATCGCCCCCTAGTGTTTACCCCTTCCCTGTCAGTCACATTTATACAGTAATCAATGCATTTTTATAGCAGGGATCGCTGTATAAATGTGAATGGTCCCAAAAATGTGTCAAAAGTGTCTGCCGCAATATCGCAGTCACAATAAAAATTGCTGATTGCCGCCATTTCTAGTAAAAAAATAAAATAATACAAATTCTATAAATCTATTCCCTATTTAAGACGTTAATGTTATTAAAACCTCTAATATATAAACCAAATTATGACAATTATACTGTATAATGTTTCAGAACTGGTTGATTTGCTGCCTGATATCACCCTTCCCTTGACGTGAGACTGATAAGAGCACCTACCACCCTAAATACTTACTACCCTGACCTAACACTTAAAGGGTTAAAGCCAGCCTGCGCCTTGGATTCAAATGCAAATAAACCCATTATTTGCAAAGAAGAGAAATAGCAATCTAGTCTCTTTAAGCCCAGGTTCACACTGAGCTGCGGGAATGAAGCTGTGTGAGTTCAGCTGAACTCACACCATTTCACTCCCGCTTGTCAGTCCCGATGTCGCCGCAATTACAGAGACATCTGCCAAAATCGCAAAAAGTAGTACAGAAACTACTTTTTGAAATCGGTGCAGCGCCATAGATGAGGCATCACACCGATTAGGACGGTGCCATTGCCGGCAGATGCTGCTGATTTGACATGTGTTTTGACATCTCAAATCGCATGTCAAATCGCACCAGTGTGAACCAGGGCTTAAACTGATATTCTTTGATTTCCATAGGCACACAGTTTGTGCCAGGTGTGCCTGGGCACACCCTAATCACCCCCTGCACCGCAGATTTGGCACACAGTGTGTGCCAGGTGTGCCTGGGCACACCCTAATCACCCCCTGCACCGCAGATTCCCCCTGCTATCCGGGGGCCCCCTCCTGCTGCACTGCTGGTTTTTCTCCTATCCCGCTGGCTGCTGCTGCGGGCACGCACAGATGATGTTTCAGAATGAGTGGGGAAGGGGTAATGTCATTTATTGGGACCCTTCCTTTTCTGAATGAACAAAGTAAGTGATTGGCACCCTAGATGCTGCTTGCAGGACTTTTCTCAACGCCCCGCCAGTGCAACGCCTCAATGTGAAAGGGTAAGGTGTTTTTACAGCACTTTCAATTCATTTCAATGGAGAGGGGCATTTTTGGAGTGTTTTTTTCAGCGCCCAAAAGCTGCTCCAAAGATGCTGCTTGCAGGACTCAGTGTGAAAGGGTCCATTGAGATGCATGGAGAGCGCTATTTTTAACGCTAAAACGCTGTAAAACGCTTCAGTGTGAAAGGGGTCTTAGGGTGCACACCCTAATGTAATATGCTGTACACACCTATGGTGATTGCTGATTTCATGTGTCTCCTGCTGTGCTCTGTGGTTACTTCCTCCAACCCCTGCATCAATAAACGACACACAGTGATGTAATGATTAGTGGAAGGAGTCACTTAGCAAAGTGGGGGACACCAGAAACCAACATTCCCAGATATATTGGTTTCTCCTGAGACTTCAGCTGGATATTTTTGAACACAGAATCACTAAGCTATTGAAATATTTACATTGCAAAGTTTGGTTGCCATTTGTCCTTGTTTACTGGGGACAATCCCCATTTTGAGAGGTCTGTCCTCAGCAAACAAATATTCCCAATTGCAGTGATATGCAGACATGTTGCTTTTAGATCCCAACTCATTCCAGAATGGAAGCAACTGCCAATAAAAAACCCGGAGCTGTCAGGCGGAGATCACTATAGTTCCGTCTAGTTCGGCGCTTAGGGAACATTACAGCTTTCATTTGAATAGCTGTGTGTTCCCCCGCCGCGCGTCGTCATAGCCCCTTCCCCTTGTCCAGGCACTTTGATAGACAGACCACCCGTCCAATCCTGGGACGGGTGGTCTGTCTATCAAAGTGCCCGGACAAGGGGGAGGGGCTATGACGACGCGCGGCGGGAACACACAGCTATTCAAATGAAAGCTGTAATGTTCCCCGAGTGCCGAACAACTAGACGGCGGCAGCGGCAGCAGCTCTCCTCCAGTGGTATGTTATACATACCCGAGGACTGCTCTGCTCCCCGCCTTCCGATCCCGCCTCCTCTCCGCCTTCCGATCCCGCCTCCTCTTCGCCCCCGCAGTCTCCTCTCGGTCTCCTCTCCGACCGCTCCCCGCCCCCACTCAGGAGAAAAAATAAATAAAGTATCGGGGGAAGCATCGGGAGCATTTGCGTGAGTACAAGTACTCGCGCAAATGCTCAGTATCGGTCCCGATACCGATACTAGTATCGGTATCGGGACAACCCTAGTAAAAAGGTTTCTAATTGTTTTACATAATGCAGCAACATCAATACACCTAGGACACCCAATGTTAAAGATTATTTATTCTTCTGAATCAAATATACTTTTGCAAACTGGTACTGACTAGTATTCCAATGTTTCTCTTTTCCCTCAGTTTTTCTCCATCAGTTAGCTAATGAGACCCCAAAGCTGATGGAGGGTCAAACAAGGATGATATGCAGGCACCTTACATCCTCCTTATCAACTGATGATGCCATTGGTCGTTAGAAGGCTGGCATCTAGAAGGTTGTAATGGTGTACAATGAAAGCCTGTGGCTTTGTGTAATGAAAAGGCAGGCTTCATCCACCCATCGGCTTGTATCCAAGTTTGGGGCAATTTTTTGGCGTTTTTTCCAAGGCACTCATGAAGAAACCTCAAGGCACCCCAGGATGCCTGGGCACCCTGGTTGAAAAAGGCTGCTGTAGAAGTATAAGTGTATTTACTCTTAATACAAATTTCTACTGTATTTTCTTACCTTTGTCAATAAATTTTTACTTTTTTTACATTCACTTATAAATCAATAGCATACCTATATAAATTGGGATTTCTCTATGATCATTTTTCTATGATCTTGTTAGCACATCTTTGTGCCAACATTCTCTTAAGATAATTATGGTCAACAGATAGCATGACAAGTAAATTTCCTGTACTTTAGTTTCTCATTCTTTCTTTACACGGTTTTATCAATCAGAACACTGAATCTCTTTCGTTTATAGCATTATTCATTAGTCTTTCTTTGACGCTGACAGTTTACAGAGCTTCAATTAACCTTTGCCTCGTGTAGGTGTTAACATACTTGTAACATAAATGCATTTTCTTTACATCATTTCATTTCAGTTTCTTCTAAAGAAGCTAAAGCCATACTGAACATTTTTGCTAAATGTAGCAGCAATGGAGCTATATGTTGACCTTCCAGAGCACATTGACGTGTCAAAGCATTGGGATTTATTACTAGAATTCAGAAACATGCTTGTATTTCATGGGATTTAATCCTGCTATCAAATGAGCACATCTTTGCTAGTTATGTATGTAGCGCCATTCTCCCATTGAGTAGGCGCTATGTGTTAAATTCTAGTTGCCTGAGCTGTAATTTAGCTCAGAAGGATTATGCTAAATTGTTGGTTCTGTTTCAGTTCAGCTGGGTTGCACAATTTTCCCCTTGCCGGTGGGTGTCGCTGTTACCACAGGTCAAGGTTGGAAAGGCAGCAGGCTGGATGCATTGGGTATCTCTTCCCCAGAAGCAGCTCAGGGGGCGTGGTCAACCTGCTGTGCTTTCTGGGGAGGGGTACTTAAGGGACAGACACCGTTTTGGCGGGGTTCGTCCTCCGATCCTGACCTGATGGCCCTCCTGGCCTGAGGGATGTGTGAGCTGTTTCGTAGCCTCGGGACCGGCTGGTCCGAGGCCTCGCAACTGAGAGTAGGCCCAGGAGTTTCTGGGGCCTACTGATCCAGGGATGGTCCTTCGCTACCTTACCTATGGGAGGAAGCTGAACCAGTGGGATTCAATTGAAGGACATCTCCTGGAAAATTTACCTCACTGTGCTGCCGGCCTGGCTGAAAGATTCTTGGCACAATGAGCTGTGTACTTTATTGGAACTATACGAAGTGTGTAACAAATGGAAAAAGAAAATATGGACAGCCGCACTCCAAAAAACCTTGATGGTTGTCTTTATTTAAAAAAGAAAAATGCACTACAAGTCACAGCACACTACACGGTAGTAAAACACCTGACGCGTTTCGCACTATAAATTAGTGCTTAATCATGAGCTATGATTAAGCAATAATTTATAGTGCGAAACGCGTCCGCTGTTTTACTCCCGTGTAGTGTGCTGTGACTTGTAGTGCATTTTTCATTTTTTAAATAAAGACAACCATCAAGGTTTTTTGGAGTGCGGCTGTCCATATTTTCTTTATCTATTTGTTGCCTTGTGCATTGCCAGCACCCTTGATTTCCTGAGACCATACTGATCATTCTAACACAATCCACCTGGAGCGGTAACTTTCTTTCTTTTTTTTTTTTTTCATATTTATTTGTTTTTATTTTTATATTCAAGGTCACAGAGAGATATTAACATAACAAAAGCAAGGAATTCATAATCCTATACATATTATCGTACCAGACAGCGAAAAACACAAAAAACAAAAAAAGTAACCACCAACCAGGCTTATCCATTCATCTCCCTTACCCTATTATTGTATAATTAACAATACATCTTAAACCTTTTAATTAGAATCTCTAAAGTAACTGTATTATTCTCATACACCTTAGACCTCTCTGTTCCCTTGTCCCTATATACCCCCCCTATCCCCTGCACAAGAAATGGAGGGACTCTCTCTTATTTCTATTCATCAAAATCCTATACACACTCCTCCCGTGGATGACTCTTCACTCCTTATTCTACTCCTCCATCAATCTCATCCCCTCTTCAGAATACATAAACAGATTCCATCCTGTCCATGTTTCCACATACTGTTCTCTTTTATTTCGGGCGGAAAGAACTAGATCTTCTATGGCTCCTATCTCTCGGACTCTATTAAGCCATCTCGTAATGGAGGGTGGTCTAGTGTCTCTCCACTGTAAAGTTATTCCACTTTTAGCAGCATTTATCAAATGACATAGCACCGATTTTTTATACACTCGCACCGGGATCTGTGAACTGTGGAGCAAGAAAAAGGCCGGATCATCCGGTAGCTGAATTTCCGTGAATTTTTGAGATATTCTCTGGACTTCCAACCAATATTTCCTTATTTTTACACAGGACCAAAATATGTGCAACAGAGTTCCCTGTTCCAGTCCACATCTCCAGCAATACTCTGAGTTTTCTATAGAAAATGTATGCATCTTTACTGGAGTGTAGTACCATTGGTTCAATAGTTTGTAGTTGGATTCCTGTATTCGCGTAGATACTGATGAGTTTAGTGCTAGATAGATAATGTGTTTACGCTGAGTTAGTGAGAAATTCCTCCCCAGGTCTCTTTCCCATTTATTAATTCCCGGCAACACAAAATCCTCCTGAGGAGAACTCAACAGTCTATACATCTTAGAACTCACTCGTTGTGTTGGTTCCTCATCGTCACAATAGCTCTCAAATTTTGTTAACTGTCGCCGGAAATTAGATGGTTGTCCTAGGGACCTCATAAAATGATTTACTTGTAAAGCTTGCCAGAAGCTTAACTCAAAGTTTCCCCCTGGCTTCATTAAGACCTCGATGGATGGCCAAGTTTCTGTTTGCAAAAAATGTGAGACCTGCACCATGCCCTTTTTTTTTAGTTTGTTGAATACTGCTCCCTCTGTTCCTGGTTTAAAACCTGGGTTCCCCATTATAGGGAACAAGGGAGATTGGCTCGTTGAAAACTTTGGGTTTCTACAGACTTTAGCTGCAATTAACAGCGTTGGGCCGATTATAGGGTGTTTCTTCAACTTACTTGGTAATACATTGTAGCACCAGGGGGCTCTGCATAATGATATTGGACTAATCTGTTGCTCTATATCAACCCAACGTTTGTAATATCTATGTCTGCACCAATCTACCAATCTTGTCAGGTGGGCCGCTTGATAATACTTAGCAATATCTGGGACTGCCATCCCCCCAAAGCACTTGGGTAGCCTCATCACCTCTTTTTTTATCCTTGGTCGTTTCCCTGCCCATATGAATTTCATTAGGAGGGAACTCATTTGCCGGAGAAAGGCCGCTGGTATAGTAATTGGTATAGTCTGAAACAGATACATAATTTTTGGCAAAATACTCATCTTAACTATGTTGTTTCGGCCAAACCATGAGTGTAGTCCATGTTGCCATTTCTCAAGCAGAGTTCTTACCGAATTAAAAAGTGGTGGGAAATTTATTTTAAAAACTTCCTTTATGTTTGCTGGAATCAGGATACCCAAGTATTTTAGCTCGGTTTTCCACTTAAATCCAAAATTTTGCTGTATTATCTTACACTTCTGAGTTGACATTGCCACACTCATCGCTTCGGATTTGGCCTGATTTATCTTTAGGTTTGACAGTTCGCCGTATTTTCCAAGCTCTTTCACAAGATTGGGGAGTGAGACATGTGGGTTTGATATAGAGAATAACAGATCGTCCGCATAGGCTGATACTTTGTACATCCTCTCTCCTATCTGTATTCCCTGTATATCCGGATTTTGACGTACTCTGTTTAATAAAGGCTCCAAAGATAATGCAAACAATAAAGGTGACAGAGGGCATCCCTGCCGTGTACCATTTGTGATTTGAAAAGTTTTGGAAAATATTCCATTAACTCTTACTGCGGCACGCGGGGCTGTATAAACGCTTCCTATCCATCTAATCATCTTCTCCCCCAGCCCCACGTGACGTAGCACTGAGAAAAGGAAACCCCAACTTACTCTATCGAATGCCTTCTCGGCATCGGTATTTAGGAACACGCAGGGGATGTTCCCTTCATTGGCCCAATGTACCAAATTAAGGACCTTTATTGTACCATCCCTTGCCTCCCTTGTAGGGACAAATCCTACCTGATCCTTGTCTACCAACTCAGGTAGCCACATCTGAAGCCGCATTGCTAGTATCTTCGTAAAAAGTTTTAAGTCAGTGTTTAATAATGAAATCGGCCTATAACTACTGCACTCCGCCGGGTCCTTCTCTTCTTTGGGAATAACTGTAATGTGTGCTAGCAGTGCGTCCGGCGGAAATGCAGCAGTCTGGCCCATTGCATTAAAGACCTTTACTATCTGGCTACTTAATAGTGTAGCAAATTCTTTATAATATCTAATTGTATAGCCATCCGGCCCCGGGGCTTTCCCGGCTTTCATGGTTTTTAATATTACGTTTAATTCCTCTATCGAGATGGGGGTTTCTAAGCTAGCTTGGGCAGGTGATGAGAGCCTCGATGAGTCAACTGAAGAGAGATATTCTTCCATTTTCAACGGGGCCACTGGTGTTTGTGCCAAATTATACAGAGTAGAATAGTATCTGCTAAACTCTTCCACTATATCTTTTGGTTTTCGTTTTAATTGTCCCTCCTTCCCCTTAATTTGCGGGACGTACGTTGAAAGATTTTTTTCCTTCAGTTGCCCGGCCAACAATTTACTGCATTTGTCTCCCAATTCGTAGTTTATTTTTCTTCCCCTTTGTATTATTGCTTTGGCCTTATACCGTAAGATCTCTGTGATCTGCCTTCTCAACTGACCCAACTCTCTTCCTATTTGGGGGGCTTGTGTCTTTTTGTGTTGGAGTTCTAATTCCTGAATTTCCAATAATAATTTTTTAACTTGTTGTTCTCGCCTCCTTTTCAAATTCGATCCATGTTTAATCAGGACCCCCCTGATCACAGTCTTATGCGCCTCCCATACCATTCCCGGGTCACTCCCAGGTGTATCATTCGTTTGAAAATACGCTATGATCTCCCGGGCCACATCTTCCCTAACTTCAGAATTCTGTAGCAAGCTTTCGTTTAGACGCCACCTTCTCTCTTGAGCGAAAACTGCACTGGACAAGGAGAGACGCAAACTAACCGGGGCGTGATCTGACCACGTTATACTGCCAATGGACACTTCCATCACAGAGGAGATCAAATAATGAGGAATCATAAACAGGTCTATACGGGAGTACACCTGATGTGGGTTGGAGAAGAAGGTATAGTCCCTTTCCTCTCCATGCAACGTCCTCCATGCATCCACCAGCTGAACCTCGTAGAGTTTTTGCAGTACTCCCCTTCTGATCCCCTCTGTGGTAGACGAAGTTCCCCTGGAGGTATCCATTTTCGGGTTCAGGGAGATATTAAAATCCCCCCCCAAGATTAATTTACCTTCCGAGAATTCCATCAACTCCCTGAGAACTTTCCTCATAAATACGTCCTGGTGTACATTTGGCACGTACACCGTGGCCAGAGTCACTTTAATTCCTCCGATGCTCCCTTTAATAAAAAGGTATCTGCCTTTGGGATCTTGGTATCTATTTTCTAGTGACCAGGGAATTCTATTAGATATCAGGATTGATACCCCCTTGGATTTTGCTTCCTGGTTTCCTGCATGATATACACAGGGAAAGAACCTGACAGCATCAGTAGGTAGGGAGCTGGGACATCTGAGAAGACAACTGTCGGAGATCTTACGGTTTAAAGCAAAAGCCCTAATCCAACGAGGGAAACAAATAGATTATGAAATAGGAGATAAATGTGGCAGATTGTTAGCAGGGAAAATTAAAGAAAAGAATAGGTCAACTTATATATCACAAATAAAAGATAAAGAGGGACATTTAAAACAGATACCTAAAGATATTGCCCAGACATTCGGGAAGTATTATGCTACTCTGTATAACTTGCCTCACGCTACTTCCCCTCAGTCCAGGATAGCAGAATATCTAACCTCGACAGGTATGACGAGATTACCCTCACCAGCCCGTTATAGTCTGGACACTCCTATTACGGTAAAAGAAGTTACTGAAGTATTAAAATCATTCAAATCTGGAAAATCTCCTGGTCCGGATGGCTTTACTATAAGTTACTACAGAGAATTTTCTGAGTTGCTAAGTAAACAAATGACAAAAGTCTTTAATGCGGTGGGTCTGACTTCCACATTCCCTATGGATACCCTGAGAGCACATATTACGTTAATTCCAAAAGAGGGGAAGGACCCGGCGGATTGTGGAGGTTACAGACCCATCTCGTTACTGAACACAGATTTAAAAATATTTACGAAAATATTAGCAACCAGAATACAATCATGGATCCCCCAAATAATAGATTTAGACCAAGTAGGGTTCGTCCCCACGAGAGAAGGTAGAGATAATACAACAAAAGTTCTTAATTTGATTAATCAGGTAAATGATAAAAAAATACCGTGTGTATTTTTAAATACAGACGCGGAGAAGGCGTTTGATAGGGTAGACTGGCGGTTCTTATTTGAGGTGCTGAAACAAATAGGAATGGGAGAACGAATGATTAGCTGGATTAAAAGTGTTTATACAAACCCTCAAGCGGTTGTAAAGGCAAATGGGGTCCTTTCTGAACCCTTCAGCATCTCGAATGGTACTCGCCAGGGCTGCCCCCTCTCACCCCTTCTCTTCGTTCTCTCTTTGGAACCATTGCTGAACAGAATTCGCCTGAATCCGGATATACGGGGTATTAGGGTTGGGGAAGGAATCCACAAGGTTTCTGCTTATGCGGATGATATGCTTTTTTCAGTAACCGAGCCTCATATTTCTCTCCCTACTTTGCTGAGTGAGATTGAGAAATATGGCACTCTCTCTAATTTAAAAATAAATCAGACTAAATCAGAGGCCATGAGCATGTCACTATCCCCTCTTTCCCGGGATTCCATTCGGGCGAATTTTTGTTTTAAATGGAGTCCAATGCTTAGATACTTGGGCACAAATATTCCATCAAAAGAAAAGGACATTTTTAAAATGAATTTTTTACCAATGTATAATCTATTACGAGCCCTACTTGACAAATGGCGACTTGGTTCCCATTCTTGGTTTGGCCGCATTAGTATAATCAAAATGTCCGTTCTTCCGAAAATTTTGTATTTACTTCAGGCGCTACCAATTAAGATTCCAGTGACTTTTTTGCGTCAGATACGTAGTTTATTTATGAATTTTATCTGGGCCGGGAAACGTCCTAGGATTAAAAGAGATCTGTTGACTATGCCTAAGAATCTTGGTGGAATGGGGGTCCCAGATATATTTAAGTATTATTATGCAGTACATCTATCTAGATTAGTGGACTGGTGTAAACATGTTAGATCTAAGAGGTGGGTTGACATAGAACAACAGCTGAGTACAGTTCCTTTAGGTAGAGCACCTTGGTGCTATACAGTATTACCGGCTCCTCTTAAAAATCACCCTATAATTGGCACAACACTAAAAATTACTGCACGTATATGCCAAAACGGGAACTTTTCTACAGTGCGATCACCTTTGTTTCCCATATTGGGGAACCCAAGTTTTAGTCCGGGTAATGAAAGAGGATCTTTCCGGTTATTAATAGAGAAAGGAGTATATCAGGCCTCACATTTTATTATATCAGAAAACTGGCCATCGATTAAAACATTAATACAAATAGGAGGTCCTTTTGAAGTCAATATCTGGCAGGCGTTGCAATTAAGTAATTTTTTTAGATCATTAGGCCCGGGAAGTAATTTTCATCGTCAGTTAACAATCTTTGAGTCGTACTGTAATGATTTAGAACCACTAGCCCGAGGGATCTCTAAAATGTATGGACTATTAAATAAATTTAGGGAGGATCAGGAGATACCAGGCCTTAACAAATGGGAGAAGGACCTAGATAGGACCTTCTCTGCATTACAACGTAAACAGATTATCTTTTTGACTCTAAACTCTTCAATCTGTACACAAATTCAAGAATTAAACTATAAAATCTTGATGCAGTGGTACCATACTCCAGTACGACTCAAAAAATTCTGCAATGAAAATTCTGACAGATGTTGGAGATGTGGAGAAGAAAGCGGGACATTGATTCATATATTTTGGTTTTGTAAAAAAATAAGAGTTTATTGGTTGTCAATTATGAGAATCTTGCAAAAAATTTCTGAGTTAAAAATACCCAATGATCCCGCTTTTTTCCTACTTCACCTATCTGAGATCCCAGTTCAGACTTATCGGAACTCAGTACTGTGCCATTTGGTGAATGCAGCTAAAGCAGGTATACCCTTACGGTGGAGGGATACTACGTCACCAACAGTTTTAGAGTGGATAAATAGAGTTATATATCAGACAGGAGGCTTCGTATCTTATGCAATTCTTTCTTTACTAAAGCTCATAGCAGAAATACATAAAAAACTTTATGGTAATTTAAAATAAAAACTCAAAAGGACTACCAATCCCAGCAGTCCCTGGGCCAACGTGGCCCCTCCCAGGCCTCAGCCTATATATGGGACTGTCTGAGGTAACCACATCCTCTTTCTTTCTGCTCATCGCAGCATATCAGATAAGTATTAGATGATATATTTATTTATTTTACATACAGCTGGTATTTAAGTATTGGGCTGTGGGGTACCCCCCCCTGCCTGCCATTTCTCTCAGCTGTTCACTCCGTTAATCATTATTTAATTTATTCCATTTTTATGTCTTTCATGCGTTTTTTCCTGCATATTGTTTATACATGGTAATGTGATGTGACAGGGCTCCCCCTGTGGTTTCACCCACACTCGCCGAGCGTACAGTACAGCCGCGCTCCCCTCACACGTCCGCGGCTCAGTTGTTTTCCCCCCGCCCGCCCCTCCGTTGTTTTCGCCTGTCAGCGATACTTCTTGTCAGTCGGCGCCATCTTCCCCCCTTCTCCTCTCACGTTCGCGCGCGGAGGGAGGGGCGGTACTCGGCGGCATCCAATCAGCGCTCTGGTAAGCGTAGTCTCGCGAGACTTCGCCCCAGAGCGCGGTAGAACGCGGGCTTTCTCCCTCACACCGCTGCCAGTGCAGATCGTCGGTGTATAGGTGAGGAAGCCTGCTGTGCTGCTCCCATCGTTCCCCTTCTGTCACCGGAGATACTTGTTATCTCAAGCCCTTAACCCTATCATACCTCTATGCTTACAGCAGCCTGTAAGGATAGAAAAGGCTCTTAAAGAGAAAGTACTTTTTGCACTTTAGTGTCAGGATAGAAAAGGTTCTTAAAGAGAAAGTACTTTTGCACTTCAGTGTAGATATATTGAGGTATATATATAAGTGCAGATATATACATATACAGAGTGTTTTTTCCTTTATTGATTACTCATATATAAAGAGGTGATCAGTGTTTAAAACACATACGGGCTATATTACCCATGTCTGAAGACAATTATAATGCCCCCCTTGCAGGGGAGGCTTTCACCCTTGATACTACGCAGTTTATGACGGATGCTCAGATCCAGGATCTGATTAACATTTCTGTCCAGACGGCTCTGGCCTCGGCCATCCCGTCCAAGGGACCACACACCTCTAAGCCTGCTATGATTAGTCCGCCTCAAAATGGCGAACCGCCAAATAAGAAAGGCAAGGTTTCTTTCAAACAGAAACATACTCTAGCAGCACCTGACTCCCCGACAGGGGAAGTAAACAATTTGTTCCAGGCAGTACCCTCCCCGGCCTGCCAACCTCAACATCCAACAGACCCTGACCGACCCCTGGGCCTCAGGGAGTTAGACACTAAGAGGCAACGGTCCTCGCGAAGGACCAAACCTGACTCCTACGTCGTTTCCTCGGACGAGGACTCGCCAGGTGCTTCAGGGAAAAGCGAGTCTGATGACTACGGGTCTGATGAGGACAGACAGGATATTGAGGATACGGCATTTCACTCCAATGCCACCCCTGATACACAGGGAGAAGTTATTTTAGATGCACTGGGGGAACCATTTTTCCACCCAGATGCCATCGCTCACCCGCGATCTGGCGATTGGTCCCCACTGCCTCACGTATCTCAATACGTAGAACATTGGGCCAGGAAATCCCTGGACAGACCTGCCCGCAACAAACTAAGGGCCGAATGCCCTAGACCCGCCATCCCCAACAAGGTGGTGGCCACACCAGAGGTGGACCCCATGCTGGCAAAATATCTAGCAAAATCAGGGAAACTCCCCAAAAAAGGGATTGAGCGGTCCTTTAAATCTATCCAGGAACGCATCCTTGATTTAATGGGGCCCCTGACTAAAATTCTGAACTTATCAGAACAAGCAGCCGCTTCTGACCAACCAGTAGACCTAATGCAACTCCGCGGCTGGGCCCAGAGAGCTATTTGCCTAGCAGGTACGGCTAACACCTCCTGCTCAGTCGAGAGACGCCGTTCCATATTAATGCGGCTAGACCCCCAGCTATCCCACCTGGCAGAAACCGAACCCGGCCCTTCAGCGGGCGGTATGCTCTTTGGGGATAACCTCCTCAAAGACATCAATAAATTCGTGGGATTATTTTCGGGCCTTGATAAGGCCCAGACATCACTGAGGAAGTCAGGAACCGTGAGAGTTTTTAACAGGGCCGGCAGAAGTAGAGGCCGATCTGCCGGCCGCGGTTCCACCTACAGGCCACAAAACAGAAACCCCCAATACCAGTATCAGCAGGCTCCTCCCACCTACCCCGTTCCAGTGGCGCAGCCAGCACCATTTTTTCCACCCAGAGGCAGACCATGGCGCGGACGCGGCGGACGTGGTTACACCCGATCCCGGCCTCCATTCGGTGAGTATTCCATACACTCCACAACCACACATACCAGTGGGGGGACGCCTGAAGTATTTTATCCACGCCTGGTCTGCGATTACGGCAGACCCGTGGATATTGCAGACGGTCGAGGGTTTCCAAGTAGAACTTCTATCTTCACCAATGTTAAATGTGGTCCCTCATCCTATCAATTTCACGCGCCACAGCGTTGCTCTCATCGAGAGCGAAATTCAGGACCTCTGGTCCAAACAAGCAATTTTAAAAGTAGAAAATTGTTCCCCGGGATTCATAAGCAATCTTTTCCTTGTCAAGAAAAAAGGGGGCGGGTTCCGTCCCGTAATAAACCTAAGAAATCTGAACCAACATGTCTGCTACAGACACTTCAAGATGGAGGGCATTCACTGCCTCCGAGACCTCCTACAAACGGGAGACTGGCTAGGGAAAATAGACCTGAAGGACGCCTATCTCACTGTCCCTATTCACACGGAGTCACAACACCTACTCCGATTCCGTTGGAAGGCTCAGATGTGGCAGTTTACCTGCCTCCCGTTCGGGCTATCGTCAGCACCATGGTGTTTCACGAAGTTAATGAAACCAGTGGTAGCATCGCTACGAAGCAGAGGGGTACGTCTAATTATCTACTTGGACGATATCCTTATCATGGCCCACTCAAAGGCCCTAGTTTCCCTTCACATGTCCTGGACGGTATCTCTCCTACAAACACTGGGTTTCCTAATCAACCGCGAAAAGTCGGTCCTAGATCCGGCCCAGGGGATGGAATTCTTGGGTTTCCTAGTGGACACCAAACAAGCGGTCCTCCGCCTCCCAAAAACAAAATTGGCCCTAATTCGAAAGGAAATCAGGGCAGTGCTCCGCAAAGGCTCCTTGTCCTTACGGGTTCTGGCCCGCTTAGTGGGGCTCTTAGCTGCATCCATCCAGGCCATCTTCCCGGCCCCACTTCATTACAGGGCCCTTCAGAGACTCAAAATTTTACATATTCGCCAGGGCCTCAGGTATGCGGACGAGATCCCCCTCTGTCCGGAGGCAATAGAAGAATTGCAGTGGTGGCTCCGCCACGCGGTCGAGTGGAACGGCAAGACCATTTTCAATTCCGGGCCCGACATCATCATAGAGTCGGACGCGAGTCGCCACGGCTGGGGCGCTCGCTGCGGGACAGATTCCACAGGGGGGACTTGGTCTACCTCCGAGTCGGAATTGCACATCAATGCCTTGGAACTGTTGGCGGCATTTTTTGCCGTCAAGAGCTTCATCCCACAAGCTTCCAATTGCTGTGTACTGTTCCGCATGGACAATGTGGCCGCGGTTCAGTACGTCAACCGCTTGGGAGGCACCAGATCCAGAATCCTTGCAGATCTGGCGAAGGAGTTCTGGCATTTTTGCTTGGCCCGCAACATTATCCCTATCGCGGAATATATTCCAGGAATCTCCAACACGGTAGCCGACTGGTACTCACGCCACCTTACCGACTCCAGCGACTGGCAGCTGGATCGCCCGGTATTCCGCCTTCTGGAACGTCTTTGGGGCCCGTTGAACATGGACTTGTTCGCTTCTCGCCTCAACCACCAGCTGCCCCACTTCTTCAGCTGGAGACCCGATCCAGAAGCATCCGCGGTGGACGCGTTCCATCACATTTGGCCAGAAGGAACTCACTATGCGTTCCCCCCATTCCAGATGATACCCAGAGTTCTCCTTCATGCCTCGAACCAACATGCAACAATTGTGCTGATAACACCCTGGTGGCCGACACAACCCTGGTTCCCCCTCCTCTTGGGGATGGTCGTGGACTACCCCAGACTGATCCCCCTGTTCCCAATGCTGTTGACCAACCCGTCCGGGGAACCCCATCCACTAATCATGGAGGGCAACCTCCACCTCCTAGCGTGGCTGATTTCAGGATCTCAGAATCGGATTTCAACCTTTCAGGATCAGCTAGGGATCTCCTCGCTGTGGCCTGGGCCCCCGGGACCAGATCAACCTACCGATATGCCTGGCGACTCTGGGTTCGTTGGTGTGATCAACGACAGGTTGATCCCATACACGCCCCTGTGTCCGTAGTGGTGAATTATTTGGCAGAGTCTTTTGATTCTGGCAAATCTTACAGCTCCATCAATATATACCGTTCGGCCATATCAGCATACCACTGTCCAGTTAATTCTTTAGCTGTAGGAAAACATCCATTGGTCTGTAGACTACTGCGGGGTATTAGATTCCAACGCCCCCCTAGGCCCAGATATCAGTCGACTTGGGACGTCTCCAAGCTATTAGACATGTTTGCTTCATGGGAGGACAATGAGGGATTGCCCCTACGGCTGTTATCTTTCAAACTCACAGTTCTACTCTGTTTGGTCTCAATCAAGCGCGTCTCAGACGTAAGAGCGTTAGACATCTCCAGGCGTCAATTCTCGCCTCAAGGAGTCAGTTTTTCTGTGGTCCGTAGGACAAAAACGAGTATCCAATCTGTCTTCTACCCCTTTTTTCCCACTCACCCGCGACTTTGCGTGGTTCGCTGTTTACAAACTTATGAAGCACACACGTCGATGCTTCGACCACCTAATTTGTCCCAACTTTTGGTCTCGTACGTCAAGCCCCATCACCCAGTCTCTTCCGCCACACTGGCACGGTGGGTACGTTCCACCATGGAAATGGCGGGCATAGACGTCTCCTTATTTGGAGCGCATTCTACTAGGGGTGCTATGGCTACGAAAATCGTCTCCTCTGGAGGCTCTCTTTACGACCTACTTAGGGCGGCTGATTGGTCATCAGAATCCACCTTTCGTAACTTCTATTTCAGACCGGAGGCCCATGTATCCATGTCAATTTTATGAGTTTGTTTTATGCTTGTGTACATTGTTAATGTTATTGTTTGCTTTAAACTTGCATAAGATACGAAGCCTCCTGTCTGATATATAAATTGAGATTTTCCTAGCTGGTGAAGGAAAATATTAGTTATATGAAGACAGGAGGCGAGTATCTTCCCTCCCTTCCCATCCCTATTACGATTATTTCTCTTCTCCTTACAGGTTATTGAACATCACAATCCTGATCCGGAAATGCGGATGATTTAAGTGGCTCACAATCCCTGTTGGATTGCAGTTGGTCTGTTTTTCTCCTGAAGGCGACGGCCCGGTCGGCCCAGAATGCTTCGGTTCCCCTTGATCCCCGTTGGGATGAAATCAGTTCGGTTGAAACGGTCCAGTTGGTCTTCCCCTTTTTCGCTCCCTGCAGACGCGGAGTTCCAGCGAGGAAGCCCCTGATCATCATAAGGAGAGAGGATCGGACTTACATTCCTGATTGCACGGTTTTTACACAAAGAAAGAGGATGTGGTTACCTCAGACAGTCCCATATATAGGCTGAGGCCTGGGAGGGGCCACGTTGGCCCAGGGACTGCTGGGATTGGTAGTCCTTTTGAGTTTTTATTTTAAATTACCATAAAGTTTTTTATGTATTTCTGCTATGAGCTTTAGTAAAGAAAGAATTGCATAAGATACTCGCCTCCTGTCTTCATATAACTAATATTTTCCTTCACCAGCTAGGAAAATCTCAATTTAGAGATATAGAAGCTATGGAAGACCTAGTGCTCTCAGCTAAGGGTAAAAATAAACTATACAAAGAAACGTGGAAGAGCTGGAATTTGTTTAAAAATTCAGATGAGGGGAAAAGATTAATGACTGAACCTGATAAATGAAGAATCGGATACGCGCAGGGAATTATAATGTAAAATATAATATGAAGGATAAACCGACTTTCCTGTTATGAATTGTGGTTTAAGGGAGGGAGAGGATGGGGCTCCCCTTCTCTCTCCCCCTCTTTTATCTTTTTTTCTTTTTTTTCTCTTTTTTTTTTTTTTTTTTTCTCTCGTCTTTTGAGGGGGGGGGAGCTGGGAAAGGGCAGATGCATCACTTGTCTCTCTGTGAGAGAGAGTGATGACTAAGAAAAGGGTTAGAGTGGGAAGGTTTAGTGAGGGAGTTTATGGGAGGGTCCAGAGCGAATATGTATGTATTTTTTTTGTCAAGAGGATTGTATTCATGTTTGTTTTTGGCAGAGTATTTGCCCTGTGCCTTTCCATATGCTGTTTTATGTAAAGAAAAGAAAAAAACAAATAAACAAAAAAGAACCTGTTCTGTAGGAGTGGGAGTCCTCCCGTCCTAAAGTGTGTCTCCTGTATATAGGCTATATCTGTCTCCGAGCGCCTCAGTTCATTCAACAACATCTTGCGTTTTTCTGGGACATTAAGTCCCTTGGCGTTCAGGGAGGTTATTTTTATTCCCTCCAAAAAAAACCTAAATCCCCCTACCTTCTCCCACCCTCTACGTACTCAACTTCCTCCCTCCCACCCTCCTCTAAAACCCCCAAAGGGCACTCACCCACCTTTAACCCCCCTCCCCAATGGTTTGGCGGGATAAACCTATTTTAGGGGCTGGTCCAATTAGGCTCTAAAAAAAAAAAAGAAAAAGAAAAAAAGCTCCAGCCTGCTCCCCTCCCTCCTACCCCCGACTATTTTTATTTCCCTATAGTCGTACCCTTCCTCTACCTTACAGCTTTGCTGATTAGTTACTTCTTAACCTTCTTATCTTTTCATTTCATCTTTTCATTTCCATCCCGATTTTGAGTTTAACCTATTTCCATCCAAATAACAGAGATCTCCATCAAGGTGCATACATACTTAATAATAAAAGAAAACAATACACAGATAAACATTATTCCATTCTTAACCCCCTTTCCCATCCCCCCCCCCCCCCCCCCACCAAAAGAGGTATCCCTTCAATGTCTCATCTTCCTCTCACTTCCCTGCCCCTCCTCTGTATACTTCCCTCCTATATATCCAGATCATCTAACCACCACCCCATGTGACGAGAAGGAGAAAAAAAAAAGATAAAAAAATAAATAAACGGCGCCTCCAAAAACGTCACTCCATATGACCGTGTGTGGGGGGAAACGCTGCCCCCTACCTTCCGAAAAACAAAAAGAAAAACCGAAATAAAAACCGAAATAAAATAGAATAAAATCACCGTGAAAAAAAAAACGATGGCGTGCAGGCAACCTCATCTCCGAAAACCAAAGTCCCAAAAAACGTCGCCCTCTATCTCATAAAAAATGTCGTCCCTTCCCATCACACAAAGCAATGGGCACAATTCTATATTTAATCTATTTTCATTTCATCCGGAAGATTCCAAAAAGAGAGGAAGTGGGGAGAGATAGAAAAAAAAAAAAAAATAAGAGGGGGGTGGGGGAAGTCCTTCTAAACTATTCATTTCTAACCATCTCTTTATCTTAATTTCTGGAAGACTTCCAACTGGGCACTGCTGTTCCCCTTACCAACCTCACCCACCCTTCCCCTCATTCCCCTCATTCACCCCTCCCTCCGCCTCCAATGTCTACCCGTCCCATCCCCCACTCCCATCCCTCCTCCCCCCCAGTTCCCCACCCGCTCACCAGCCCTTCTATAATCTTCCAAGTGTACACACAAAAAATAAATAAACAAATAAATAAATAAATAACTTCTACTTCTTAAATATAAAGGGAGAGAAGGGAACAGGGGCAGGGGGGGGGAGGGGGCGCACAAATAGCCCCCCCTCCCCCCACTCCCCCCCCACCTACTCAAATTGTGATTTATCAATAATCTTTCGTGTTTACAGTGCTATAATACTATAGTGAATATTTAGTGCCGTTACTATCTACTGTGTCTTCTTAGTTTCTTCCTCACTCCAAAAAAAAAAAAAAAAAAAACATAATCAAATCTGAGATATATTACATTACTATACCCATATCATATGGTGTATACATTTCATTGTGAAAATATTGTCCACATCTATGTGCTCCTCCCCAATAAATGGGGTTCTGTGTAAAAAAAGGTGATCTTTTTCCCAAATACGGGGAAATTCCAAAGTGTTCTACAAGGGGCTTCACCGGACAACGGGGTCCCGGGGGGGGGGGGGGGAAAAAAAGGGGGGAGGGGGAAAACAGTCCGGGGACATCGAAGCTTCCACACTACCACAGGGTACGTAGGCTTCCCTGTCCATTTATGGCGGCAGTTCAAATGAAAAAAAAACAAAAAACTTTTTCTCTATCCTTTTTTCTCTCCTTAGGAATGGCAGGGGATCAATGTCACAGAAATTAACCCCTCTACAGGGAGAAAGGGAGAGGAAGGGGGGGGGGCACTCCTGCATCCAATCTTCTCCCTTAAAGAGGCACCAGTGAACCCTCTCCTCCTCTATCTTTAGGGAAAGCTGGACCTCTCAACCCTATAGAGCTCCCTGTTCTTCTTATTGAACCTGGCAAATGCTGCAGCCAATTTGGCACCTCCATTGTCTCCATCTCCATGAATTTAAACAGCTCCGGGAGTTCCAGGGGCTGTTGTAAGTGAAATGTCTGTGTATTTTTCTTTATTATTACCGCTATCGGGTACCCCCAGCGGTAAGTCCCTCCTGCCTTCTTAACTTTATCCAATACTGAGCGCAACATTGCTCTCCGCTGTAGAGTGGCTCGGGAAAGATCTGGCAGTATTTGTATCCGTGATCCTTCAAACACAATCTCTCCCGCTTCCCATGCCCTCCGACTTATAAGTTCTTTACATGAAAAATAATGAAAGCAGCAAATCACATCTCTTGGTCTATTCAGGTTTACTGATGGGGGACCCAAGGCTCTATGTAGCCTCTCAAATTCAAGAGGCTGGGGGAGAGGGGGGTCAACTAGTTGAGAGCATATTGCTTCAATAGTCTTCTGCAATGCCTCTTTCCCAATTGCCTCCGGTATCCCCCTAAACCTCAAGTTCTTGCGTCTACTGCGGTCCTCAATTTCTTCAATTTTAAGCTGCAAACGGTCAACCTGTAAGATTTGTGATCTCTGTGCTTGTTCTAAGCTTATAACCCGTTTCTCCAACATTCCCCCAGCTATTTCAACATGAGACAACTTATCTGCCAGTTGCTGTACTTCCTCCTGCACAGTTTCCAGATCTCTGCGATGCGATTCCTCCATCCGTGTCACTAGCGCCTCCATCTCCGCTCGTGTGGGTAGTGCTAGTATATCAGCTCGGGTAGGAAGTGTTAAGAGCAGCGTTCTCAGTGCTCCCAGCTCTGACTCCTGGCCTCCTTCTCTTAGTTCAGTGCTCGGCAACCTCTGCTCTCTCTGGGCAGACCACATCTCCCCCCGCACCCCCCCTTCTCCCTCTTCCTCTGCTCCTGGGGAAAGCATTCCCTGTACTTCCGTGGCTCTGTCCCCTTCTGCTCGACCGTCAAGATCTCCACACGTTACCTCCTCATGTAATTCAGTCACTCGAATCCGGTTTGCAGCTGCTCTAGTCTGCGGGAAGTACTGCTGGATCTCAGCTTGAACTCTGGCTTTGGGGGGCTTCCCCTCTTTCTTCATCCCAAGGGGGCTACTCGTGTCTCCTAGTCCCGCTCAGCCTGACATCCGTTAATAATTTTTTAATTATTCTGCCCCTCTTTATCAACAAACTGTGCACCCCCCCCTAGTGCCTCCATCTCCCCTCACTAACTCCCGTTCGCACTGTATGACACCAAAGTAGGGGAGTGACAGCACCGCTAAGGAGTGTCAAGGTGGTGAGGGGGTGAGGGGGATGAGGTGAGGTAAGGGGGAACCTCCGGGACACCCCTGGCTATCCCCGCTGCGTTCTTCTCCGCTCTCCGGCTGAGACACGCCGGGATTCGCTGGAACCGATCACGTGGTCCGATCAGCTGACCGCCACTCTCCAATCACGGGCCCGGATCGCTGGATGTATCCAAGACCTCCTCCTCCGCACTCCGTATCACCGGGGAACCCCAAGGAAGCCCCCCACACCAGCGAACAGGCCCGTTCAGGCACGGGCAGCTGCGGATGCCAAGGATCACCTGAGGATACGTCTGCTCAGCGGCTCAGCGGCTTCCACACGAACAGGGGCTTCCACAGGTCTGTACAATGTTCACGCCAGGCGGTTCTGCGGGAGGTTAGGCAATAGCTGCTGGAATTTTAAGCTAAAAGTTCAGGCATCATTTAAGGTTGAAGGCTGATCCTAGTCCATAGGTCGCTTCTCAGCTTCTACAGTTAGTCGGCGGCAGGACGGAGGATGGAGGAGCTCTGGAGCTAGTGTGCCTCTACTCCGCCATCATTAGACCACACCCCGGTAACTTTCTTTCTATACGAAGTGTGTGAGTGGTTACACGATCTTGTGGCAGAAGATCGTGGGATGGCCTGGAAACACTTATCAAGTCTGTGGCAGAGACTTTGACAAGCTTTGCGCCAGCTGCTAGGCTGGTGAGAGTAGGCCTATCTGGTGGTTGTTGAAATCTAGTGTGGAGCTGAGTTGATCCTCTGGATCTAAGTTGTACTCGTGATCCACAATGCAAAGGTACCTGAGTGTTTCCCCATCCCTCTACCACTCTGTTAGAGAACTTTGTTCAATAAAAACCATGAATGAGACTTCGTGTTTGGTGCAGACATTCTTGTGGACAACTCTTCAAGGAGAACCCCTGAAACGAGTGTACGAAACAGTAAGGTAACGGCCGTCCCAAATCTAATCCAGCAGCTCCTTTGGGGGTAGTGCTACATGTATATGAAAATGTTACCCCTGCCTGTTGACTGCACACATATATGCAACCTTTATCCATGAGACCGCAAATTGTGCTGGGAGTGCTCTGCACGAAAATCGGGATGGCACCAAAAGCCCTGGGTTACGGGAGGTTTACAATCACCTGATTGTTGATATAGCCTTTGATTGGCTATCACACTGATCAGTTAGTGCCGGTTCACACTGGGGCAATCACGACTTCCAGCGTGACTTTACAAGGCAACTTAGAGATGACTTGAGCGCGACTTCAGCGCTACTTAGAGTGACTTACAAAGTGACTTAAAGTCGCCTCCAGGACAGGCGACTTTACCAGTGGCCAATCACATAATTTTCTGCTCTGTGGGAGGGAGGGGTTTGCCTTAGAAAACTATTTTCACTTCCTGGAAAGTTGCTTCAGTTAAGATGGGGGATCTGACTTGGAGGCTACTTCCATTGAAATCAATGGGTACAATTCGCCTAGAAGTCGCCTTGAAGTAGTACAAGAACCTTTTCTGAAGTCGGAGCAACTTCAGTAGTGTACATTAAGACAGCTCTCATTTACTTTCAGACTTTAAGTCACGTTGTAAGTCACTCTAAGTAGCGCTGAAGTCGCGCTCAAGTCGTCTCTAAGTTGCCTTGTAAAGTCACGCTGGAAGTAGTGTTGCCCCAGTGTGAACCGGCACTAACTGATCAGTGTGATAGCCAATCAAAGGCTATATCAACAATGTCGCTCGACTTGGGGCGACATGACAGGTCGCCCCCCAGGTCGCGGTGGTGTGAACCGGCTCTTACTGTACAGCGTGCCCCTGTTTTTTTTCTTCTTTCCTGGAATGGAGAAAAATATATTATACTATCTTTTTCTCCTTGCTAGAGGAGAAAAGCATAAACAAAGAGAAAGAGAGAAAGAAAGAAAGAAAGAAAGAAAGAAAGAAAGAAAGAAAGAAAGAAAGAAAGAAAGAAAGAAAGAAAGACCGACCATTTTTTGCAATACGGCACTGTGTCACTTAAACTGACAATTGCGCGGTTGTGTAACGCTGTACCCAAACAAAATTGATGTCATTTTTTCCCACAAACTGAGCTTTCTTTTGGTGGTATTTTATCACCTCTGTGGTTTTTATTTTTTGTGCTATAAGCAAAAAAGAGCAACAATAAAAAAAAAAAAAATTACATTTTTGCTATAATAAATATCCAAAAAATTTAAGTTCTTCATCAGTTTGGGCCAATATGTATTATTCTACATATTTTTGGTACAAAAAAATCGCAATAAGCGTATGTTGATTTGTTTGTGCAAAAGTTGTAGCATCTAAAAAATAGGGGATAGATTTCTGGCATTTTTATTATATATTTTTTTATTAATAGTGGCGTTGATCAGAGATTTTTGCTCGGAATGCAACATTACGGCGGACAAATTAGACACTTTTTTGGGACCAGTTACATGTATACAGTGATCAGTGCTATGAAAATGCACTGATTACTATATAAATGACACTGTATAAAAAACAAATAAAATCCGCACTATCAAAATAAAAAAGGGGCTACAAAAACCAGTGAACAGTGGAAAACAACAAATACAACATACAAATAGTAGCGCTAAAAGTAAATGATGGTGCAAAATCAAATGACAAATGCATAAAAAAGATAGAAAAAGTCCAAATAAATGTGGTGAGAAAAATAAATGGATGAGTGAACAAAGTGAATAGTTCCATAACCAGATGTCTAAGGCCCCGTACACACCATAGAATCCATCCGCAGATAAATCCCAGCAAATGGGTTTCAGCGGATAGATCCTATGGTGTGTACACGCCAGCGGATCTGTTTCCGCGGATATATCTCCCCTGGGATGGATTCCAGCAGATCGAATATTCGCTGACATGCAGAACATATCCATCTGCTGGAGTCCATCCCAACGGATGGATCCGCTGGTCTGTATAGACTCACCGGATCCATCCGTCCGAAGGGATCCCCCGCATGCGTCGTAATGATTCGACGCATGCGTGGAATTCCCTATATGACAGCGTCGCGCACGTCGCCGCGTCATAATCGCGGCGACGGCGCGACACGTCATCGCCAGAGGATTTCGGCGCGGATTTCAATGCGATGGTGAGTACACTCCATCGCATTAAAATCTGCTGAAATCCTCGAGAGGATTTATCCGCGGAAGCGGTCCGCTGGACCGTATCCGCGGATAAATCCTCCCGTGTGTATGGGGCCTAATATATAAAACCAGAAAAAAAGGGGAAAAAATCCAAATATGTAAAGTGGAAAACTTGATTGATGCGTGAACACAGTGAATAGTTCCAAATCAAATGGTGATTTTCTCTTGAACGTGATAAACGCTGGTGATAAACCCGCCACCAATAAAGCAGAGGCTTATGAGATGTATAGAACCCAAATGAGCCTACGCCCAGAGGGTCAATCAAGCTGGATGTATACAAAGGCTGTATCAGGATAGGACTCGATCTTCACACGACAACACCGCCAAGGTGAAGAAAGATGTTCAATGGTAAAAGATAATCACTCCTGAATGGTCAAACCATAACACCGATGTATGGAGAGAGGCAAATAGAAGAGGCACATAGCATAATACCGTAGGAACTGGATATTTAATATAGGTTATAAACACTTACATGAAAGTGGAAATAAAACAGCATATCGATCAATATGTCCGTGGCAGCAGTGGAATCATCCGACGCGTTTCACAAAAACTTGCTTCGTCTGGGGTATGCTTCCACTGATGCCGCTCTCACTTAAATCTGCAATCTGACTCTGGCACGGAAACACCCCCTGGGGTCCGTCCAATCGGAGACAACTTCCGGGTTAAAGGATCAATTGTGTTAAAATTAAATCTCTCATGTAAGAAACCAAATAAGGGTAAAAACAAATGAAAGAGAAAATGAATAAAATAATATGACTTATATACACATCTGTCAATAACGAGGAGTGTCAAAACCAGGGCAATAAGCACTTGCTAAATATCAGCCAATCACGCATCGCTGTGCGCCATAGCCGCGGTGTCTGACAGGACTACTGGCCAATCGCGCATCACATAGCGCCATAAAATTATCCAATGACGAGGCCCATTAACCGTACCATTAACATTTGCTGTGATGTTTGATGTTTGAGGTTTGAACGTTTGGTGGAACTACAAGTGAACACATAACTAGTTAGTATACAGTTCTAATCACATGTAGCACTACCCCTGTAGGAGCTGCTGGTTATATTTTGGGCCTGCACGTTACCTCAACATTCGTCGTCTAGGGGAAGAAAGAATAGAAGCAGCAAGGCGCTGATCAGGAGTAAGTTTAACTCCAGGAAAGTCTTTTCTTCTAAGGTGCAGACCTAAGGCCTAGGCTAAAGGCCTGAAGCAGCCATATGGCAAGAATGTAAGCCAAGGGACTAAAGTGTTGAGTCAGCAACATACAGTAATGGTGGAACCCTCCTGTGAGGATTACTGATGTCTTTGTGAACTTTTTGTGCTTTTAAATAAAAGTGGGCTACCAGGCCTTTAAAAATTCAGTTCTGGACTGGCGTACTTAATGAAAACGCACCTACCGCTGGAGTCTGATCACCCCAATCTTACACTATACATACAATATAGACACGTTGCCACATAATTATAAATGGTTAATATAAAAAATGTATACATACTGACAGATATCAATTGAATCATAGGAACACAGCATTTAACCGGTTCCCGACCGACTCACACAGATATACTGTGGCAGAATGGCTCTCCTGGGCGAAATCCTATACATATACGGCTTCGCCCAGGAAAGCCACCAGAGGGCGCGAGCGCACTGCACGGCGGGGAACCCATCAGAGTCCACAGAGTTCCCCTTTTACATCTGAATCTGCAGAGTTCCCCTTTTACATCTGAATCCACAGAGTTCCCATAGACTGTAAGGCGGGACTCTGCAGTTTCTGATGTAAGGGAGAACTCTGGGGACTCTGACATAAGGGATGCTTGAACCCTGATTTAAGGGGGAACACTGAGTACTCTGATGCACGGTAAGGATTCTGATGTAGGGGGGAACACTGTGGCCTCTGGTGTAAAGGGAACTGTGAAATCAGGGGTGTCTGAGAATCCTTATTTACATTAGTGTACTCACTCAGAGGCAGGAGAGAGAAGGGGGAGACTTCAGTCACAGACAGGAATGGATGGTAGGCTAACTTGCCCCTTGGCAGTCAGCACCTCTCATCCAGATGTATCTGAGGCTGCTGGACTTCAAATTTCCGGCCCCCCACTTCCCGTTTCTGAGGCACAGCGCTGGGGATTGGAGTGTAGGCAGAGACAGAGGGATAGGGGCAGAAGGAAGAGAAGCAGATCGAGCCCTCTCTCCTCTCCCATCTGTATGTCCGGCTGCTGCCTCTCTGTCCTGTGAGGAAAGGGGGAGGGGTGATGCAACTACTGTGATATTTTTTACCTTAATTCAGGGAATGCATTAGGGTTTCAAACAATACTTAATTATGTTCAAGCAAGAATTTGATACACATTTTAAAATGTAAAATATTACCAAATAAGAGCTATTCTTGGATATTTTGTGACTTTTTATGACTTTAGTGTTCAGTATTTCCTTGCTCTTTTCCTTCAGTCTTTGTATATAACTATTATGATTCAACACTTGGAGGTTAAGGATTTCAGTATTAGTCTTAGGTTTCTATACCATGAAATTGAACTTCTTATATCCTAAGAAATTCAATACATCTCAGACAACTGTGAAATAAACATTGACAAGAGCTTAAGTGGGCATATCGGAATAGCCAGCAATTAGGCACAGTGTTAATTTTAAATATGAGTTGTTTATTGATCTATCAGTAGTAATGATACTGAATACACATTTAAATACATATATTACCTGATTTTTCTTTGGTCTATTTGAGTTTAAGAAGCTTTTATTTTTTTCATAAAATTCTAGATTATGTTGAGGATTTCTAACAGCCTGCTATTAAACATTTATTGTTAAAACCTTTAAACTAGGGTTGTCCCGATACCACTTTTTTAGGACCGAGTACAAGTACCGATACTTTTTTTCAAGTAGTCGCCGATACCGAATACCGATACTTTTTTTAAATGTCATGTGACCGTTTTCAAACCACAATACAGACTAAGGATATTTTCTTTAGAATTATGAAGAACTGGTACATCATGGTGTGGGGCTGTTTTTTAGCGTACTGGAAAACTACATATCATTGAAGGAGTGATCACTGCCAGTGCCACCTATCAGTGCAGCTCATCGGTGCCAGTGCCCAAAAGTGCAGCTAGCCAGTGCCACCTATCAGTGCCCATTAGTGCATCAGTGCAGGGAGGCAGCTTATTAGTGCATCTCATCAGTGCCACCCAATCAATGCCAGTGCCACCTATCAGTGCCATCCAATGGCACTGCAGCTGCCTGGACGTGTGGATTTATTATATAGCGGTCGTCGGCCGGCCGCCGGGCCCTGGTGAGAGAATTAAGTTTGGGCCTATATTATGATGGGGGCCTGGAGCTGCAGCTCCATCAGCCCCACGGTTAATCCGGCCCTGCCTCTATGCACCGCTCGATGTCACAAAAAAAAAAAAAAAAAGTATTCTATTTTGGTATCGGGAGTATTTGCACGAGTACGAGTACTAGCGCAAATACTCGGTATCGGTACCGATACCGATACTGGTATCGGTATCGGGACAACCCTACTTTAAACATTCATGAAAGAATATACAGTTCAGTTTAAGTTTTTTAGTCATTTCTGTGACAGCCTACGCTATTGCTTTAAAGATAAATAATGTTAATACCAATATGATTTTTTAATAGTTTGAACACCATTTACTAGCATGCCAGCAATTACTCTGGTCAGCTGTTGCCATGCATTGTCGGTTTAAGCCATAGACAAGAGAAGACAATTCCCATGTCTACCATTTTGGGTGGACTATGTGATGATCCCATGTCCACGAAGAACGTACTAACTTTATCTGACATTACAAAAAATGACCTGCAAGACTTTTACTTGTCTGCTGACAATTTCAGTTCCTCTTCTTTTAGGTGATATAATACTTGCATGAGTCGTTCTTCATGACCAAATAGTGTAGCTCCAAATACAATAATGCAGGGGTTGACAAATTTGCTTGGAATCTAGGAGCCAGCTAAAAAAGTTAGGAGCCAGAAAACGCACCCTGTCCCGATGAGCTTGCGCGCAGAAGCGAACACATATGTGAGCAGCGCCCGCATATGTAAACGGTGTTCAAACAACACATGTGAGGTATCGCCGCGATCGTTAGAGCGAGAGCAATAATTCTAGCCCTAGACCTCCTCTGTAACTCAAAACATGCAACCTGTAGATTTTTTTAAACGTCGCCTATGAAGATTTTAAAGGGTAAAAGTTTGTCGACATTCCATGAGCGGACGCAATTTTGAAGCGTGACATGTTGGGTATGAATTTACTCGGCGTAACATTATCTTTCATAATATTAAAAAAAATTAGAATAACTTTACTGTTGTCTTATTTTTTAATTAAAAAAAGTGTAATTTTTTTCCAAAAAAGTGCGCTTGTAAGACCTCTGCGCAAATACAGCGTGACAGAAAGTATTGCAACGATCGCCATTTTATTCTCTAGGGTGTTAGGATAAAAAATATATATAATGTTTGGGGGTTCTAATTAGAGGGAAGAAGATGGCAGTGAAAATAGTGAAAAATGACATTAGAATTGCTGTTTAACTTGTAATGCTTAACTTGTAATACCAACGGCCACCACCAGATGGCGCCAGCTCACATCTGGTGGTAATAACTTGTAATACCAACGGCTCACCACCAGATGGCGCCACCTTCCAAGCCAAGTTGCCAGGACACTGGGCCAGATTCACAAAAGAGATACGATGGCGTATCTCCTGATACGCCGTCGTATCTCTGTTTTAGGGGCTTCCTAACTATGCGACTGATTCATAGAATCAGTTACGCATAGTTTGCCCTAAGATCCGACAGGTGTAATTGAATTACACTGTCGGATCTTAGGATGCAATACCTCGGCCGCCGCTGGGGGGAGTTTGCGTCGTAAACCAGCGTCGGGTATGCAAATTAGTACTTACGGCGATCCACAACGGTTTTTCGCATTCGCTACGTCGCTGCTAGTCTAGTTTCCCGTCGCAAAGTTAGTCGTCGTTTTAGCTGCCCTAACTTTACACAGCCCATGTTAAAGTATGGCCGTCGTTCCCGCGTCGAAATTCAAAAATGTTTTTCTTGCGTAAGACGTCCGGGAATACGGAAGTACGCTACGCACGTCGCCGTTTGAAAAAATGACTTGACTTTGCGCAAAGCACGGCGGGAATTTCGAAATGGAGCATGCGCAGTAGGTCCGGCGCGGGAGCGCGCCTAATTTATGCCGCCGCACTTCTACGTGAATCTGGCCCACTATTTCTAGTCGCCATGGCGACCTGGCGCCCGGGATTTGTCGAGCCCTGCAATAATGTCATTGAGGCACATTACCCTTTGGAATGTTACAGACACATGTCGTATGCCTTGTGGCATGGAAGTAAATTGATAAAAACCCAAAGGACATATAAAGGCTGTCTTCTGATCTTCAGTTGCCATGGGAACTTGTTAGTATCCAGACCGTAGGTCTAGCATGGTGAACCTACAATTTCCATTTAACTACTTCACACCCTTAGGACATACCCATCTGTCCTTTGGTTGAAGTGATTATACCGAGGTGTTCATCCCAGTATTAAAATTTGCACCCGATGATGGGCTTTCCTGTAAAAAAGTGGTTCTACAACTGCCCCATGCTCTCCAGTGGAATCAGGGAGCCTGGGACCACTGCAACTGCTCTCTATGCAGTTGATCATAAAGACACCAATTGGCTAGGTGAAGTGTGTTAGAGGGACTTCCAGGTTACGTCACTTATGGCCCGTGAAGCGCACACAGCTCTCACATATGTGAGAGAAAAAATAAATTTAAAGCAGCGTTTCAGTCGTCTTTGGCCCAGATTCACAGAGAGCGGGCGCACATTACGCCGCCGTATCACAAATAATATACGCTACGCCAACGCAGCGCAGAGAGGCAAGCATGGAATTCACAAAGCCAGTGCTCCCAAAACTGCGCTGGGTTTCGAAGGCGTACGCCGGCGTAGGTGGAAGTGGGCGTGAGCCATGCAAATAAGACGTGACCCCATGCAAATGATGGGCCGAGCGCCAGACAGATACGTATCACGAACTGCGTATGCGCCGGGACGTGGACGCATTCCTCTGCGCATGCTCACAACCACGTCAAAACAACTGCCTAAACTACGCCAGATCACTGCCTACGGCGTGAACGTAACCTACGCCCAGCCAGACACACGTCCAATGTAAACAACGTAAAATACGCCGGCTTGAGTTCCCTGGTGCAGACCTTTGCATGTCTGCCGCTGGGTTACACCTTCTTTATGGGGCTTAACTTTACGCTGGACGTACAACTTACGCACACATCGCGTAGCCTGCGTCGGGCGCACATACGTTCGTGAATCGCCGTATTTCCCTCATTTGCATATTTGAATTGCAAATCGATGGGAGAGCCACATGCGTCCAGCCTAAATGTGCGCCCACGTTACGCCGGCGTGGGCAAGTTATGTCGGCGGGATGAAGCCTATTTTTAGGTGCATCTTAGTTTGTGGGTCCGGCGCACAGATACAACGGTGCATATGTTTGCACTTACGTCAGCGTATCTTGTTCTACGTCCTCGTAAGTGTTTTGTGAATCCGGGCCTTTGTGTTTATTAAAAGCCAGCAGCTACAAAAAGTGTAGCTTCTGACTTTTAATTAACACACACTCACCTGTCCCACCATCCATCGATGCGGCCGCCCGAACCCTCGATTCTCTCCCTTACCTCTCCCCGGAACTGGCATTGTGGGCACCTGGCTGTGACAGCTTGCTGCTTCAAAAAAAATGACATGCCAAATGTGGCATGGAAGGGCTTGAGGAGTGCTTAAAGCAGAATTTCCACTTTTGGGTGGAACTCTGCTTCAACAAATAGTGCCCGTAGGCTAGGCCCTGAGGCCTGGTAACAAAAATTGCCATGGACCTAGCCAAAAGGCCTAACCCAAGACACGCAGTGCATCAAAAGCATAAGTGAGTTGGCCATGTGCTCAATTCTCACAGCTGGTTTCCCACGCCCAAGTGACACTAAGAACATCCCTGGGGATACCAACTGCCAGGGGACAAAGCACCGTGGACTCTCTGCCTTCCCAGTCCATGGACAGAAAAGGTAGACTCAGAAGGGATCTGTGCCCCTCCAGTCTTCTTTCTTTGCATATTCTTGAGATTGCTTCTGCTCCCCTACACAAGGTTGGCCCTGAAATAGTGGACTTTTCTCCTTTTTGCTGCAGCTGCGTAGCTGCACTCAGTAAAGACCATCACTATAGACTTATCAGTGCAGCAGGAACTTTTTGGACTTTGTGCCACATATATATGTTTGTCCCCAGGGTAACTTTGGGAGAAGTTTTACCTAAACCCAAAGATAAACATTGAATATATTGCAGCTTAACGGTCCTTAGAGATGTTGACTGTTTTTTTTATTTATTTTTTTATTTCCCTGTATATTCACCTGGTAATTCCAGTTTTGTTTTTTTATTGTATAGTGCTTTTTTTTAGGTTAACCACTATCCGAGCAACTCACGCAGATATACTGCGGCAGGTCGGCTCTCCTCCATGAGTCGCCATATCTGTACAGCGGCTCATGCAGGTGCAGTTGTCGGCGAGAAGGGCAGACTTGATGTCTGCTGGTGACCCACGTTCGCCTAGTACAGAGGCAGAATGGGGATCTGCCAGTGTAAACAAGCGGATCCCCATTCTGACAGGAGACATGACAGAGAACTACTGTTCCCAGTGATTGGGAACAGTGATCTCTGTCATGTCCAAGTGAGCCCATCCCCCCTACAGTTAGAACACACCTAGGGAACACAGTTAACCCCTTGATCGCTTCCTAGTGTTACCCCCTTCCCAACCAGTGTAATTTTTACATTGATCAGTGCATTTTTATAGCACTGATCAATGTAATAATGTCACTGGTCCCCAAAAAGTGTCATTTGGGGTCAGATTTGTCCGCCACAATGTCGCAGTCCCACTAAAAATCGCAGATCGCTGCCATTACTAGTAAAAACAATAAGAAAAAAATCCTTTCGGGGCAGTGTGGTTAAACTGTGTCTTCTTGGAGTGTTTCGTGCCACAAGGCTTTTTTTTTGTTAGATGGTCATTTTGTTCAGGGGTGGAATTTGGGGGTTTTCAATTCTTTTAAGAGTTTTTATTTTATTTTATGTTGATAGGTTTGGGGTGTTCAAAGTGCAGCAGGTACTTGCTACTAACTGTCAGTTCTTTGAACTGCCTTTTGTTCACAGCATGATACTGCAATGCTTAGAAGAAGCAAAAAAAACAAAAACTGTGTGCAACTAAACTATTCCACATTATGTCACTCATATTCACTGCACCTCCAAGTTAGACATACACTGGTTAAACCTATTATCCACTGTCCTACTGCTGGTCAAATTTGCACGGATGTATCTTCTGCAGTATCCTAAGTCTTGTAGTAAAGCCCCAGCTTGTGCTTTTTGACTTTTAGTAAATTCGGGTTTTGGCTTTGCTGTTTAACATTGTTCTTGTTGCTGGCCAATTTTACACTGCTGTGTCGTCTGTGGTATCTTACATTTTGTAGTGGAACAAATGACTGTACTTCTTTTTTTTTTTTTTCTTGTACATTTTGGCCAATTCTACCTAAAATGCCTTTCTGCTGGCTATTTTTACACTGCTATTTAATTTGTGCCCCCCTAATTCCTAAAGAAATTGGCCAGCAGATAGGCAGTTTTGCATTAATAAGAAGAGAGATTATTGGCCAAATTCTATCTGCTGGCAAAGTGCCCAGCCACTAATAAAAGAGTATGTACCATTGTAAGCTGATCATTAAATGTAATATATTCCCATGGTGTGACCAGCAATTGATAATATTTTCTGTAAAAAAAAAAAAAAAAAAAGCAGGAAATTGTGGATGGCAAAACCAAATATATGTCAAGTCAAATTTTTTTTTTTTTAAAGTTTTGGGCAAAGTGTAGAAGGATATGAACAGCCAATGGGTTTTACTGCTATCCACGGCTCCTAGAGAGATTTACACTCCGACACCAGACAGGAAGTAATGAAAATCTGCAGCAGACAGAAAAGAGAAACTGCCAGAGGTTCTAGCCTTCCTTTCCTTTATTAAATTAGAGCATTTTTTATTGTAATCCTCATCACTCTGTATAAAACCAAGACAATGGGTTATATGCAGCTACTTTTTGGTGATTGGATACCGGTAACAAGCTGTAAGGACCCCTCTCACTCCCAACAATCCTGAGTTTTTTTTAGCAAGCAATAAAAGGATCTACAACCAGAGGGAATGTACTGTGTCCTGTCCTGTAATCTATTCCAAGAAAAGGTCTTTTAAAATTAAGTCAAAAATCCTATTTTCTTTTTCATACAGTACATAAACTACTGGGATGTCCACAAGCAAAACAAATCGAGAGGGGTGAAAAACAACAAAAACTATTCTTCCAACTGACACCAATGATGGCATGGTTTACTCCCGATGACACCAGGATATTTTCTACCCCCAAAGGCCACAAATTTGGCTACTGATAAAAAGTCTGAAGGACAGTACACTGACACTTTGCTTAGAATCTTTGAAGACCCCTGGGTCTTAGGAGTGAGTGAGTGAATAACTTGTATAAGGCTACAAATGCAAACTAAATTGCCTCAAGACGCTGTATCCAATGTCGTTGTTATGTATCACGTACCTGGTAGCCAGAGCCCGATGGTAGGAGGAGGCCTCTCTTACAGCTCCGGCTCGTGAGCTGCCGGATTGGGAACAGCAGACTCAGGAGCCTGGCGGGGTAGGAGTGCCGGCGTGCTGGGTAGGTGAAGCAGGTGCTGACTTCCTCTGGACGGGTAGGCTGGAAGATGATAGGATCAATGACAGCAGACGGAAGCAGAGTCAGGTAAGCCGGGTCACAACAGATGATTCAGGTAATCAGATAGCAGGCAGAAGAGTAATCAGGGTACAAGCAGGAAGGTCTGGCAATGGTAGGTCAATCTGAAGAGGTGGTCAATGGAAGCCGAGGTCAGGATCGGAGAGGTACGGATGGTCAAACAAGCCGGGTCACAAGTTCAATCAGAAATTCAAATCAGGTAAGCAGGTTCTCAGGTTCAAGTTCAATCAGGGACTGCAGATCAGACAGCAACTTGCAGGAAGCAAGGGCTGAGCTTTTAAAGGCGTTTTGGCGCCAAGGAGGGTTCACGTGCACGCGCGCGCTCCCGCTGCGCACGTGCGCGCGCGCGCCGCTGACGCACGCGCACGTCCCGCTGATGCACGCCGCTGTCTCAGCCCAATGCACGTATTAGTCTTTTGGCATGGATATTACCTTCGGGTTCCCAGGAATTGTCTTCTGGTCCATAACCTTTCCACTTGATCAGGAATTGGTTTTGTCCTTGTTTTTTCCTACAATCCAGGATAGTCTCTACCACGAATTCCTCGTTGCCATCGACATGGATCGGTTCGGGTGGTTTGGACCCCCTATTAGGAAAAGGATCCGGAACTGCAGGTTTTAACAAAGAGACATGGAACACAGGATGCACTTTAAGAGAATCAGATAAGGGGGGGGCGTGGCCTGCAGCAGAGCCGGATGGCAGCATAGAGAGAAAGCTCCGCAATCCACGAGCGAAAAACGGCACTAAACAACCCACAAAAGGACTAATTTCGGCACTACAGCTGTGCGACCTGATCTGGGCACACTCGGGGACCATGACTAACAAACGGAAGGGCTCCGTGAAACCCCAGCGCTTGATGGACATGTTTACAGTCCCGAGGGACGGAGGCAGGCAAGATGGCGCCGGCGCGGCCTCAACACCCGTACCCAACAACCAGGCCAGAAGTAGTGGGGGAGCCCGCTTGGAATACAGACCACAGATGTCCCCTCAGGGAGACCAACAATCCACTCCTTCTCCCTCCGCCAGCCCTGCAAAAGCTCGGATGAGGATGGATGGCGCTGGATGCGGCCCTGCAGTGAGTCCTATGACAGATTCTGGGGATGACACACGTGAGTTACCAGACTCCATTGCCACTTTCCCTACTAGTAATCAGCCTGTGATGGACACTGTACTTAGGGACATGTTGGTGACACTACGTAGTTCACTACAAGCAGACATGATGAACTGTATGCATAGAGTGAGTGGGGAGTTGAGAGAGGTGGAAGACAGGGTGGAACACATCGAAACAAAGATGGGGGAGTATGCCTCCACCATCAACAGCCTAGTGGATGCTAGTGAAGTTCAGGAGGAGAGCAGTGAATGGATCAAAAATAAGTTAGCGGACATTGAAGACAGATCCAGGAGGAACAATATGAAAATAAGGGGAGTCCCTGAGTCAATACAACCACTGGATCTGCGATCGTATGCGATCGACTTATTCTCGTCTCTCCTCCCTAACCTAACCGAAGTAGACATCACAATAGATAGGATCCATAGGCTGCCAAAACCTGCCTTCCTACCTGCTGATATACCCAGAGATGTGATTCTACGTATGACCTTTTTTCATGTGAAAGAGCAGCTAATGCAGGCAATGCGCAGAAATGATAATATACCCTCCAGATTTCAAAACCTGCAATTCTACCCTGATCTATCCCAATACACCATGCAAAAAAGGCGGAATCTTGGTACCATCACCAAGGCTCTGAGGAATCACAACATCCCCTACAAATGGGGCTTTCCCACTAAGCTTGTCATCACATACAAAGATAGATCATTTAATGTAGACACGGTGGACAAAGGAATCAAGCTACTGAAAGAATGGGAGATCTTGCAGAGTTCCAGCGAAAAAGACAAACCAACCACTCAAAGAGAGACTGTCACCCCTGGGTGGAAACAGGTTACACAACGTAACGCCAGATCACATAAGTAATCTACACTTAGTCCTTGAATAGGACCTTTAAGGTCTCTCGTGGTCACCGCGATGGGTTTTGGGCATGAACTTACCCCCTCTTGAACCTGAGCAGCATTCAGCTGCACCCGGGCATGACCTTTATGTGGTATCTTCTGTTGCCATGGAAATGGCTGGATGTCCGTTGATATCCCAACTATGTTTTTGTATTACTTTTTTGTTTCCTTATCTTTTCTTTTATTTTCGGATACATACAGATGACAATGAACCCTCAAGCTGGAAATCTGCTGGTCACTACGCTCAATCTTCGCACCATGGATCTACAGTCCGGATGGACGTCTCCAGAGTTAGTTGCCAATTCGGGGACGCAGTGAGTAGTCTTGTTCACGAGCCAAAACAGTCACTGACACAGGGCCCGACAGGAGGGGCCACGACCCTTCAGGGATTGATCCTGCTACAACATACACACCTTCCCTGGTACGCAAATGCCAATTACAATTTTGTCTATTAATGCTAGGGGTCTAAACCACCCTGTCAAGAGACGGTCCATGTGGAAGGAAGCCATGCTTCACAAGAGTGACATCATTTGCGTCCAGGAAACACACTTCAGTAGAGAATCCCCACCCCAGTGCTCCCACAGAAACTTCCCCCATATATTCGCTGCTAACGCTAACACCAAAACGAAAGGGGTATTAACAGCTATACGGGACACGGTAGCATTCACGTTACACATGGAGTTGGCTGACCCTGGGGGGAGATTCCTGGTCCTGGTGTGTGATATCAACTCAGTGACATACACAATTGTTAACGTCTACGCTCCGAATGTCCACCAAACACACTTTTTCACCAAATTAATGAGGAAACTTCAATCTATTAAGAGAGGTCTTCTAGTGATGGGTGGGGACTTCAATGCTGTACCAGACCTAGCCATGGACTCCACGACTAGAGCACATAGGATGGGGACTTCACTTCAGGGATCTATCCACAAGGCAGAGGTGTTCGATGTATGGAGGTGTCTCCATGCTGGAGAAAGAGACTTTACCTTTTTTTCGGCTCCGCATCGCACTTATACGAGGATAGACTTGTTTTTGACTGACTACAACACTCTGACTAGGGCTGTCTCCGCATCTATCAACGACATAACATGGTCGGACCATGCTTCAATTTCTATATCCCTTAAAGATGCTTCGCCTATCAATCCTCCCCCTGTGTGGAGGGCTAATACGTTTCTATTACAACAACCTGATGTGCGACAAACTGTAGAAAAGCACCTAAAAGAATTTTTTGAGATAAACGACACACCTGCCCAGGATCATTTCACCTTGTGGTCCGCCCATAAGGCGTATATTCGGGGGATACTTATTCAATTGGGGGCCAGGGCGAGGAGGCAGCGGCATAAAAAACGTAGGGACCTCACGGAGGAAATTACAAAGGGAGAATGTGAAAATAAAAAACATCCCTCACAGACATTGTCGGCTAGGCTCGCGCAACTGAGAAGTGACCTCAGGCTCCTCCTATTAGAGGATTTTGAGAAACACTCCAAAAGGCTAAAGATGTCCTACTATGCACAGGGTAATAGGGCTGGTAAAATGCTAGCAAACAAAATTAAGGGGCGAAGAATTAAAACCAGAATCCCATACATTTTACACCCCTTACACAAGACAAAATTGTTTCATCCTCAAGATGTGGCAGATGCCTTTAGCCATTACTATGGCACTCTCTATAACTTAAAAGAAGACAGAGACACATATCAACCCAATACCCAAATGATAAATGACTTTCTGAGCAAAGTGTCTCTGCCCCAACTTTCCCCGACACAAATTGAGTCCCTAAATTCCCCCTTCACTATTATGGAGATCCAAAAAATTATTGATTCCCTCCCCTCCAACAAGTCCCCAGGTCCTGATGGATTTGTAGGGGAATATTATCAAATGTTTAAGACCATCCTGACACCCTACCTTGAAAAAGTTTTTAGCACCCCGAGCACACCTCGGGTAGTACCCCGAGACGAAGTGATCTTGTCACGAAACGCGTCGGGTGGAGTGAGTGACGTGTGGACGCCATCCCCTTCATTTCTCCAAACGAGTGGCCTTCTTTTTGTTCCTGGACACGTCCGGCCGGCGTTACAGGCCAATTGCTGGTTTATTCAACTTAAATGTGAGTTGTATGTATATATGCTTACTGCTGTTTTTAAAATAAACTACACGGATTTATGCTATGTGGAGCTTTGTCTTGTTGTCTTCTATATCCCTCGTTGAGCACGGAGTGGTTTAGTGCAATTGGAGGAGTTACTACTGCCTTACAAAATCTCTGGTTGAGAGATATGTGGATAGTGGTCCGGCAGGACCCAGACTTCTGGTAAGCAGCTGCATGATCGGTGGAGGATTCACGTCTGGTGTATTAATTATATTATTTCTGGAACCTTCACGGGTGTCTTTACTCAACATATGGACTTATAACTTATTTCCAAAAATCAGTTTTGGACTTTATGGACTTTATAACACTTATGCTGGGTTTATTCTAATCACTTTTGGAATTTTTGTTTAGTATTACTTGTGTTGTTGATCACTGTATTTATACACAGCTTTATTAGCAAGGTAGGTAACCCTGCCTTCCTGATATCTTTGGTTTATTTACTTATAGATACAATGTTATTTATATTCACTTGCTTATTAGGAGTGCATATTTGGGTTTAGCGCAATTACTTTTCTTTCTTATTTGTTATTTTGTTTATACACAACCTAATTGCTGCTTATCAATCCCGATCTCTTACCTTAGCGCAGTTGTTTCCAACTATTTTTCTTGACTACTTTACCTACCTGCGAATATACCATTTCCTTAAGAGTGGTCCGCCTGTCTCGATCCAGCTCCACTGGAGGATAACACTATACCTCACCAATCAGCATACTAACATAAAAGGGATTTCCCTGTTTTATAGTGCTATAAATAATAAACTACTATTCACGAAATCCACCAATATAGAAGCATGGGAGAGGGACCTAGCTACTTCTTACTCATCGGAACAATGGCAACGTGCTCTACAAGCGACTTACACCTCCACTAGATGCATAAATCTTTGGGAACAATACCAGAAAGTGCTGCTGAGATGGTATTTGACCCCTTTCAGGATCTCAAAATTCAGCCCACAAGCATCTCCACTATGCTGGAGGGGATGTGGCCATGTGGGTACCTTAGTCCACATACTGTGGGAATGCCCACACTTGCGCCCAATGTGGAACGCAGTTTTTGACCTGGTGTCCCAAGTAGTAAAGGAGAGGGTGCCTAAAACACCGGGGTTTGCTGTGCTCTCGTTGGAGATAGACACTATCCCAAAACTCAGTAGAGGGATTGTTTCCCACATACTACTGGGTACCAGATTGGCTATCACACGCCACTGGAAAGACAAAAGGGTTCCCGTATTGCAGGAAATAATTACAACAGTCAATACACACATAGGATATGAACTAATGTTCGCAGCATCTCAAGGCAGGTATATGATGGCTTGCAAAAGGTGGAGTCCGTGGACTGAGTGGTACAAGATGAAATTTAGATGTTAGCAGGATTTATATCTCTAACTATTGGGAATACATAGAGCACTCATAGTAGATACAGAATTCGGATGTGCAAATAACCACTTGATACCTGTATGTGTCCTGCTCTTTCTTTCCTTTGTTTGTTTTCTTGTCCTTTTCCTTTTCTTTTATCCTTTTCCCCTCTTCTCTCTCGTCCTCTCTACCCTTTCTATTACTCACTGAGATTTACTTACCCTCTACTGTACTATTTTGACAGTCTCGAATATGACCTCTATTGCCTCACTCATGTGGGTCTTGTTGTTGTTATTATGTGGGGGTGGGGGGGGTGGGGGCTGGTCCCTCTTAGGAAGCACACAGCTAGATCCCATGGGGGTGTGGAGGGGGACCCGCCCTTACTCCTTCCTCTCTTTATACCCTCTGGTCTCCCGTTCTTTTCCGAGACCGCAATAGTTCGAGAAGTTCTGTTGACCTAGAGGGAAGACGTGTCTAGAGGTATATCCCTTCAATACAGTATACGGGTATATTGATATATAACTTTTACCTTGCAACTAAGTTATCGAGATTTTCTGATGATATGTACAAAACGTTTTGCTCATTGTGTTTATCTCTGAAAAAATGTAATAAAAACTTATTGAATTAAAAAGAGAATCAGATAAGGATAGTTCATATGAAACTGTATTGATCTTTCTCTTGACCGGAAAGGGTCCCAAAAATTTTGGTCCCAATTTCTTGGACGGACAGGCTAGTCTAAGATTGTTCGTAGAAAGCCATACCTGGTCTCCTGGTCTCAGATCTAGCTCACCTCTCCTTTTTCTGTCAAAGAACCTCTTACTGTCAGCCTGGGCCTTGGTCACCGTCTCCCGTAACAGTTGGTTATTGCGGTTGAGGAACTCCATAGTGCTCTGTACAGCCGGAACTGAGGACTCTGAAAGAAAGTCTGGTAAAAAGGTTAAGTTGAAACCATAATTGGCAAAAAAGGGAGATTGCCCCGTAGCAGAATGACTGGCGTTATTGTACGCAAATTCTGCTAGGGGTAACAGAGACACCCAGTCATCTTGGGAGAACGTTGTAAAACACCTGATGTACTGTTCCAAAGTCTGATTGGTTCTTTCAGTTTGCCCATTGGTCTGAGGATGATAGGCCGAGGATAGAGCAAGTTCAATCTGTAGCGTCTTGCAGAGAGCTTTCCAGAACCAAGAGGTAAATTGAACTCCTCTATCTGACACGATGTTGGAGGGCACCCCATGTAGTCTGACGATTTCTTTAATGAATACACGAGCAGTCTCAATGGCAGAAGGTGTATTCTTTAAAGGAAGAAAATGGGCCATTTTGGTCAAACGGTCCACAATCACAAAAATGACAGAACAACCCTCAGAGCAGGGAAGTTCTACAATAAAATCCATGGCGATCATTTTCCATGGTCGATCGGGCACAGGTAGTGGTTTCAGTAGGCCCCAAGCTTGGTTTCGGGATGTCTTGTTCCGGTTACAGATAGGGCAAGATCTGATATAGGACTTGCAAAAATCCTCCAAGCCGGGCCACCAGAAGGTGCGGCGTACTAGTTCCAGGGTTTTGCGAACCCCAAAATGTCCTGCCAGTGGGTGATCGTGCAGATGTTTTAAAACTTCGACTCGGGTCTTTTCAGGTACAAAAATTTGGCTTCCTTTCCAAAATAATCCATCTCTGGACTCTAGAGAAATATTGGGAGGTTTTGAAGATTCAGAAGACGCTCCTCTAAGTAATCATATAAGATCGGCATGTAATAGCAGAAAGCTGTTTTCTGGAAGAATGGTGTCAGGGGTAGAGGTGTCCTTTGGGTTGTCAAACATTCGGGACAGAGCGTCTGGCTTGACATTCTTTGATCCAGGACGGTAGGTGATGTGGAAACAGAAACGGGAGAAGAAGAGAGCCCAGCGGGCCTGTCGAGGTTTCAATCGTTTAGCAGTTCTTAAATATTCTAGGTTTTTATGGTCCGTATAAATTAGTACTGGATGTGCAGCACCTTCCAACAGGTATCTCCACTCTTCTAATGCGGCCTTGATGGCCAATAATTCACGATCACCTACGTCGTAATTTCTCTCCGCAGGGGAGAGTTTTCGGGAGAAGAAGCCCACCGGGTGTACTAAGTCCTTGTTCCCAAGTCGTTGAGATATAACGGCCCCTACAGCGACTTCAGAAGCATCCACCTCAAGGAGAAAAGGTAGAACCGGGTTGGGGTGACTGAGGATCGGAGCAGAAGTGAAGAGTCCCTTCAAGGTGTCGAAGGCCTTCTGAGCCTCGGAGTTCCAGTGGAAACGGAAATTTTGTCTGGTGAGCTGTGTAATGGGAGCAACGATGGAAGAAAAACCTTTAATAAAGCGTCTATAGAAATTTGCGAATCCTATAAATCTTTGTACCCCCTTTTTATCTAGAGGTACTGGCCAGTCCAGAATGGCAGACACTTTCTTTGGGTCCATCTCGATTCCCGTCGGGGAGATCACCAGACCCAGGAACTGAATGGTGTGTAACTCAAATTCGCATTTTTCTGCCTTTGCGTATAAGCCATGCAGGCGGAGCCGGTTTAAAACTCTGCAGACATGCTCCCGATGTTTGTCTAACGAGCCAGAGAAAACCAGTATATCATCCAGGTAGACGATGACGAAGATGTCTAAAAAGTCTCTAAACACGTCGTTGACGAAATGCTGAAAGGTAGCAGGAGCGTTGCATAACCCAAAAGGCATGACGAGGTACTCGTAGTGGCCATACCGAGTGCGAAAGGCAGTTTTCCACTCATCACCGTCTCTGATGCGAATTAAATTATAAGCCCCCCTCAAGTCCAGCTTGGTGAAAATGGTGGCGGATCTTAGTTTTTGGAATAATTCAGGTATTAGGGGCAACGGGTATCGTTTTTTAACCGTGATGTTGTTGAGTTCCCGATAGTCGATGCATGGGCGAAGGGTTTGATCCTTTTTGGCAACAAAAAATATTCCAGCACCCGCCGGTGAGGTGGACGGCCGAATGAATCCCTTGTTTAGGTTTTCGTCAATGTAAATTTTCAGAGCATCTTGTTCTTTCTCGGATAATGGAAAGATGCGCCCAAAAGGGATCTCAGCCCCAGGAAGCAGTTCTATCGGGCAGTCATAAGGACGGTGAGGTGGTAGGGAGTCGGCCCCCTTTTTGCTGAACACATCGAGGAACTCGTGATAATGTTCCGGGACGGACTGGAGTAAACTGGGATCGGTGTTCAGGCATAGCAAAGTGGGAGAAAAACTAGGTACTTTAGGTAAACAATATTCTTGACAGTACCGAGAAGGAAATCGTAAAGTTCCAGAGGACCAATCAACCTGAGGGTTATGAATCCGGAGCCAGGGAATGCCAAGAATCACAGGAAATAGAGGAGAGGAGATCACATCCAAAATTAATAATTCTTTATGATCAGCGGAAGTAGTAGCAGGTAGAGGAAGGGTTTCTTGTGTTACTTGTCCTGATTTAATGTGGGATCCATCAGCTAGAAAAACGGAAAGTCTGAAGTTCTTCCTTCGAAGAGGAATATTGTGTAGGTTGGCAAAGGCGGCATCAATGAAGCAGCTGCAGGCCCCGGAGTCAATAATTGCGTTGACCGGAATCGTTCTTCCTTGGAGCTGTAAAGACAGAGAGAGAGCAAGGTGGTTTGTATTGACTGGGAGAGCGGAAACGTTGAGAGAAACAGAGGAACGGCACTTACGCATCTTGGTGGGGCAGTTGGCGACATAATGACCGGGCTCACCGCAGTATAGGCATAGATTCAGTTGACGACGGCGTGCTCGTTCTTCTGGAGGCAATGTGGGTCGCATGACTCCGAGTTGCATAGGCTCAGAAGTATCTGGAGGAGAGCTGGCAGGACTTGGGCAGACAGGTGGTTGATATCGGGATGCAGGCATGGGTGCTTTGGTAGTGACCCAAACTGGACGACTTAGATGAGAAGAACGTTCGGCCCGTCGTTCTCGTAGACGTCGATCAATCTGAATAGCCTTGTCAATCAAATCTTCTAAGGTATCAGGAACCCCGATGCGAGCCAGTTCATCTTTTAAGGCCTCTGAAAGTCCCAGGCGGAACTGGTGTCGCAGAGCTGCGCTGTTCCACTGAGTGTCCGCACTCCAGCGGCGAAAGTCCGCGACATAATCCTCCACTGCTCGGCGGCCTTGTTGAAGTGCGAGCAGGGCGGCCTCGGCAGTGGTAGTCCGCTGAGGATCATCATACATTTGTGCCATGACCCGAAAAAAGGCTAGTAAAGTCTCTGTGTTGGTGCCATTTTCTTCCAATAATCGGTGTGCCCAGGCTAGGGGCTCTCCTTGAAGAAGAGAAACCACGAATCCCACTTTAGTGGCTTCTAGGGAAAAAGTCCTTGGTTGAAGGGCAAAATATAATTGACAGGCATTACGGAAATCCCGGAATTTGGAACGATCCCCGGTGAATCGCTCTGGCATCGGAACTCTGGGTTCGGGCGGTAGCATTACTACGGATGGAGCGGAGGCCGATGGAGATGATCTGGCAGCGGATGTAGAAGCTGTGTCTCCGGATAGGTTCTGTACTTGACCTTCCAGTCGCATGTAGCCGTCCTGTAGGTTCTTTACAGCTTGTGTGAGGGATGCGAGGTGTTTACAAATCTCCTCCATGGCCGGGGCCACTCCTGAAGGCTCTGTCATGGCTGTCTGATACTGTTATGTATCACGTACCTGGTAGCCAGAGCCCGATGGTAGGAGGAGGCCTCTCTTACAGCTCCGGCTCGTGAGCTGCCGGATTGGGAACAGCAGACTCAGGAGCCTGGTGGGGTAGGAGTGCCGGCGTGCTGGGTAGGTGAAGCAGGTGCTGACTTCCTCTGGACGGGTAGGCTGGAAGATGATAGGATCAATGACAGCAGACGGAAGCAGAGTCAGGTAAGCCGGGTCACAACAGATGATTCAGGTAATCAGATGCAGCAGGCAGAAGAGTAATCAGGGTACAAGCAGGAAGGTCTGGCAATGGTAGGTCAATCTGAAGAGGTGGTCAATGGAAGCCGAGGTCAGGATCGGAGAGGTACGGATGGTCAAACAAGCCGGGTCACAAGTTCAATCAGAAGTTCAAATCAGGTAAGCAGGTTCTCAGGTTCAAGTTCAATCAGGGACTGCAGATCAGACAGCAACTTGCAGGAAGCAAGGACTGAGCTTTTAAAGGCGTTTTGGTGCCAAGGAGGGTTCACGTGCACGCGCACGTCCCGCTGATGCACGCCGCTGTCTCAGCCCAATGCTGGGCTGACGATTTTGGAAGGTGAGTCCCTGACAGTCGTTGTCCAGCCACGCTTCAGAATAGATGTGTCTTAAGTTTTTTTCTGAAGGCCCGATGGTTCACTTCCATCCAAATGTCTGTAGGTAAAGCGTTCCATAGCCGCGGTCCTTGAACTGCGAATCTTCGTTCTCCTTTAGATTTGTAGCAGGACTTGGGGATGTGGAGGAGGTTCTGATTAGTTGATTGTAGGGCCCGATTTGGGGTGTAGTGTTTAATTTTCTCACATAAGTATTGCGACGCGATTCTTTGCGTGCATTTGTGGGTGAGGCAGGGGGGCTTGAATGTCACCCGATCCTTTACGGCTAGCCAGTGTTCTGGACCTCAAGGCCCGGGGAGATTGGTTCCCACGTTTTTTTACCTGTTACCAGTCTGGCTGCAGTGTTCTGGACAACTTGTAGACAAGACATCTGGTATTTGGGTAGTACTAGGTAGAGGGAATTTGCGTAGTCGAGTCTGGAATTGATGAGTGTCCCACTACTACTGCTGTGTCTTCTTCCGGGATGAAGTGGATGAGTCTACGCAGCAAGTGGAGAAGATAGTGAGATCCGCTGACCACCGATCCTATTTGTGCGTCCATAGACATGTCTGAGTCAAAGATAACTCCAAGGCTTTTTGTGCTTGGGGTGATGGTTTGTCCAAAGATGGTGGGAGGAGTCAATGTCGTTCTAGATTTTGTCTTCCGGTTTGCGTGGAGAAAGAGAAGTTCTGTTTTTGATCCATTGAGCTTGAGGGAGTCTATAGGGCAAGGAGTTTGGAGCATTCAGCCAAAGGCTTGGAGGTCCATCTCAGCTGATCGATTCTTCCCGTGAGCTAGCTTTACCAAGGAGCAATGAAAATTACTTTTAGACTTACTATTGTTCTGTTCTCTTTCATCTATGCACTTTAATTTTCTCACTTATCTTTACCTTAAACTGCAAACATCAACTGAATGACATTGAGTGAAATAATTATTTGAGAAGATTGCACAGATTCGTATTGTACTAACAAATTCATCAGTACTCTAAAGAGGTCAAAGCAGATTCATCGTGATCTCCCATGTTATTTCGAATTCTTCGTTTATTGGAGGCTTTGGTTGCTAAGGCAACCCAGCTAAATGTCAGTGGAGTATAGCAATCAAATTTTCTCCCAGTGACAGCTAATTTATAAACATGTATTTCACAACTGATTAATTGCTAATGTCAGGACTCAGAAAAATGTGCCTCTACTCAGTTTGCCATGCAGTTTTGTGAAAGTAAATGTGTAAATAAATGAAGGACAGAATATTGTTAAGTAGAACTTTGGAGCTTATATATAATAAATGTCAACTGAAAATTAATTAAATGTATGCAATACTCGCTGTGAACAGATAATCTTTTTTACATATATATATATATGTGTGTGTGTTTATGACTGCATGAAATGATAAGAAAGGGATCAAAAGGTTGAATGATAGCAGTAGCATGCTTATTAAAAATGCAGTACTATGTGCAATATCTGGAGAAGAACAGACACAATTGTATTATTTTTGTAAGTAAATTTTTTTTTTCAATTTACAAGTGTAGAACTACCCCTGTTGGAGCAGTTGGATAGGATGGGTCCTCTGTTCTTTGCTTCGATCTTCTCAAGAACCTCAGCCCCTTTGACACACCAGGCAGAAGAAAACAAGCACCAAACCGGGTAATAAAGGCAAACCTAATATATTGTCACCCAATATGGTTGGTATCTAGGCAAGCACAACATGGATTAACAGTGGTAATAACAGAGTTTATCATACAAAGTGATTAACAGTAAGGACTAGCCCTCATGCCACGTACACACAACCGTTTTTCTCGGCAGGGAAAAAAATCAAGTTTTTTCCAGACGGGATTCCTCTCAAGCCTGCCTTGCATACACACGTTCAGGCCAAATACCGCCCGTCCAAAGCGCGGTGACGTACACCACGTACAATGGGACAATAAAGGGAAAGTTCCATTCAAACAGCGCCACCCTTTGGGCTGCTTTTGCTAACCCTCGTGTTAGTAAAAGTTTGGTGAGAGATATTTTGCGCTTTTCAGTCTTCGTGCTTTTCTAGTCCGTTACAGCGTGACGAATGTGCTATCTCCATTCCGAACGCTACTTTTACCAGAACGAGCGCTCCTGTCTCATACTTGATTCTGAGCATGCACGTTTTTTTTTCCCCTCGGGAAAGCATACACACGACCGGTTTTCCCGACGGGAAACATGTTCTTTTTTTCCCGCCAGTTTTCTCGTCGGAAAAACTGCGATGGAGCATACACACGGACGGTTTTTCCAGCCAAAAGATGTCATGGCAGTTTTCCAGATGAAAAACGACAAAAAAAATTCGAACATGCTGAATTTTTTCACGTCGTTTTTTAAAATGTCGTTTATCGTGTTGTTAAAAATGATCGTGTGTGGGCAAAAATTACGTTTTAAACCCACGCATGCCCAGAAGCAAGTTATGAGACGGGAGCGCTCGTTCTGGTAAAACTACCATTACTAATTGAGTAAGCACATTCATCACGCTGTAACAGACAAAAAAGCATGAATCGTCTTTTACTAACAAGTAACCAGCTAAAAGCAGCCCAAAGGCGAAAATAACTTCCCCTTCAGAGTGCCGTCGTACGTGCTGTACGTCACCACGCTTTGTTCATCATTTTTCAAAAACGATGGTGTGTGGGCAACATCATTTTTAATGATAAAGTTGGAAAAACTTAGTTTTTTTGGACATGCTGAAAAACAAAGTTTTTTTTCATGCCGAAAAACGATTGTGTGTACGCGGCATTAGAGGTAATAGGGTAGTTTCATAATGTACCAAGGATAGCAGAAACAATGCATGAGCAATCAGGTTTTCATACTAGAGGTATTAGTCCAACATACTGTACATGTAGATTTGGGTCAGGCAAGGCAGATTTGTAGGGGTTAGGGTGGGAAATAGAGACTCAGAATCACACATTATTCAAAGAATCATTATAGCAAGAGCATGGAACATATAAGGCCTTGTACACACGGTCGGACCAAACCGATGTGACTGGTCCGTCTGACCGTTTTCATCGGTTCACCTCTGAAGTGGCCGTACGGCCTGATATGTGTACACACCGTCAGTCCAAAATCTGATCGGGTCAGAACGTGGTGACGTCAAACACACGACGTGCTGAATAAAACAAAGTTCAATGCTTCCAAGCATGCATCGACTTGATTCTGAGCATGCGCGGGTTTTGAACCAATGCTTTTTTGTACTAACCATCGGTTTGGTCCGATCGGGCAGCGGTCCATCGGTTCGGTTATGAAGCATGTTTTAAAATTTTGGACCGAAGGAAAACAGACCGATGGCCTATACCAGTGATGGCGAACCTTGGCACCCCAGATGTTTTGGAACTACATTTCCCATGATGCTCCTGCACTCTGCAGTGTAGTTGAGCATCATGGGAAATGTAGTTCCAAAACATCTGGGGTGCCAAGGTTCGCCATCGCTGGCCTATACAGTCGGTTTGGTCCGATGAAACTGAACTTCGGTTCATTCTCATCGGTTCGGTCCGACGGTGTGTACGGGGCCTTAGTGCCATTAAACTGATGTTCAATTAGTAACATTGGGGTTGGATTAGATACCCAGAGAAGGTAATCATGAGCAAGCCCAAATTTCAAAAATGTCTTTGATGGTCAACCAAGGTGTACTAGGTTTTTAAATAGGATTGTGTTTGGGGTTTTATAAATGTTAGTATATCTGCTTTAGGGACATGTAATTAAAATATTAGTAAAGAACTCAAATACAGTAGGCCAGTTGGAAGGCTTGTACAATGTGACACATTTGTTTTAGTGGTATTGTAAGTTGATTTCACATTGGATCCCTTCCATTGCTGCAAAGCAATGCTCTCTCTGCCATGTTCTTAAGGTACAGTTAATATAAATTAGGAGTAAATTATTGTGGCAGTGGATAATCTGGTAGCTACAGTAGAGGTTGACATACACAGTCCAGTAGTTGCAAGCAATGTTATGAGCAGGTGATCGTAGGCTGTCTACAGTGACGGCTGGTGCTCAAAATTTTTAGGGGGGCGCAAACAAACGAAAAAAAAACTATCAATTGCAGCCTCACTGTGCCCATCAATTGCCGCCACTGTGCCCATCAAACGCAGCCACTGTGTCCATCAAACGCAGCCACCGTGCCATAAAATTGTCGCCACTGTGCCATAAAATTGTCACCACTGTGCCATGCCATCAAACGCAGCCACTGTGCCCATCAATTGTCGCCACTGTGCCATGCCATCAAACGCAGCCACTGTGCCATCAATTGTCGCCACTGTGCCATCAATTGTCACCACTGTGCCATGTCAAACGCAGCCACTGTGCCATGTCATTGTCGCCACTGTGACAATCAATTGTCGCCACTGTGCCCATCAATTGTCGCCACTGTGCCATGCCATTGTGGCCACTGTGCCCATCAATTGTCACCACTATGCCATGTCAAACGCAGCCATTGTGCCATCAATTATCGCCACTGTGCCATGCCAAACGCAGCCACTGTGCAATGCCATTGTCGCCCATGGTGCCCTTCAATTGTCGCCACTGTGCCATGCCATTGTCACCACTGTGCCCATCAATTGTCGCCACTGTGCCATGCCAAACGCAGCCACTGTGCAATGCCATTGTCGCCACTGTGCCCATCAATTGTCGCCACTATGCCATGCCATTGTCGCCACTGTGTCCATCAATTGCCGCCAGTTTGCCCCTAAAATGCCGCCAGATTGCACCCCCCCTCCGCCTGCCACTTACCTTTCTCGGTCAGCCATCCTCGGATCCTCCTCAACGATCCCTCAAAGTAGTTCCGCCCTCGATGTCGCTTCAGCCAATCAGGTTACCGATAACCAGATCCGGTGAACCTGATTGGCTGAGATGCGTGTCAGTGTTAACCAGGAAACACACACCCCGTGCGTCCCCTGGTTAACTATTTGGAAGCCGATTACAGCCCTCGGGCTCTGATAGACACTTCCACAGCCAACCAGCTACCGTTACTCAGATGGCCGGGGCTCACCAGGGGGCCGGCCATCTGAATAGTGGGCAGCGGCGACAATACATAGATTCATGCATTGTTTTTCAGTGGCGGTGCGGGAGCGAGAGGAGGAGGCGCTCCTGCCCCCTCTATGGACGCACCGCCACTGGCTGTCTATAAGTTACTGTATTGTAACTGTAGTGAATGCAAAATAAACACACAAACTCTGCAAATTAGTCCCCAATTTATCCCCAGGTTCCCCTGCCATCATGTTCTTTTAACATGTATATGAAATTGGGAGCAGGCACCACAAATGTGGGTGCAGCCTTATGACAGAATACTAAATGGTGTCTATGACACCCTTTATAATTTCATCCCACGGTGCCTCTGACTGAATTTAAGAGCTGCATTTGGACTTTTACTTGGTACAGACACACAAGGTGACACACGTGTTAAAATGGCAAATAAGGGTTAACTTGACACATCCGTGGCTTTTTAAATTTGAATTAGTGTCTGTGTATAAATAGTCAATGAGTTTGTTAGCTCTCATGTGGATAGACCTTAATAGCAAGGTAATGGGATTATATGAAAATAGAAAAGATATAAAAAGAGATCCAAAGCCTTGGCTATGCCAGTTAGTAATGTTCAATCACTTATTAAGAAGTAAAACATTGGGGATCTCTTGATACCAAGCCTAGGTCAGGTAGACCAATAAAGATTGCAGCCACAACTGCCAGAATAATTGTTTAGGATACAAAGAAAAACCTCAGGAGAAATACAGGCTGCTCTGGAAAAAGACGGTATGGTTGTTTTTAAGGCGCACAATATGACAATACTTAAAGCGGAGTTCCACCTAAAAATGGAACTTCCGCTTAACCCACTCCTCGCCCCCTTACATGCCACATTTGGCATGTAATTTTTTTTGGGAGGGAGTGGGGGCTTCAGGAGAAGGGGACTTCCCGTCCCACTTCCTCCTTCCGCCGAGGGGCTGGAAAGGCGATTAGCTTAATCGCCTTTTCACAGCCCCTCCCTGTAGGCGAGCGCCTGTCCAATCGGACGGCGCCGCGCCGCTCGCGCATGCGCACTGCCGCTCGCGCATGCGCACTGCCGCTCGCGCATGCGCACTGCCGCTCGCGCATGCGCAGTGGGTGCCCGGCCGTGAAGCCGAAAGCTGTCATTGCCGGGTGCCCACACTAAGAATGAAGACGCCGTGGAGCAGGTAAGTGTCTGTTTATTAAAAGCCAGCAGCTACACTTTTTGTAGCTGCTGACTTTTAATAAACTTAAAAAAAAGGTGGAAAACCCCTTTAAACAAAACTTATCGGCATGGTTAAGTTGAAAGAAAGCCTTTACTGGGCCAATGCCACAAAAAAAGCCTGGTGAGGTGTGTTAAGGTGTTGTTGGGCATATTGTCAACCTGTTTTTTGTGGCATTGTTTTCTTTCTAGCAACCATGCAGCTCATGTCCCCTTTAAAGTCAGGACAGGGCTCCATAAACAAATTCAGCACACTTAATGCAGAGATCTCCCATTATGATGATATACTCATAAAAGATAAAAAAAAAAATCATAGTGCTCTCTTTAACATTCAACAGCTTTATTATAAGGATAAATGTTGCACTCCATTAGGTAGATTCAGGTAGAGTTAGGCCGACTTATCAGTAGATAAGTCGACCTAACTCAGAATCTACGCCGACTTATGTTTAAGCGTATGCGTACGCTTAAACATATCTAAGATACGAAGGCTTGCACCATCCTATCTTAGATTGCAATATTTTGGATGGCCGCTAGGTGGCGCTTCCATTGCGGTCGGCGTAGAATATGTAAATGAGGGGATACGCAGATTCACGAACGTACGCCCGGCCGACGTAGTACTTTTACGCCGTTTGCGTAAGAGATAGGCCGCGTAAAGTTAGAGCTAGGCCCTAGTGGAATAGTAATGTTAAGTATGGCCGCCGTTCCTGCCGCGAAATTCGAAATTTTTACATTGTTTGCGTAAGTCGTCCACGAATTGGGATTTACGTTGTTTACGTGCACGTCTAAATCAATAGGCCCGTGCGGTGTACTTAGCCGCAATGCACACTGGGAAATGTAGGCGCCCGGCGCATGCGCAGTTTAAAGAAAACGTAAAGACCGTGAGGTCAAGCCTCATTAACATTAAACACGCCCCCCAACACATTTGAATTAGGCGCCCTTACGCCCCACCGATTTAGGCTACGCCATCGTAACTTAGCAGGCAAGTACATTGAGAATCATGTACTTGCCTATCTTACTTACGGCGACGTAGCCTAAACACGCTAAGCTACGCCGCCGTAACTATAGGCTCTGCTACCTGAATCTACCTACATGTGTTTTAAAACAGTCAGGCTTATCTCGTGACTCCAAGAAAACACCTGTCAAAGGCTGGTGCAGTGCAAACTCTCACCATTTACAGAGAACAATCCCCTTCAGGAATTCCTAGGCAGCAATAGCACCTCCTACTAGGGTTGTCACCTTTTCTTCAAGCCAAACCCGAACACTTTAGTGACACAGGGCAATTTTTTTCTCTCGCAGTAAACACTAAGGCCCAGATTCACGTAGATCAGCGGATCTATAGATCCGCTCGTTCTACGTGAATTAAGATCCGCTCCCGCAAGTTTAGGAGGCAAGTGGCTAATTCACAAACCACTTACCTCCAAACTTGCGACGGCGGATCCTAAATCCCCCAGCGGAATTCAAATTCCGCGGCTAGGGGAGTGTCATATTTAAATCAGGCGCGCTCCCGCGCCGATTTAAATACGCATGCGTCGTCCGGGGAATTTCCCGGCGTGCATTGCTCCCACTGACGTCAATAGGACGTCAGTGGTTGCGACGTGATCTAGACTTGCGACGCGCGTGTTCGTGAATCGGCGTACGCAAACGACGTAGGAAATTTCAAAATCGACGCGGGAACGACGGCCATACTTAACAATACTTACCCCTGCTTTTAGCAGGGGTAAGTATACGACGGGTACCGCGCTACGGAAACGACGTAAGAACACCGCGTCGGGTCCGCGTACGGTCGTGAATTTCGCGTATCTCGCTGATTTACATATTATTCAGTGTAAATCAGCGGGAACGCCCCCGGCGCCATTTTTAATTCAAAAAAAAGATCCGACAGTGTAACACAGTGTGACACTGTCGGATCTCAGCCCTATCTATGCGTAACTGGTTCTATGAATCAGGCGCATAGATAGGACCTGAAAAAAGCTGAGATACGATGGTGTATCTGAGATACACCGTCGTATCTGCTTCGTGAATCTGGGCCCATAGGATTATAAAAGATCTGGGAAACATTTGGGTTCCCCAAGGAGAGTAGTAATGTGGAGTGCAAACAGTGGGTGTGGCCAAACTGCTCTTACTGACATCATCGTCCCCACCCTTCAGTGATGTCAAACCTGCCCCCAGCCACCCACAGCTCCCAGATGGCAACAGATTTTTGTGTAACTGTCAAGGTTACTTGGGGAGCCACAACCCGGTCTGAATAATCTGTCTGGGTTCCAGGCGGACTGAAACCCGGACACATGATTCAAAACCCAGGTAGCAACCCTACATTATACATGCATGTGAACATTGCCCAAAGCAGCCCTTTTCCCATACTGCATCCTGGTGCCATCTCTTCCCCAGGTTAGTGACGCATGCCAACAACTTCATGGACAACATGTTTACTTGCTGCATAATATATTCCACTGACTTTCAGATACCATTGTGACAAGATTATTAATGTTATTCACTTAACCTTAGGGCAGGCATGTCCAAAGTCCGGCCCTAGGGCCGATTGCGGCCCTTGTTACGGTTTAATGTGGCCCCCTGGTAATTTGGATATATATATCTTTTGCGGCCCCCTGGGCCACTAATGATATATACTGTATTCATCAGTGCTACCTCAGAATGGACAGGGAAGGGGCAGAACGAGAGCCGTCAGATTACATACAGGAGAATCTTCCGTTTACTCAGTGGCATCCGTACTAGAAAGTCCCGTCTCCTGGGCTGCCATTGGATGACGTTCTGTCTATCATAGGAGGCGGGACTTTGTATTAAAGAGGCCGCCGAGTAAACGGGAGATTCTCCTGTATGTAATCTGTTGGCGCTTGTCCCACCACCCCAATGTCCCTTCCGAGGCTGCAGATGGGAATGGATCAGGCTGCACTGACGGCAATTGGGAGGCTGCACTAATGGCAATGGGGAGGCTGCACTGATGGCAATGAGGAGGCTGCACTGATGGCAATGGGGAGGCTGCATTCATGGCAATGGGGAGGCTGCATTCATGGCAATGGGGAGGCTGCACTGATGGCAATGGGGAGGCTGCACTGATGGCAATGGGGAGGCTGCACTGATGGCAATGGGGAGGCTGCATTCATGGCAATGGTGAGGCTGCATCGATGGGCACTGACCCTTATTTTGCTTCACAGTTCTTTTATTTAAAATTGAATTTTTTCATGAAACTTCACTCTTAAAGTTAAGGTGTGTGTTATACACCAATAAATACAGTATATACCAATAACAAGCCGAAGCTCATCCTTAATCCTGAGCGGCACTAGGGGATTCGTTGGGGCCACAAAAGCGAGAGAATTCTTGTTGAGAAGTGCTCTGACAAACACACTTGAACCAAATTTTTAATGAGTCAAAGAATGGCAGGCAAAACGGTCGGCCCTCGCGCATGTTCACTTCATCAAATCTGGCCCTCTTTGAAAAAAGTTTGGACACCCCTGCCTTAGGGTGTTCAGTATGTTCATTTTCAGCAGAAGGAAAGTGAGGATTCTGCATGCTTTCTATGGCTTCAGTGGCATTGGGCATTCCAGCATTATTTTTCACAAGATCATATTCTGATCTCAAGAATGACATTTTTATTTATTTTTGCACTAACTGGTACATAGCTAGCAACACATCCACAAGGCGCCGTGATAAAGAGACCTGAAATACACTCATCAACAGCCTGCTCGCAAAAAGCCTTTCCAAGGAAATAGAGAGAGGAAAAAACCTTTACTAGGCCAGTAAGTACATCGCTATGGTGTGCTGCTTTCCAAATGTGGGCAATTTTTTTTGTACAGACAATAAATCATATCTGCGGTTAGCTGAAATAACCACTGTGTCAGAGAATGATCCAAATGACACCTTGGACAAAATACCTTGGATGAAATAACAGCTATCCTTCTTTTCCAACAACTTGGGATCATTTCAAATTCAATCAGAAAGTCTGAAAAGGGCTCCATAGCATTTATACAGGATCAGATTGGAAGCTGGCACACAATCATCCTAAAAGCTGACAGAGAACCACAGCTGCACCACAAATAAATACCGCCAAACACATAGGCCCGGATTCACAAAGGAGTTACGATGGCGTATCTCCAGATACGCCGTCGTATCTCTGAGTGTGAGGCGTCGCATCTCCGCGCCTGATTCATAAAATCAGATACGCCTCACAGTTGCCTAGATACGAGCGGCGCAAGTCTCTTACGCCGTCGTATCTTAGGGTGCATATTTACGCTGGCCGCTAGGGGCGCTTTCGTATATCTCTGTGTAGAATATGCAAATTAGCTAGATACGCTGATTCACAAACGTACGTGCGCCCGGCGTATCAAGATACGTCGTTTACGTAAGGCGTCGGACCGGCGTAAAGTTACCCCTCATAAAGCAGGGGTAAGTCATGTTAGGTATGGACGTCCGAAACGTCCGAACAGCGTCGTATTTTACGTCGTTTGCGTAAGTCGTCCATGAATGGGGCTGGGCGTAGGTTACGTTCACGTCGCCTAAGCATTGAGCGTGCGTAATTTACTTTGAAAATTCGCCGTGATACTGAGCATGCGCGCGCATGCGCCATTCGATAAGAGCGTCATTTATGTGGGGTCACGAAACATTTACATACAACACGCCCCCTACCAGCCTAGTTTGAATTAGGCGGGCTTACGCCGTGTCAGACACACTATGCCTCCGTAACTTAGAGCGCAAGTTGTTTCTGAATACGGGACCTGCCGCTCTAAGTTACGGCGGCGTAGTGTATCTGAGATATGCTACGCCCGCCTAAAGATAGGCGCTTCTTTGAGAATCTGGGCCATTGTGTCTCCAGCCACAGAAAGAAGGTCATATTAGGTCAATGATGTCACCAGCACCCCTCTCCCTTTGTTACACATGGCTTCACAGCAAGAAATCCACAGCCAGTTTCCTGCAGGTTCAGGCCGAACTGAATTCAACCCAAATCTTAGCTCAACTTTATATACTTTTGATACAAAATATAATACCTATGTTTGGGAAGATTTGATGGAGAAAGAAAAAGTTCAGTCTTTAGGTAGATGCAGAATAATCTTCCCCAAAGAGATGAGTTTTCAGGGATTGCCTAAAGGTGGACAAAATAGGAGAAAGCTAAACAAATTGGGGTAGGGGGTTCCATAGGAAGGGAGAGGTTCTGGAGAATTCCTGGAGGCGAGCATGAGAGCAGAAGATAAGGGAACTAGAAACCAGGAGATCTTGAGAGGAGTGAAGAGGATGGTTTGTCTGATTTTTGGGTGTATTTTGGGGTTGTGGATGGCTTTGTTCATTGTTGTTAGAATTGTATTCTTTGGGTGAACAGAAGCCAGTGGATGCTTTGTTTCTGAATCCTATTATGGGAACAGTGCTGGGCTAATAGTATATGGATATACAGGATATAAGAATGCATGGGCAATGCTATATATGCATGTACTAGATACTAGATAAAGTAAGTATGCCTGTGACTTACAGATAAAACGTATAGAAGCTTTCTGCTAAGATATACTGATTGTGTAAGATAAGAACCATGAGAAGGAAAGCCAAAGTACTGCATTTTTAATAGTTTTGCTGTAAATTGATTTTTTGTCAATAGCAGAATATATTCTATTTTAGACTTACTTGCAATAATTACAAAGTAAAGACTTAGCATTGTGGCTTGATATTTAGTATAACTCATTTGTTTTCTAGCCACCAATAATGAACAAACTGATTTGCACATAAGGTGAGTTGGTAAAAAAATATATTTTGCCCAACATATATTTGTTCAGTCTGCAGGGAACCATGAGGTTAAATCAATCCTCAATTGTAACCGTCCAGCTACAAATATTTGTGTAGTGCCCTGCTCCTATTGAGTAGGCGCTATATTTAAATTTAGTGTTATCTGAGCTGTAGTTAGCTCAGAATGATTATGTTAATTGCTGGTTTCTGTGTCAGTTCAGCTGCGCTGTGCATTTTTTCCACTTGGCCCTGGGTGTTGCTGTCATTTTTGGTCAAGGTTGGAAATACAGCATGCTGGATGTATTGAGTGCTTTCTTCCTAGAGACAACCCAGTGGGAGTGTTTCTGTCGCTGGGCATTCTGGGAGAGGGTACTTAAAGGGGTTGTAAAGGTAATTTTGTTTCCCTAAATAGCTTCCTTTACCTTAGTGCAGTCCTCCTTCACTTACATCATCCTTCCATTTTGCTTTTAAATGTCCTTATTTCTTCTGAGAAATCCTCACTTCCTGTTCTTCTGTCTGTAACTACACACCGTAATGTGAGGCTTTCTCCCTGGTTTGGAGAAAGCCTCTTGAAGGGGGAGGGGGCGAGCAGGAGGGTCAGGACACTCTCTACTTTGCAGATAGAGAACGGAGCTGTGTGTTAGTGGGCATCCTAACACTCCTGCTTGCCCCCTCCTCCCTCAAGAGGCTTTCTCCACACCAGGGAGAAAGCCTTGCATTGCTGTGTGTAGTTACAGACAGGAGAACAGGAAGTGAGGATTTCTCAGAAGAAATAAGGGCATTTAAAAGCAAAATCAAAGGATGAGGTAAGTGAAGGAGGACTTCACTAAGATAAAGGAAGCTATTTAGGGATTTTTTTTTTTACCTTTACAACCCCTTTAAGGTACAGACACTGTTTATTGGCGGTCTGTAACCTGATGGCCCTCCTGGCCTAAGGTGTGTCGTGGCAGTTCTTTTGCCTCTGGGCCTGCTGGCCTGAGGCTTCGTTACTGAAAGTAGACCCGGGAGTTCTGGGACCTACTGATCCAGGGGTAGTCCTGTGCAGTCTTGCCTGCGGGGAGAAGCCGAGCAATTGGAGGAACCAGGGGAGGACTTTTTCTTTAAAATAACAAACATGTTATACTTACCTCCACTGTGTAGTTCGTTTTGCACAGTGTGGCCTGAATCCATGTCTTCTGGGGTCCATCGGCGGCTGTCTCTGGTCCTCCTTGCAATTACTCACCACAGTCATGCGAGAGAGCTCGCGTGGTGGTCAGTAATTGCGAGCGCGCTCCCGTGATTCGGCGAGCGGCCATAGCCGCTCACTGTATCACTCGGCCCCGCCCCTCGGCGTGCCGCGTCACTGGATGTGATTAACAGCAGCGCCAGCCAATGGCTGTGCTGTTCTCAATCTATCCGCTCTAGCCAATCAGCGGCCAGGCGGAGCGGCGAAGAGGATCTCGGGACCGCGCACAGGACTTTCGAGGGGTCAGGTAAGTATAAGGGGGGCTCGGGGTGGGGGGGGGGGGCGGCAGCATCTGATGTTTTTTCACCTTAATGCATATATTGCTTTAAGGTGAAAAAACATTTTCCTGTACAACTCCTTTAATATTTGGTACAGAAACCTTTATTTGCAATTGCAGAGATCATACATTTCCTGTAGTTCTTGACCAGGTTTGCACACACTGCAGCAGGGATTTTGGCACACTCCTCCATACAGAGCTTCTCCAGGTCCTTTAGGTTTCAGGGATATCGCTGAGCAATACAGACTTTAAGCTCCCTCCAAAGATTTTCTATTGAGTTCAGGTGTGGAGAATGGTTAGGCCACTCCAGGACCTTGAATTGCTTCTTACGGAGCCACTCCGTAGAGTGGCTCTGGCTGTGTGTTTTAGGTCGTTGTCATGCTGGAAGACCCAGCCATGACCCATCTTTAATGCTCTTACTGAGGGAAGTTGTTGGCCAAGATCTCGCGATATATGGCCCCATCCATCTTCCCCTCAATACGGTGCAGTAGTCCTGTCCTGTCCCCAAAGCATCAAATGATGTTTCCACTTCCATGCTTCACGGTTGGGATGGTGTTCTTGGTGTTGTACTCATTCTTCTTCTTCCTCCAAACACGGCAATTGGATTTTAGACCAAAAAGCTCTATTTTTGTCAGACCACATGACATTCTCCCATTCGTCCTCTGGATTATCCAGAAGGTCATTGGCAAACTTCAGACGGGCCTGGACATGTGCTGGCTTGAGCAGGGGGAACTTGCGTGCGCTGCAGGATTTGAATCTATGAAGGCGTAGGGTATTACTAATGGTTTTCTTTCAAACTGTGGTCCCAGCTCTCTTCAGGTTATTGACCAGGTCCTACCGTGTAGTTCTGGGCTGATCCCTCACCTTTCTCATGATCATTAATGCCCCACGAGGTGAGATCTTACATGGAGCCCCAGACCAAGGAAGATTGACCGTCATCTTGAAGTCTTCCATTTTCTAATAATTGCCTTCTCACCAAGCTGCTTGCCAATTGTCCTGTAGCCCATCCCAGCCTTGTGCAGGTCTACAGTTTTATCCCTGATGTCCTTATACAGCTCTCTGGTCTTGGCCATTGTGGAGAGGTTGGAGTCTGTTTGATTGAGTTTGTGAACAGGTGTCTTTTATACAGGTAACAAGTTCAAACAGGTGCAATTAATACAGGTAATGGAGGGAAAACAGGAGGGCTTCTTAACCCCTTCCATACAGAGCATTTTCACCCCCTTCCTGCACAGACCAATTTTTAGTTTTCAGCGCTGTTGCACTTTGAATGACAATTGCGTAGTTATGCAACACTGTACCCAAACTAAATCTTTATGTTTTTCCCCCCACAAATAGAGCTTTCGTTTGGTGGTATTTGATCATCTCTGCGGTTTTTATTTTTTGCGCTATAAACAAAAGAAGAGCGACAATTTAAAAAAAAAAACACAATATTTTTTACTTTTTTATTTAATAAATATCACAATTTAAAAAAAAATAAATAAATTTTCCTCACTTTAGGCCGATACGTATTCTTCTACATATTTTTGGTAAAAAAATTCGCAATAATCGTATATTGATTGGTTTGCGCAAAAGTTATAGCGTCTACAAAATAGGTGATAGATTTATGGCATTTTTATTTTATAAATTTTTTTACTAGTATTGGCGGCGATTTGCGATTGTTTTACTGTGACCGTGACATTGCGGCGAACACATTGGACACTTTTGACACGTTTTTGGGACCATTCACATTTATACAGCGATAAATGCTATAAATATTCATTGATTACTGTGTAAATGTGACTGGCAGGGAGGGGGTTAACCACTAGGGGGCGTTGAAGGGGTTAATATGTTCCCTAAGGTGTGTTCTTACTGTAGGGGGGAGGGGACTCTCAAGGGGAGGAGACCGATGTGTGTTCCTCTGTACTGGGAACACACATTGGTCTCCTCACCGCTGACAGGAGGTGGATCTGTGTGTTTACACACACAGATCCACACTCCTGCCGTGATTACCGACAATCGCGGGCACCCGGCGGCAATCACAAGCGCTGCCGCGGGCGCACCCTAGATCGCCGGGAATACAGGACGTCATATGACGTCCACCCGGATCGGCGAGGGGTTCCTGCCGCTGTCATTTCACAATGACGCAGTATGGAAGTGGTTAAAGAAAAAATAATATGTCTGTGAGAGCCGGATTTCTTACTAGTTGGTAGGTGATTAAATACTTATGTCATGCAATAAAATGCAAATTAATTATTTAAAAATCATACAATGTTATTTTCTAGATGTTTTAGATTTCATCTTTCGCAGTTAAAGAGTACCCATGATAAAAATTACAGGCCTCTACATGCTTTGTAAGTAGGAAAACCTGCAAAACCAGCAGTGTATCAAAAACTTGTTCTCCCCACTGTATATATCTAAATAAAAATACCTGACAGCGGTCTTAATATATCTCAACTTTATTCAAAATTTTGAAAGTGAAAAAGGTTTTTGCTTAACATACACTTTCATGGGTAGGAAGTAATGATTTAACTAAACCAAGTGCTCTTCTGGCCATATCTGTCTGCACGAGTTATAATTTAATTGGATCATAGAAAACTGCCAAATGATTCTTAATAATGGCACAGGTCTTTGTAAAAACCAGACCTAAATCTATGGAGGAAAACCTGAGGCTTATACCTCTTATTAGCATCAGGAGGTGATTTATCAGTGAGAAAAGCGTGCAAACATTCCTAAGGGCTGTCTGATAATCTCTACCCACCATCCATTTAGAATCCCCCCCTGACAAAAAAACTATTTTCCACATTTTCAACTCTCAAATAAATTAATCCACATTAGTACTAATCCTTTGATGTGTATTAAATTGTCTAATTAGAATAATTTCATTATATACAAAGGGTGTGCCTGGCATGCAAGCAGATGCTGTAAAGACCACAAACTTAAATGCCCATTTACATAAAAAAATTATCAAACGTATTAAATAATTTTATTGGTGCACATATTATTGCAGTTCTGTATTCATTTATATATCCTTAATTATTTTTTTTTAAATGCGAGTGTAACCTTGACTGTAGCTAATTGCTATGGAACTTATTCCTGTGTTGCTGCTGTATTATCCTCCTGCAGTGTGTAAACTACATTTTCATTAATTCAGAAGTGCAATAGTCATCTACAGTAGGTGACCGCGATATTGTGTCAATCCTTTTCTCGGCGAGATTGACCACCTACCACTCCTACCACCTAAGGAGTACATTTTGCAATGCTGTCTATAGAGTGTCTCCAATGCAGGGGTCAGACATCTTAGCTGGGTCTGGATCAATGTAAAAGGGCAGTGAAGTGGTGACAGAAAACATGAAAAGGGGGGCTGAAAAGAAGGTGAGTTGGGAGAGAGCAGTTGCAGTGAAGGCAGAACAATGATATGTGGCCAGAGTTGGCTGGAGCTATCCGCTGCTGTGCTGCCCCGAAGAAGAGTGCTGATCACAGACTGCTGCTGCTATTAAAGTCTGTACATTTTGGGAGGCCTGGATCATGAGAGTCCACACTGTTGATCAGTGTTGCACTTGCTGCATGTGGCTAGTGACTATGATTATTGGCAGGCCCGTCGCTACAGGACAGGCAAAACAAACAATTGCTTGGGGCCCCGAGTTGGCCTGGGGCCCCCAACTTCCCCTTCCCAGGCTGTAGCGTGGCCAAGCTCCTCTTCTTTCCTCCTGTCAGTCCGGCCGAGTACCGCACGTTACAGGAGATTCAGTGTCCTGTTCCCGGCTGGACTGACAGGAAGTGCTCACTTTCTGTCAGTCCGGCCGGGAACAGGAAACTGAATCTCCTGTACCGCTCGGGACCCGGCCGGTGTTCTGCCAAAAAAAGTTCTGCCCGGTGGATAAGGACCCCCCTTGTACTGCGCATGCGCGCCACCGAGTCTCCGAAAATACGGCAGGACACCTGACTGACAGGAGGAAGAGGAGCTCGGCCATGCTACAGCCTACAGGTAAGAAGGTGTGCATGACACAATCGAAAGTTGTAACAAGTGATGCTATATGGTGATAGTAAGAGTCTCTCAGTGACTGTGAATAGAAAGAAGAGAGCTCACTGGCACAGCTGGGTGGATGGAAAGTGATCACAAAATGGTAAAATATGAATAAAAGCAATGTGGGAAGCATAAAGATGCCCTTTATGCTTCCCACATTGCTTTTATTCATATTTTACCATTTTGTGATCACTTTTATTGGCTATATTTTACACTGATTTGTAAGATATTTTTTGAAATAAACCTCAATGGTTGATCTACACCATATGGAGCCCTCTGTTATATTTCATGCTATGCTGGGGCACTAGTGATTCATCTTGCCCCACCATCACCCCTTCCATCCACCCAACTGTTGGTTTTCTGATTGCCGTGGTTCTGCGCTTTGCGTGCGTGCGGGGGGCCTCCATGTTCATTTTGCTTGGGGCCCCCTAATTCCTTCAAACGGCCCTGATTATTGGCATACCCCTAGAGGACCACTAGCTACTACTGATGGGCACTAGCTTCAGAGGGAGGAAACTTTCAGAAACTTACATAGAAAGGCTTGAAGTTCGGAGAGTACCTACTGTGATAAGTGTCGTCTTGGTATCTGGCTTTTCTTGTTTCCTGATTCCATGAAAAAGTTTTGCAGCAGTGGGGTTGCCTTAATGACCCTTATTCTGGGAACAATCCAGTACCCCTTTTGGATTACAAAGACTATACTAGAGAGAATTCCCCCCACTTGTAAAGAAGGGAAAGAGGGACTGCCTCAGCCGTATTGAAAGAGAGAGATCACTTCTGTCCCTGTCTGATTTAAACTTGACTTTTACTGAATCAGAGAACATGTCCAGAGACCTAGAAAAGGAAGACCTGGGTCTGGTAAAAGACTGACATCATATAAGTTAATATGTTGCCTACTGGGAATTGTTGTGCTTTCTTTAAGGGCCCCAACTTTTCCAGCCAAAATTGTTTTTCTTCATTCACTGGCCAGTGTAACACAACAGGGGCAGTTATAGCAAGTTAGGACTGTATTTATCTACTGTTACTAGGTAAATGCAGTTAATTTCTGTTAATTGCTGTTAGTCAGAATACTGGAGGTGTTTAACCATATCTCTCAGAGTAATGTTGTTTTATTGATTCTTTGTATAAGCACACTTGATAACCCTCTCTTCTTTTGAGCTATGTTTAGCCTAATAAATTCTTTGAAATACCCCAAGGTATGTTGGTAAGTGCTGAGTGAGCAAAATGTGTCATCTCCAGGTACAGTGGACATAAAAAAATCTACGCACCCCTGTTAACCACTTAAGACCTGGACCATTATGCAGGTAAAGGACCTGGCCAGTTTTTGCGATTCGCCACTGTGTCACTTTAACTGACAATTGCGTGGTCGTGCGATGTGGCTCCCAAACAAAATTGGCGTCCTTTTTTCCCCCACAAATAAAGCTTTCTTTTGGTGTTATTTGATCACCTCTGCGGTTTTTATTTTTTGCGCTATAAACAAAAATAGAGCGACAATTTTGAAAAAAATGCAATATTTTTTACTTTTGCTATAATAAATATCCCCAATAAAGATATAAAAAAACATTATTTTTTCTCAGTTTAGGCCGATACGTATTCTTCTACCTATTTTTGGTAAAAAAAAATCGCAATAAGCGTTTACCGATTGGTTTGCGCAAAATTTATAGCGTTTACAAAATAGGGGATAGTTTTATGGCATTTTTATTAATAATTATTTTTTACTACTAATGGCGACAATCAGTGATTTTTTTCGTGACTGCGACATTACACAGACAATTTTGTCATTTTCACAGTGAAAAGTGCTATAAAAATGCACTGATTACTGTGAAAATGACAATTGCAGTTTAGGAGTTAACCACTAGGGGTCGCTGAAGGGGTTATGTGTGACCTCATTTGTGTTTCTAACTGTAGGTTGGCGGGGCTGGACGTGTGACGTCAGTGATCGTTGCTCCCTATATCAGGGAACAGACGATCACTGACATTGCCACAGTGAAGAACAGGGAAGGTGTGTTTACACACACCTCTCCCCGTTCTTCAGCTCCTGTGACCGAGCGCGGGACACCGGCGGCGATCCGGTCCGCGGGTCCCGCAGGCGCGGTCACGGAGCTTCGGACCAGGTGGCTCTTAAAAGCAACGTACCTGTACGTGCCTGTGCCCAGCCGTGCCATTCTGCCGACATATATCGGCGGTAGGTGGTCCTTAAGTGGTTAAAATGTTAATTTTATGAAGTAAACAAATGAGACAATCATTTCAGAACTTTTTACATCTTTAATATGACCTATAAACTGTACGACTGTACAACAAGCTGAAATCTTTTAGGGGTAGGGAAGTAAAAATAAAAAAATAAAATAATGTGGTTGCATAAGTGTACACACCCTCTTATAACTGGGGCTATGTTCAGAATTAAGCAATCACATTTAAACTCGTGTTAAATAGGAGTCAGTACACACCTGCCATCATTTAAAGTGCCTCTGATTAACCCCAAATAAAGTTTAGCTGTTCTAGTAGGTCTTTCCTGACATTTTCTTAGTCGAATCCTACAGCAAAAGCCATGGTTCGTAGAGAGCTTACAAAGCATCAGAGGGATCTCATTGTTAACCACTTAAGGACCAAGCCTGTTTTTCAGATTTGGCGTTTACAAGATTAAAAATTATTTTTTTTGCTCGAAAATTACTTAAAACCCCCAAACATTATATATATATTTTTTCTAACACCCTAGGGAATAAAATGGCGGTCATTGCAATACTTTTTGTCACACCGTATTTGTGAATCGGTCTTACAAGCGCACTTTTTTCAGAATTTTTTTTTTTTTTTATAAAAAAATAAGACAACAGTAAAGTTAGCCCAATTTTTTTATATATTGTGAAAGATAATGTTACGCCGAGTAAAATGATACCCAACATGTCACGCTTCATAATCGTGGAATGGCGTCCAACTTCTACCCTTAAAATCTCCATAGACGACGTATGCATCTTGAGCTACAGAGGAGGTCTAGGGCTAGAATTATTGCTCTCGCTCGAACGATTGAGGTGATACCTCACTTGTGTGACTTGAACACCGTTTTCATATGCGGGGCGCTACTCACGTATGCGTTCGCTTCTGCGCGCAAGCTCGTAGGAATGGGGCACTTTAAAAAAATATATATTTTGTTTTCCTATTTATTTGTATTGATTTTATAAATTTTTACACAAAAAAAAAAAATGGATCACTTTTATTTCTATTACAAGGAATGTAAACATCCCTTGTAATAGAAAAAAACTTGACAGGTCCTCTTAAATATGAGATCTGGGGGTCAAAAAGACCTCAGATCTCATATTTAGACTTAATTCCAAAAAAAAAAAAATGTGTCATTTGAAAAGATGACAACAGGAAAATATTGCTTTAAGAAGCATGGGCAGAAGTGACGTCGCTTCCGCCCTGCTATGCTATGGGGATGGGTAGGGGCCATCTTGCCCTCACTCGTATCCCAGCCGAGCAGGGGAGAGGACCCAATCGCCTCCGCCCCTGCCGACGGCTACGGTAAGCGGCAGGGGGGCGCGGGAGAGCAACGGGAGGGGTGCCCTCTCCCACCGCAGATAACGGTGATCTCGGGGCGAATCCGCCGCTGAGAACGCCGTTATCGTTGACAGGACTGCTCACTGAAAAGATGGATATCTCGGTTGTGGCAGCAGCTGCTGCCATTACCGAGATATCCATCTTTAAAAAAATGACGTATATATACAGTGAGCGGTCCTTAAGTGGTTAAAAGGAATCAGTCAGGAGAATGGTACAAACGGATTTCCAAGGCATTAGATATATAATGGAGTACAGTGAAGGCAGTCATCATCAAGTGGAGAAAATATGGCACAACAGTGACATTACCAAGAACTGGACGTCACCCCAAAATTGATGAAAAGACGAAAAGAAAACTGAGCAGGGAGGCTGCCAAGAGGCATACAGCAACATTAAAGTGGTTGTAAACCCTTTATAACCACTTTTTACTACAGGCACACCTATAATAAGGCTTACCTGTAGCTACCCCGGATATCTCCTAAACCTGCACGGTTTAGGAGATATCCCCTGTATCTGCATGTGCTGACGTCATTGGCACATGCGCACTGAAGTAACGGCATGTACGTGCGGTTGCTTCAATTAGTTTGTCACTTTAAAGGCGCTGCAGGAATATCTGGCTGGTACATGTGACAACAATCTCCCGTATTCTTCATATGTCTAGGCTTTGGGGTAGAGTGACAAGCCAGAAGCCATTGCTTACGAAGAAAAACATCCAAGCTCGGCTAAATTTTGCGAAAACACATCTGAAGTCCCCCAAAAGTATGTGCGAAAATGTGTTATGGTCTGATGAAACCAAGGTTGAACTTTTTGGCCATAAGTCCAAAAGATATGTTTGGTGCAAAAACAACACTGCACATCACCAAAAGAACACCATACAGTGACGCATGGTGGTGTCAGAATCATGCTTTGGGGCTATTTTTCTTTAGCTGGAACAAGGGGCCTTAGTCAAGGCAGAGGGGATTATGGATGGTTCCAAAAACCAGTCAATATTGGCAGAAAACCTTCAGGCTTCTGTTAGAAAGCCGAACATAAAGAGGAATTTCATCTTTCAACGACCCAAAGCATACATCCAAGTCAACAAAGGAATGGCTTCACCAGAACAATATTAATGTTTTGGAATGGCCCAGCCAGAGCCCAGACCTGAATCCGATTGAAAATCTGTGGGGTGTTCCTTACAAACTGACAGATTTGGAGTGTTTTTGCAAAGAAGAGTTGGCAAATATTGCCAAATCAAGATGTGCCATGCTGATAGACTCATACCCAAAATGACTGTTTTCTGTTATAAAATCAACAAATGCTTCAACAAAGTATTAGTTTAAGGGTGTGCACACTTATGCAATCATATTATTTTAGCTTTTTATTTTTACTTCTCTCAGTTTGATGTTCAACTGTGTTGCAGAGTTTATAGGTCACATTAAAGGTGGAAAAAGTTCTAAAATTATTTAGCTTTGTCTCATTTTTTACTTCACAGAAACCTGATGTTTTAACAGTGGTGTGTAGACCTTTTATATCCACTTGTATACAGAGACATTATAGCCAGCAGATATTCTAGGCATAGTGCTAGAAACACAATTCCAGTACCTGAATTTGACGGAGATAGGAAAAATTCTACCATGCAACCAGGGGTGGACTGACAACTCATGGGGCCCCCGGGCAATAGAAGATTATGGGGCCCCCGGGCTTGCAGATGGCCACCACGCCAGGAGGCAGTGCAGAGGCGGGGCAGCTAAAATCTCTGGATTTTCACATCAAAAGCATGTCAGTTTCGGACATATCAGGGACAGATGTAAAAAAACACAGATTTTTACATACTGTCCCTGGTTTTACTGAGCCTGGCAACCCTGATGGGGCCACCTAGTGGCATGGGGCCCTCGGGCAGTGCCCGAGTGACTCAATGGTCAGTCCGCCCCTGCATGCAACTACCTCTCTGATTTGGTTTTCCGTTGTTACTCATAAAGCTGGCCAACATCTATGCAAATTTCTACTGGTTTCTGAGCATCCAAATAAAATTTGCTCTGTGAGTTGCCCTGTCGCCACCCTCAACAATCAAATGTAGCCAGTGTTTGGGTATTCTGACAACTGCTGGTGCTGGCAGGAGATTTATCCATTCACGCTATTTAGAGGGATGAGGATTATGTCAGTACGGCCAGCTTTGCTTCTGACTTTACTTACTGCCATTCTAGTTTCAAATATCACTGTTTAGTAGCTAGTGAAGACATAGATATTAGGTGCAATAGGTGAAGTTAGTCCCTAGTAGCGCAAAGTGTGCTAGAAGGATAGTGTATGTTTTTTTTGTGAGAGTATGTACATTTCCAGGCTTGACTGGCAGCCAAACCTGGGTGTGTTTTGATCTGGGTTGGGAGTGACTCACAGGGAGCATCGCCAAGACCTCCTACTTCTTTCCAGAATGTTCTAGTGGTTTCTGAAAAGGATGAAGGAGAGGGGAGGTGGAGCTGTCTGTGGTGTTCTGGGGAGCCCTGACCAATCCCCATCCTGGATTTGCAGGGGGGGGTGTCTCCTTAAATACCCAGGGTCAGCTCAGATGGGGGAGGAGTTGTTTGGTTGGAAGCTGGAGATGAGAGTGCTAGGCTGTCAGGGCCTTTGAGGGAGCTCCCCAGTTTGGGGCTTGGGTGTGGACAGGACCCTTCTCATGACACACTGAAGTTTCCTGGCCAGGTGGCATGGGAGCAATAAAGAAAAGTGGGAGAGCACTATATTTCTGAGGCACAGAAGGTCAAATCAAGACACCACATCCCATAAATATACTGCAGAAAGAGGAGATGGGGAGGGTAACAAACCCTGGGATTTTAAAGGTGTCAAAATTAAATGAATCAAATAGGTGGGAGAGCACTGTCAGGCAAAGTCTCCAGCCAGGAGAGGAACAACAGGTCGCAACCAAGATGGCTGGAGAGTGACACGGGAGAGGATTGGGGAGGCATGCCTGAGAGGACTGGTAGATTGCAGTCTGAGATGGATGCAGAGCCAGAGGAGTGGACTGGGGTGGCACGGGCAGTGGAGAGAGGCAGCTGCAGCCATGAGGGCTGGCAGGGCATAATGATGTGGTACTGGGCTCAGTAGCCACGTGGACAGCTAGCACTAAAGACTACCATATACTTGGCTACCCTAAAGGGGCCCGCAGTCCCTGCCTACAAAGGACATTCACCCTAAGTCTGGCTGAGCCAGTGTCAGGCCTACAAATCAGTGCTAGCTGGTCTAGGAAGTGCAAGTAAGTGATGTGCTGGAGGTTTTAAGGAGAGCTAGTCTGCAACAAGTGATGTGCTGAGTTGAAGATTGGAGTTGTATATACCGGACAGGGGTCAAGTCCTGGGGAAAAAAGTGTGGAAACTCCCACCCAAGATCCACTCCCCCACCAAAAAAAAAAAAATGATACGCTCATATGCATAATTACTAAACCGCATGTTCTTTCTAAATCCTGCGATAACTCGCGGCAGACCTCCACAATGTCTCCTGGGAACAATGACAAAAGCTCCCAGGAGACATCGAGGAAGTGACTGAATACCCGCACACTACCTGATGAATCCATATACAGCAGGGGTCTCCAAACATTCTAAACAAAGGGCCGGTTTATTGTCCTTCAGACTCTTGGAGGGCCGGACTTTGGCCAGCGGGGGTGAAAATTTTCCTGGCATCAGTGGGACTAAACATCTGGTATTAGGGGGGGAGGAATAGTGCCCCAACGTTGGTATCATAGGGAGGAATAGTGCCCTATTAGTAGTGTTATTGGAAGAAATGGTGCTTCACTGTCGGTGTCAGATGGCAGAATAGTGTCTCGTATCAGTGGGAGAGATAGTGCACAAGGGCCGGATAAAGGCAAGCAAAGGGCCGCATCCAGCCCTCGGGCCGCAGTTTGGAGACCACTGATATACAGGAAGCGGCCAGTAACATAAAGGATTACTAAGGTTCGCCTGCCCCTGGCAGTGACTTGAGCTGGGCATCGCCACTTGGTGAAGGATTGGCTCGGGCAGCTCGGCTGCTCTAGTCCTGCAAAGGGAACTGCGTTCCTGTTGTAAAAAAAGTGCAGGGACTCCGTTCCCACGCGTTCCCGCAGGACTTGAGCCCTGATACCGGAGCTGTATATAGTCGGTCCCATGTATATTGTTCTGCAAGTCAGTTTGAGCATCTCATAAATAATGAGTATCCATCCCCATCCAAATTTATTACCCTCAATAAAAATAAGTTCAAGAACTGGTTTTCTGCCTGAGGTTGAATGAGAACTCTGTGCCTGGCTGGGCAGGGAGACAGACGGACTACAACACTCAGCAGCACTCAAGAGGGTACCGCTACACACTGATTGAAATTCAACCTGTTTAGCAGGTACCAGGTGAATTTTGATCAGTGTGTGACCGTTCCTGGTTGACTGAAGTCGATTATTTGATTGTCGAAGGGCATTTTGGAAAACGTTTCTTGATGGGTGCCTGCAGCCACTAATCATTTTATTTATCAAACATTTCATTTTTTTGAAGCAGATGCATTGTGTATATACTGTATCTTGCATTTAGAAGGCCTATTGTGTAACATTCTGTATCATTTTACATTTCTGTATTCTTTGTAATACAGTGCTATATACGCCTCCAGACGGACCATTTGTTTTTTAAGCATACAAACACTGTCAGCGCTCAAAGTCACAAAAACAGAGGGAAACAATCCATAATTTTCTCATGTAATGACTAGGGAACATCAGAAAAACAGACAGATATAAGACTGGTAAGGAAAAGGGTAAATACTGCGCTAGTGGTGCTTATATGACAAATTTAAACTAATTGAATAATGAGCTGCGACATAAAACATGTGATAATCATGTGGAAACAACTGTGCAAGGGAATAGTCGCGCTAAAATAACATTTAAAGTGTATATAGAAAAATGCTTATTGTAATATGAAATAGAAGTATTCTAATAAAAAGTAGGTTAAACAAGAGCATGTGACTACTACACAGATAGGCCCCGTACACACGATAGAATCCATCCGCAGATAAATCCCAGCAAATGGGTTTCTGCGGATAGATCCTATGGTGTGTACACGACAGCGGATCTGTTTCCGCGGAGAAATCTCCTCTGGGATGGATTCCAGCAGATCGAATATTTGTTGTGCTGCACAACATATCCATCTGCTGGAATCCATTCCAACGGATGGATCCGCTCGTCTGTACAGACTTACCGGATCCATTCGTCCAAAGGGATTCCCCGCACGCGTCGTAATGATTTGACGCATGCGTGGAATTCCTTATATGACAGCGTCGCGCCCGTCGCCGCGTCATAATCGCGGCGACGGCGCGACACGTCATCGGCAGAGGATTTCCGCGCGGATTTCAATGCGATGGTGTGTACACTCCATCCCATCGAAATCAGCGGAAATCTTTGAGAGGATTTATCCGTGGAAACGGTCCGCTGGACCGTATCTGCGGATAAATCCTCTCGTGTGTATGGGGCCTAAAGCAGGCTCGTCGGAACAAGACAGGCAAAACAAGCAACTGCTTTGGGCCCCCAAGCAGGCCCTTGCCTTTCTGCGCTGTATCCACTAATCCTCCAGCCCGGTGCGCATGGAACGGCCGCGCCGTACTGTAGCAGTCCCCTGTCTGCCCCCCGCCCCCTCTGTGTGTGTCGGCTCCTCTCACAGACATAGGCGGCTGATGAGAGCCTTCTGGTTGACCAGAGCTGCTGCCAATCATCTCCTGCACTCCCAGAAATGCCCTCTGAGTCCCGCCCTCCTAGCAACTGAATATGTCACGTATGCTCCACCCCCTGCAACATGCTTCTGCTCCCAGGGACTTATTGGACTGGTACAGCTCTAACGATCTTGGGACAACTGCTGTGGGAGTCTCTGATGGGGACACCTGCTGTGGGGGGGGGGCTCTGATGGGGACACCTGCTGTGGGGTGGCTCTGATGGGGACACCTGCTGTGGGGTGGCTCTGATGGGGACACCTGCTGTGGGGGGGGGGGGCTCTGATGGGGACACCTGCTGTGGGGTGACTCTGATGGGGACACCTGCTGTGGGGTGGCTCTGATGGGGACACCTTCTGTGGGGGGGCTCTGATGGGGACACCTGCTGTGGGGTGACTCTGATGGGGACACCTGCTGTGGGGGGGGGGGGGGCTCTGATGGGGACACGTGCTGTGGGGGGCTCTGATAAGGACACCACCTGATGTGGGGTGACTCTGCTGGGGACACTTGCTAGGGACACCTGCTGTGGGGGGGGGGGGGGGCTCTGCTGCAGCTTTTGCACTGTAAAATTTTGTATTTATATAAAGTGTGGGTGAACTTAAACTGTATTGCTATGCTGTGGCTCCTGTAGGCTTTGCGTGTGTGCGTGCGTGGGGGGGGGGGGGGTTGGGGGCCTCCATGTCCATTTTGCTTGGGGCCCCCAAATTCCTTCAAACGGCCCTGCAGATAAGTGACATACAGTAAGAGCACCAAATGTATATAAACGCAAAATATATTGAAATGCACACCATCACACAGATCCCTTCTGCGTGAAATAAAAATCCGTGAATGAAACTAGCAAATATTCATGCGTGTAAAAAAATGTAATAATAAATTGTAAAATATATTGAATAAAAAAATAACAATAATAGATAGTCCAAAATGTCTAAAAGAAAAAAGGAAAATTCCAGTCCCACAATGGAAAATCCATGTAACTTAAAGTTGAGGAAAATAAGGGGATAAAATGGCTGTTCACCACCACCAAGATGTATTCTTCCTCGTACGGTACACACAGGTGAAAAGTGGAACCTTACCAGATAAGGTGGACCTTCTTAGGGCAAGGTCATAGAAGCTTGCAGAGGAACCTCTGCGGGGTCTTAGTGCTCCAAAATGTCGAGACCATCCGACTCCTGTAGTCCACTCATAGAATTTCCAAATGGAAAAAAATGGGTAATCGTCTCTCCGAGGGAATGAATCCCATACGTGGAAAAAAAAAAGCGTGAGAAAAAACTACAATAGTGCGTTATCTCACAAACAGATTGGAGCATTTATTATAAAACGAACGATACAGCACATAAAAGTTAAAAGAAATTAAAAAGTCAGCAAAAGCTGAGAAAATAGACATACGCCTGTGCTTCCGGGGTCGTAAAGGGTCAGGGTGACGACAATACGTAGCACCGCCCTGTTACGTACCTGAGTGTGAGCCTGAAGCGTGGAGGAAGACCTCCCGTACAGCCCCGGCTTAGAGACCGCTGGAATGGGGACAGAGGTCTCTGAGCACGGTGAAGTAAGGGTGCCAGATCTGGTGTAGCTGCAGAGGAAGCTGGAACTGCTGGATAGGGAGCAGGTGATGCAGGTCGCAGGGTAGAGGATGCAGACAGCAGGTGCAGGTCAGCAGAGTGGCCGGCGTAGTTAGCAGAGTCAGACAAGCCGGGTCGTACACTTGGAAGGGATCAGCATGAACAGTAGGCAGAAGAATAGTCGGAGTCCAAGCCAGGTTCAGGTAACGGGTAATCAGGCAGGAGACAGGCAGTGTCGGCAAGCCGGGGGCAGGGTTGGAGAAGGTAACGGAGTCAGCAAGCCGGGTCATACACTGGGTCAGGATGCAGAATGCAGGATGCAAAACAAGAACACAGGAACACATGCAGATCAAGCCGCAATATGCCCCATTCAGGCAGTGTCTTTTATAGGCAGCAGGACGCTGCGTATGACGTGCGCCTAACGTGCGCGCATGCGCACAGATGCGGGCAACGGCCGTGTTCCACGCATGCGCACAGGCGCGCGCCCGCGCATGCGCGCAGGCATATGCCCACGGAAGCGAGCAGGACGTTCATGACAGTGCCCCCCCCTTAAGGGCAACCTCCGGGTGCCAAAGAGGGCTCTCTTCTGGGGATGACTTTGAAAAAATGCCTGGATTAGTTCTTGGGCGTGAATGTTCCGTTGGGGTTCCCAGGAGTTCTCCTCTGGACCGTACCCCTTCCATTTAATCAGGAATTGAAGCTGGTCTCCCCTTCTTCTGCAATTCAAGACTGCCTCCACCTCGAACTCCTCATTGCCATCAATGACTACAGGTTCAGGTGGTCCTGATCCCCTGTCTGGGAAAGGATCAGGTACCGCTGGCTTTAATAAGGACACATGGAATACCGGGTGAACCTTCATTGACTCAGGTAGGGCAAGTTCATAGGAGACCTCGTTTAGCTTCCGTTTCACCGGGAAAGGACCGATAAACTTGGGTGCCAGTTTCCTTGTCGGACAAGCCATCTTAAGGTTGGTGGTGGATAGCCATACTTGATCGCCTTGCTGTAGGCTTAGTTCTCCTCTTTTCTTCCTATCGAACATCTTTTTACTGGCTGCTTGCGCTTTGGTCAGAGCTTCCTGTAGGATCCTATTGTTACGGGTAAGGAAATCAACGGTATCTTGGACTGCCGGGACTGTTGTATCCGAGACAAGGTCGGGTAGAAAAGTCGGGTGGAACCCATAGTTGGCAAAAAACGGGGACTGGCCCGTGGCTGAATGACTGGCATTATTGAAAGCAAATTCTGCCAAGGGTAGCAATGCTACCCAGCCGTCTTGAACAAAAGAGGTGAAGCATCGGATGTATTGCTCGAGGGTCTGGTTAGTCCTCTCGGTTTGCCCATTGGTCTGGGGGTGGTAAGCTGAGGACATAGACAGTTCAATCTTCAGAACTTTGCATAACGCCTTCCAGAAACGGGAAGTGAACTGCACCCCTCTGTCTGATACAATATCCGCGGGGACCCCATGAAGCCTTACGATCTCCTTAATAAAGACCTGAGCGGTCTCCATGGCAGAGGGCGTGCCTTTCAACGGGATGAAATGAGCCATCTTAGATAGTCGGTCAACTACTACAAAAATGGCTGAGCAGCCTTCTGACGGGGGAAGTTCTACTATGAAGTCCATAGCAATCATTTTCCAGGGACGGTCGGGAATTGGTAAAGGCCTGAGCAGGCCCCAGGCCTTGCCTCTGGTGGTCTTGCTTCGGGTACAGATGGTACATGAACTGACATAATCCCTACAGTTCTTTTCAAGATCCGGCCACCAAAATGTGCGTTGGATCAGTTCTAAAGTCTTATGCATCCCGAAATGGCCTGCCAAGGGATGGTCGTGACATAGGTTTAACACCGTGGCTCGAACTTCCTCCGGCACAAAGATCCTGTCGTTCTTCCACAGTAATCCCTCTTTGGGAACAAGAGTGGTTCCAGGGGGTTCAGACACTCCTACAGAGGCTTGTTTCAGGTTAGACATCAGGCTAGTTTGTAATAATAAGAAGTTACCTTCTGATAGTATGGTATCTGGTGCTGACACTTCTTTCGGATCATCAAACATGCGGGACAGGGCATCTGGTTTGGTGTTCTTGGAACCAGGTCGATAAGTAATATGGAATGAAAACCTAGAGAAAAATAACGCCCATCGTGCCTGGCGTGGTCTTAGACGTTTCGCCGCTCTCAAGTACTCCAGGTTTTTATGGTCTGTGTAGATGAGTATGGGGTGTGCTGCCCCATCCAACAGGTATCTCCACTCTTCAAGGGCAGTTTTAATGGCCAGGAGCTCCCGATCCCCCACATCATAGTTCCTTTCGGATGGTGTAAGTTTACGGGAGAAGAAAGCTATTGGGTGTATCAAGTCCTTGAGACCCTGGCGTTGGGAGATGACAGCTCCCACTGCTGTTTCTGAGGCGTCTACCTCGAGTAAGTAGGGTAGGGTCGGGTCGGGGTGACTCAGAATGGGAGCAGTTGTGAAATGTCCTTTTAGGTTCGTGAAGGCGGCCTGTGCCTCGGGGGACCAACGGAACCGAACATGTTGCTTCGTTAACTGAGTGATTGGAGAAATAATAGCGGAAAATCCCTTAATGAACCTTCGATAAAAATTAGCGAAGCCCACAAAACGTTGCACCCCTTTCTTATCTGAAGGTGCAGGCCAATCCAGAATGGCTGAAACCTTCTGTGGGTCCATCTTGAACCCCTCTGTCGAGATTACTAGGCCGAGGAACTGGATGCTCTGTTGCTCAAACTCGCATTTCTCCGGTTTTGCATAGAGTCCATGTTGGCGGAGACGACAGAGTACATTCTTGACGTGTCTTCGGTGCTGCTCAATGGAAGAGGAGAAAATCAAAATATCATCTAGATAAACAACTACGTAAATGTCTAGACAGTCTCTGAAAACATCATTAACGAGGTGCTGAAACGTTGCAGGGGCGTTGCACAAGCCAAAAGGCATTACTAAATATTCGTAATGGCCAAACCTGGTACGAAAGGCCGTCTTCCACTCATCCCCTGAGCGGATGCGAACCAGGTTGTATGCCCCCCGCAGATCTAACTTGGTAAACACAGAGGAAGTCCTGAGTCTCTGGAAAAGTTCGGGAACCAAGGGTAGGGGATACCGGTTTTTAACCGTAATTTTATTTAATTCCCTGTAGTCCACACAGGGTCGGAGGGAATGGTCCTTCTTTTCTACAAAAAAGATCCCTGCCCCTGCTGGGGAAGTAGAAGGGCGGATGAAACCCCTCTTTAAGTTCTCATCAACGTATTCTTTCAGCACCTCTAGTTCCCGCTCCGACAAAGGGAAAATCCGTCCGAACGGAATTTCAGCACCGGGCAGAAGTTCGATTGGGCAATCGTACGGACGATGGGGCGGCAGGACTTCAGCTCCTCTCTTGCTAAAAACGTCCAAAAATTCATGGTATTGCTGAGGTACTGCAGCACGTATCTCTGGGTCTGGTTCCAGGCATAGTAAGGGGCCAGTGGTGCTAGGACACAAGGGCTTGCAGTGCTGCTGGCAGTAGGGAGACTGAAATTTAACTTGTCCGGTTTCCCAATCAATCTGAGGATTGTGTGCCTGGAGCCAGGGTAGGCCCAAAATGACTGGAAACATGGGAGAAGCGATGGCATCCAAACATAAAAGTTCCTTATGACCCGTAGAGGTGATGACAGGCAAAAAGGGGGTTTCTTGAGTTACTACTCCAGACTTGATTTGGGACCCATCCGCCAGGAAGATGGAAAGACCCCGGGTCTTGGGTTGAAGTGGGATGTGTTGTTGAGCTGCAAAGTCTAAATCAATAAAACAACTACATGCCCCTGAGTCTACTATTGCGGTAACTGGTATAGTTCTTTCAGGTAATTGGAGCAGGATAGGTAAGTCCAGATGGGTGGCCTTGGTAGGAGTCGGTGCAAAACTGGGGGAGGATATAGCCAAAGTCTTACGCAACTTAACAGGACACGTGGAAACATAATGACCAGCCCTTCCGCAGTACATGCACAGACAATTCTGCTGCCGGCGAAGTCGTTCTCTGGCGGATAAGGAATGTTTAATCAGTCCAAGCTGCCCGGGATGGGTGGTAGCAGCAGTCTGGTGAGAGGGTGATAGTCTTCCCGGAACTGTATTATCACTGGCAGGGTAGACAGGAGCTGGTATCCGGGGAAGCATCCACGCCGGGCGGAGTTGCGGAGTTGACCGTTCAGCTTTGCGTTCCCGTAGTCGTCGGTCTATCTGGATGGACAGGGAAATTAAAGGCTCCAAGGCATCAGGAACACCGACTCGGGCTAATTCATCTTTCAGGCTCTCGGAGAGACCAAGACGGAACTGATGCCGAAGTGCTGCCTCATTCCACTGAGTATCCGCGCTCCAACGTCTGAAGTCAGTCACATAGTCTTCGACGGCTCGATGGCCTTGCTGGAGCGCGTGTAGGGCAGCCTCGGCAGTGGAAGTTCGCTGAGGGTCATCGTAGAGTCGGGCCATTGCACCGAAGAAGGATGACAGAGAGTCCAGAGCTTCATGGCGAACTTCAAGTAAATGGTGAGCCCAAGCCTGGGGTTCCCCTTGCAGCAGGGCGATAACGAAACCCACTCTGGTAACTTCAGAAGAGAAGGTCCGCGGTAGCAGCGAAAAGTATAGTTCACATGCGTTGCGAAATGCCCGGAATTCACTTTGGATCCCAGAAAACTTCTCAGGGAGAGGAACCCTGGGTTCAGTGAGTGGCATCACTGGTGATAAGTCTGCATGGGTAGCCTGGGTCTGTGTCTGTTTATCTTCCTGGACACGCCGATCCTGGAGAGAGTTCACAACTTGAGTGAGGGCTGAAAGATGTTGCAAGACATAGTCTATCGGTGAGGTCCCTCCTTCAGGCTCAGACATGGCGGCTTGATACTGTTACGTACCTGAGTGTGAGCCTGAAGCGTGGAGGAAGACCTCCCGTACAGCCCCGGCTTAGAGACCGCTGGAATGGGGACAGAGGTCTCTGAGCACGGTGAAGTAAGGGTGCCAGATCTGGTGTAGCTGCAGAGGAAGCTGGAACTGCTGGATAGGGAGCAGGTGATGCAGGTCGCAGGGTAGAGGATGCAGACAGCAGGTGCAGGTCAGCAGAGTGGCCGGCGTAGTTAGCAGAGTCAGACAAGCCGGGTCGTACACTTGGAAGGGATCAGCATGAACAGTAGGCAGAAGAATAGTCGGAGTCCAAGCCAGGTTCAGGTAACGGGTAATCAGGCAGGAGACAGGCAGTGTCGGCAAGCCGGGGTCAGGGTTGGAGAAGGTAACGGAGTCAGCAAGCCGGGTCATACACTGGGTCAGGATGCAGAATGCAGGATGCAAAACAAGAACACAGGAACACATGCAGATCAAGCCGCAATATGCCCCATTCAGGCAGTGTCTTTTATAGGCAGCAGGACGCTGCGTATGACGTGCGCCTAACGTGCGCGCATGTGCACAGATGCGGGCAACGGCCGTGTTCCACGCATGCGCACAGGCGCGCGCCCGCGCATGCATATGCCCACGGAAGCGAGCAGGACGTTCATGACACGCCCTAACCAGTTTCGTCAAATCTGACGTTTGAGAACGTCCGATTTGACGAAACTGGTCAGGGACACAGTGGCGACAATTGATGGCATGGCACAGTGGCGACAATTGATGGACACAGTGGCGACAATTGATGGACACAGTGGCGACAATTGATGGCATGGCACAGTGGCTGCATTTGATGGCTCAGTGGCGACAATTGATGGCCCAGTGGACACAATTCATGGCATGGCACAGTGGCGACAATTGAGGGCACAGTGGCGACTATTGATGGCATGGCTCAGTGGTGACAATTGATGGCACAGTGGCGACAATTGATGGCCCAGTGGCGACAATTCATGGCATGGCACAGTGGTGACAATTGAGGGCACAGTGGCGACTATTGATAGCATGGCACAGTGACAACAATTGATGGGCACAATGGTGACAATTGATGGGCACAGTGACTGCATTTGATGGCACAGTGGTGACAATTGATGGGCACAGTGGCTGCGTTTGATGGGCACAGTGGCTGCAATTGATGGGCACAGTGGCGGCAATTGATGGGCACAGTAGCTGTGATTGATGGGCACAGTGAGGCGGCAATTGTTTTTTGTTTTTTTTTTTCTGTTTGTTTGCACCCCCCCAAAAATTTTACATTTTCTTTAACAACCAGTTATAAACAGGTTAAAAAAAAATGCAAACTGCAAATCGCGGCAAAATCGCGGTAAAAACGTGGTACTTGCGCTTTGGATGCAAAATGCATCAAATAAATCATTAGGCTCCATTCACACTAATGCTTTTTTTTATGCATTTTGCATTTTGCAGAAATGCAGGGAAATTTTTTAACATGGTTTCCTATGGAACATGTTCACATCAATGCTTTTTTGTGCCTCTGCGTTTTTGGAAAGGGTCAGGGACTTTTTTTCATGCAAAAAGCAGCGTTTTGCATGCAATAGAATTCAATGGACCTGCATCCAAAACGCAAGTGCTGCGATTTGCGTTTTTTTTTACCTGATTATAGCTGGTTGTTAAAGGAAATTACTGGCTTAAAAAAATAAAAATAAAAAAAAACGCAAATCGCGGTAAAAATCGCGGTAAAAAAGCATTGCAAAAATGCTTAAAAGCAACATGCATAGGTGTGAATCGAGCCTTAGACCCCTTTCACACTGAAGCGTCTTTACAGCGTTTTAGCGCTAAAAATAGCGCTATTAAAACGCACATAAAACGCTCTCCATGCATCTCAATGGACCCTTTCACACTGAGTCCTGCAAGCAGCATCTTTGGAGCAGCTTTTGGGCACTGAAAAAAACGCTCCAAAAATGCCCCTCTCTATTGAAATGAATTGAAAGCGCTGTAAAAACGCCTTACCCTTTCACACTGAGGCGTTGCACTGGCGGGGCGTTGAGAAAAGTCCTGCAAGCAGCATCTTTGGAGCAACTTTTGGGCGCTGAAAAAAACGCTCCAAAAAGGCCCCTCTACAATGAAATGAATTGAAAACGCTGTAAAAAAAGCCTTGCCCTTTCACACTGAGGAACTGCAAAAACGCCCTAAAACGTTAGGGTCTTAGCGGTGCTTTACCAGCACATTGGGATTGCTGATGAGGCTTCGCTCGAATAACACTCGAAAAACGCCCCAGTGTGAAAGGGGCCTCATGCCACGTACACACAATCATTTTTCAGCATGAAAGAAAACGTTGTTTTTCAGCATGTCCAAAAAAACAAAGTTTTTCCAACTTCATCATTAACCACTTGCTTACTGGGCACATAAACCCCCTTCGTGCCCAGGCGAAATTTCAGCTTCCGGCACTGCGTCGCTTTAACTGACATTTGCGCGGTCGTGCAACGTGGCTCCCAAACAAAATTGACGTCCTTTTTTCCCCACAAATAGAGCTTTATTTTGGTGGAATTTGATCACCTCTGTAGTTTTTGTTTTTTGCGCTATAAACAAAAAAAGAGCGACAATTTAAAAAAATATATATATATTTTTTACTTGTTGCTATAATAAATATCCCAATTTTTTAAAAAAAAATAAAAACAATTCTCAGTTAAGGCCGATACGTATTTTTCAACGTATTTTTGTAAAAAAATCAAAAAATCGCAATAAGCGACTGGTTTGCGCAAAAGTTATAGTGCCTACAAAATGGGGGATAGATTTATGATTTATTTATTTATTTTTTACTTGTAATGGCGGCGATTTTCGATTTTTTTGTCTGGCCTGCGATATTGTGGCGGACGTATCGGACAATTTTGGGACCATTCACATTTATACAGCGATCAGTGCTATAAAAATGCACTAATTACTGTATAAATGTGACTGGCAGTGAAGGGGTTAACACTAGGGGGTGAGGAAGGGGTTAAATGTATTCCCTCATTGTGTTCTTACTGTGTGGGGGGAGGGGACTGACTGGGGGAGGTGACCGATGCTGTGTCCCTATGTAAAGGGACACAGATCGGTCTCCTCTCTCCCTGACAGCACGTGGAGCTCTGTGTTTACACACAGAGCTCCACGTCTCTGCTGTGTAACCGACGATCGCGCGTGTCTGGCGGACATCGCGGCCGCCAGGCACTCGCATCGGCTCCCGAACGATGCGCCGGGCACGTTGTTTCCCCGCTGCGCGCCCCCAGTGGCGCGCACAGGAAACAACAACAACAGGACGTCCAGGGACGTCCACCCGGCACTTGAGAGCCACGCTGTGGACGTCTTTCGACCATAGCGCGGATCTCAAGTGATTAAAAACGACATTGCCCACACACCATCGTTTTAAAAAAATGATGAACAAAGCGCGGTGACGTACAACACATACAACGACACTCTAAAGGGCAAGTTCTATTCGCTTTTGGGCTGCTTTTAGCTGTATGTTAGTAAAAGACGATTCGCGCTTTTTTGTCTGTTACAGCGTGATGAACGTGCTTACTCCATTATGAATAGTAGTTTTACCAGAACGAGCACTCCCATCTCATAACTTGCTTCTGAGCATGCGCGGGTTTAAAACGTTGTTTTAGCCCACACACGACCATTTTTTACAAACCGAAAAACAACATTTTTTAAAACGACGTTAAAAAATGCATGTTCAAATTTTTTTTTGGTCGTTTTTCAGAAACACGATCATTTTAAATGACGTTTTTAAAAACTACGTTTTCTTTCATGCCGAAAAATGATCGTGTGTACGCGGCATTAGTGTGAATGGAAAAATTAAAGAAGAAATGCTTTATTGGTCTGTTGTTTATGAAAAGTCCTGGTACTTCCTCATGTTCTCCTCCCCTCCCCGAGGCATGCTGCAGGACCATCCCCTTGTTTGTAGAATAAAGTTCAGGGGGTGTGGTATGAGAGCTACACATATGTTCTGTAGAGACAAGCAGCACAGACCGCTTAGTAAAATGTATGGACAAAACTCAGGCTATGGAACAGGTCCACGCAGACAAAGTTCGAATTCTGGATCTCAGAGTAGATATCCACATGGAAGCGATTTCAGCACCGGAAGAATGGAAGATCAGCAGGATCAGCTCCAGGACTCAGACCAACAGTTCAATAATCCTACACAGGAACCAACCCCACCGGTACCCCAGGAACCCCAGTAGTAAGTTACACTTTTTTTATATATATATTTATAAGTGAAATCAAAATTATAATCTGTGTACATTATGATTTAAAAAAAAAAAAAAAAAAAAGGTTATGCAGTTATGTTTTGACTACCTATATATTTAAAATATTTCCCTTTATTATTTAACTATGTAGCATTTGAGAGGATGCAGGAGTGTTTACCAATACCTTATTGTTTGCTTTGTGATATCATAAGACCTTTCAATGGTGACTGTATCAAGCTAGGAAAAGTACAGGAGTTCCCCTTAGTTTCGTTTCTCTGATTCATCTGCAGTTTCACTTTCATTTCTCTGCCGTACAGACACATTGTAGATCAGCTTGGCAAGGAAGGAACATTGTATTTTGGTTGCCACGTATGCTTGAATAAGCAACTGATTTATTTTCCAATCGATCTCTTCCAATAGGAATAACCAGTTTATAGATGACAACCCATGTGATCAATATGGAGAAGTGAATGTCAATCGATAGTTAAAAATCCAATCTTAATTTATGATCTTAAACACAATCTCCAGTCATTTTTTTCTAAAATTAACCACTTCATTACTAGGCACTTAAACCCCCTTCGTGCCCAGACCAATTTTCAGCTTTCAGCGCTGACGCATTTTGAATGACAATTGCGCGGTCATACAACACTGTACCCAAATTATATTTTTATCATTTTTTTCCCACAAACAGAGCTTTATTTTGGTGGTATTTAATCATCTCTGCCATTTTGATTTTTTTTGCGCTATAAACAAAAAAACAATATTTTTTACTTTTTGTTATAATAATATCCCAATTTTTTTTTAAAAAAAAATATTTTTTTCCTCGGTTTAGGTCGATACGTATTCTTCTACATATTTTTGTTAAAAAAAATCGCAATAAGCGTATATTGATTGGTTTGTGAAAAAGTTATAGCGCCTACAAATTTTTTTTTGTCAGGCCTGCGATATTGCGATATTGTGGCGGGCGTATCGGACACTTTTGACACAATTTTGGGACCATTCACATTTATACAGCGATCAGTGCTATAAAAATGCACTAATTACTGTATAAATGTGACTGGCAGTGAAAGGGTTAACACTAGGGGGTGAGGAAGGGGTTAAATGTATTCCCTGGGTGTGATTCTTACTGTGTGTGGAGGGGGACTGACTGGGGGAGGTGACCGATCTGTGTCCCTATATACAAGGGATGACACAGGGATGACAGGACGTGGAGCTCTGTGTTTACACACAGAGCTTCACGTCCCTGCTGTCACCGCCGATGCGCCGAAGCGCCGACACAGTGTTTCCCCGCTGCGCACCCCCAGCGCTGCGCGCAGGGAATGTAAATAACAGGACGTCCAGGGACGTCCACCCGGCACTTGAGGGCCGCACTGTGGACGTCTTTCGTCTATAGCACGCCCCTCTAGTGGTTATAGTCAGCAGCTCTAAATACTGTAGATTCTGACTTTCAGCCCAGGTTCACACTGACAGCGGGAATGAAATAGTGATGAGCTCGCACAATTAAATTCCTGCATGATTTCGGGTTTCGGCACAGATGTCTATTGAAATCGCACTCCGAAGTCACCAAAAGTAGTATAGAAACTACTTTTGGGAAACGGTGTGGCGCCGTAAATGCGGCGTCGCACCGATTCGGACGATGCCATTGCTGGTATCCTGCCGAAAATGTTCCCCCGGCGGATTAGGACCCCCCTGTACTGCGCAGGCGCAGCGCTTGCACATTATGAACCTCAACCGAGCCTCCGAATATAGCCGAACATGTAGAACTGAGAGTCAGCTCTACACGTCGCATGCGCAATGACTATCACATATGCTGCACGCTCCCGATGCTAGTGCTACTCTGCAAGGGGCGGGGGTGATTTTAACAAAAAAGTACACGTCTTAGCGAGGCGTGTTGATGGGCGGGTTTTGCAATGGCAATGTTGATTGGCGGATTTGCACATTTAACTCAGATGCCCAACACACCCCGCTAAGATGTCTACTTTATTGTTAAAATCCCCCCTCCGCCCCTTGCAGAGTAGCACTAGCATCGGGAGCGTGCGGCATATGTGATAGTCATCGCGCATGCGCCGTGTAGAGCTGACTCTCAGCTCTACATGTTCAGCTATTTTCAGAGACTCTGCGCCGCGCCTGCACAGTACAAGGGGGTCCTTATCCACCGGGCGGAACTTATTCGTCAGAACCCCGGCAATAGCTGCAGATTTGGCTTGCGATTTGACATGTCAAATCGCATGCCAAATCGCTGCAATATGAACCAGGGCTCAATAAGGCTTGGTTCACACTAGTGCGACATGGGATCCGGCTTGTGAGAGCACAAGTCTTATGACATGTCAAATTAAATGTTTCCCTATGAGAGCCGTCTTAAAGCAGAGTTCCACCTACTTTTACAACTTGGTCTTAAAGGAAAGGCAACCGCTCGTTTTTGGATAACAATTTTTTTTCTTTCTTACCTTTTCTACATAGTGTACTTCTGTCCTAGCCTGGCCATGACCCAGTGCATCGTTGATCTCCAGCCTTATCATCAGTTCTGCACAGTTGTAAAGGCTCCTCTTCTTTACTGAAATAGTTTACCCTGATTTCAGGATTCACTGCACACTGTAAGCTTCTCACAGTGTGCATTACAAGCTGCAGCAAGTCAGGTAGAGTCCGCCCCAGTGAATGACCTCCAGCAACATTTAGGGCCAGATCCACAAAGAACTTACGCCGGCGTATCTATACGTAGTGTACGTAAGGATTTTTTCGGCGTTACCCCTGGGTCTATGAGGCGTACGCAATGTTAAGTAGGGACGTCGGGCCAGCGTCGAGTTTTCTGTCGTGTACGTCGTTTGCGTAAAACGTTCGCGAATAGGGCTTTGCGTAAATTACGTTCATGTCGAAAGCATTGACTATTTGCTACGTGATTTCGAGCATGCGCACTGGGATACCCCCACGGACGGCGCATGCGCCGTTAAAAAAACCCCGTCATTTACGTGGGGTCAAGTTGAATTAACATAAAACACGCCCACATCTTTGTCATTTGAATTCCGTGCCCTTACGCCGACACATTTACGCTACGCCGCCGTAACTTTAGACGCAAGTGCTTTGTGAATACAGCACTTGCCTCTCAAAGTAGCGGCGGCGTAGCGTAACTACGATACGCTACGCCTGCTTAAAATTACGCCAATCTACGTGGATCTGGCCCTTAGTCTTTTTCTCCCCAGCTTTACTACCCCTGGTCATTCCCTGACATTCATTGGATTTCAGTTCTCTAAAAGAGAAAGTAAACCCTGATGGGTTTTACTTCCTCTTTATTTCACTGCAAAGTAAAAGCATAATGGGCTAGTATGCATCGCATACTTGCCCATTATGTGGCACTTACCTGCAAACAGGGATGTTGCTAGGTCTGCAAAAGATCTGTGGCTGGAGTCCATAGCAGCGATCGCCAACCTTTTTGCAGGCCCGATGGGGGGGGGCGGGTCAGGCGGGTGCAGGGCCGGTGCTAGACTATTTTGCGCCCTAGGCGAGACCAGCTACTTGCGCCCCCCCCAAAAAAAAAATTTAAATGAATTAAATTTTAGCACCAGAACTGGTCCAGGTGGAGAAGGGGTTCAGCCAGGTGAAGGGATAGAGCCAGGTGGAGAGGAGAGGTGCAGCCAGGTGGAGTGGAGAGGAGAGGTGCAGCCAGGTGGAGAGGAGAGAAGAGGTGCAGCCAGGTGGAGAGGAGAGAAGAGGTGCAGCCAGGTGGGGTGGAGAGGAGAGGTGCAGCCAGGTGGAGAGGAGAGGTGCAGCCAGGTGGAGAGGAGAGGAGAGGTGCAGCCAGGTGGGGTGGAGAGGAGAGGTGCAGCCAGGTGGAGAGGAGAGGTGCAGCCATGTGGAGTGGAGAGGAGAGGTGCAGCCAGGTGGGGTCGAGTGGAGAGGAGAGGTGCAGCCAGGTGGGGTGGAGTGGAGAGGAGAGGTGCAGCCAGGTGGGGTGGAGTGGAGAGGTGCAGCCAGGTGGAGTGGAGAGGAGAGGAGAGGTGCAGCCAGGTGGAGTGGAGAGGAGAGGTGCAGCCAGGTGGAGAGGAGAGAAGAGGTGCAGCCAGGTGGAGAGGAGAGAAGAGGTGCAGCCAGGTGGAGAGAGGTGCAGCAGGGAGAGGAGGGGGGGGTTCAGTCAGGTGGACAGCAGAGGGGGGGTGCAGCCAGGTGGACAGCAGAGGGGGGGTGCAGCCAGGTGGACAGCAGAGGGGGGGTGCAGCCAGGTGGACAGCAGAGGGGAAGTGCAGCCAGGTGGACAGCAGAGGGGAAGTGCAGCCAGGTGGACAGCAGAGGGGAAGTGCAGCCAGGTGGACAGCAGAGGAGGGGGTGCAGCCAGGTGGATAGCAGAGGAGGGGGTGCAGCCAGGTGGACAGCAGAGGGGAAGTGCAGCCAGGTGGACAGCAGAGGAGGGGTGCAGCCAGGTGGACAGCAGAGGGAAAGTGCAGCCAGGTGGAGAGCAGAGGGGAAGTGCAGCCAGGTGGAGAGCAGAGGGGAAGTGCAGCCAGGTGGACAGCAGAGGAGGGGGTGCAGCCAGGTGGACAGCAGAGGAGGGGGTGCAGCCAGGTGGACAGCAGAGGAGGGGGTGCAGCCAGGTGGAGAGCAGAGGGGAGGTGCAGCCAGGTGGAGAGCAGAGGGGAAGTGCAGCCAGGTGGAGAGCAGAGGGGAAGTGTAGCCAGGTGGAGAGCAGAGGGGAAGTGCAGCCAGGTGGACAGCAGAGGAGGGGGTGCAGCCAGGTGGACAGCAGAGGAGGGGGTGCAGTCAGGTGGACAGCAGAGGAGGGGGTGCAGCCAGGTGGAGAGCAGAGGGGAGGTGCAGCCAGGTGGAGAGCAGAGGGGAAGTGCAGCCAGGTGGAGAGCAGAGGGGAAGTGCAGCCAGGTGGAGAGCAGAGGGGAAGTGCAGCCAGGTGGAGAGCAGAGGGGAAGTGCAGCCAGGTGGAGAGCAGAGGGGAAGTGCAGCCAGGTGGAGAGCAGAGAGGAAGTGCAGCCAGGTGGAGAGCAGAGGGGAGGTGCAGCCAGGTGGAGAGCAGAGGAGGGGGTGCAGCCAGGTGGACAGCAGAGGAGGGGGTGCAGCCAGGTGGACAGCAGAGGAGGGGGTGCAGCCAGGTGGACAGCAGAGGAGGGGTGCAGCCAGGTGGACAGCAGAGGGGGGGGTGCAGCCAGGTGGACAGCAGAGGGGAAGTGCAGCCAGGTGGAGAGCAGAGGGGAAGTGCAGCCAGGTGGAGAGCAGAGGGGGGGTGCAGCCAGGTGGACAGCAGAGGGGGGGTGCAGCCAGGTGGACAGCAGAGGGGGGGTGCAGCCAGGTGGACAGCAGAGGGGGGGTGCAGCCAGGTGGACAGCAGAGGGGGGGTGCAGCCAGGTGGACAGCAGAGGGAAAGTGCAGCCAGGTGGAGAGCAGAGGGAGGGGGGGTGCAGCGTGGTGGAGGGCAGAGGGGAGGTGCAGCCAGGTGGACAGCAGAGGGGAGGTGCAGCCAGGTGGACAGCAGAGGGGGGGGTGCAGCCAGGTGGACAGCAGAGGGGAGGTGCAGCCAGGTGGACAGCAGAAGGGGGGGGTGCAGCCAGGTGGAGAGCAGAGGGGAAGGGCAGCCAGGTGGAGAGCAGAGGGGAAGGGCAGCCAGGTGGAGAGCAGAGGGGAAGGGCAGCCAGGTGGAGAGCAGAGGGGAAGGGCAGCCAGGTGGACAGCAGAAGGGAAGTGCAGCCAGGTGGACAGCAGAGGAGGGGTGCAGCCAGGTGGACAGCAGAGGAGGGGTGCAGCCAGGTGGACAGCAGAGGAGGGGGTGCAGCCAGGTGGACAGCAGAGGAGGGGGTGCAGCCAGGTGGACAGCAGAGGAGGGGGTGCAGCCAGGTGGACAGCAGAGGAGGGGGTGCAGCCAGGTGGACAGCAGAGGAGGGGGTGCAGCCAGGTGGACAGCAGAGGAGGGGGTGCAGCCAGGTGGACAGCAGAGGAGGGGTGCAGCCAGGTGGACAGCAGAGGAGGGGTGCAGCCAGGTGGACAGCAGAGGGGAAGGGCAGCCAGGTGGACAGCAGAGGGGAAGTGCAGCCAGGTGGACAGCAGAGGGGAAGTGCAGCCAGGTGGACAGCAGAGGGGAAGTGCAGCCAGGTGGACAGCAGAGGGGAAGTGCAGCCAGGTGGACAGCAGAGGGGAAGTGCAGCCAGGTGGACAGCAGAGGAGGGGGTGCAGCCAGGTGGACAGAAGAAGGAAAGTGCAGCCAGGTGGAGAGCAGACGGAGGGGGGGGGGTGCAGCCAGGTGGACAGAAGAGGGAAAGTGCAGCCAGGTGGAGAGCAGAGGGGAGGTGCAGCCAGGTGGACAGAAGAGGGAAAGTGCAGCCAGGTGGAGAGCAGAGGGAGGGGGGGTGCAGCCAGGTGGACAGAAGAGGGAAAGTGCAGCCAGGTGGAGAGCAGAGGGAGGGGGGGGGTGCAGCCAGGTGGACAGAAGAGGGAAAGTGCAGCCAGGTGGAGAGCAGAGGGAGGGGGGGGTGCAGCCAGGTGGACAGAAGAGGGAAAGTGCAGCCAGGTGGAGAGCAGAGGGAGGGGGGGTGCAGCCAGGTGGACAGAAGAGCAGAGGAGGGGGTGCAGCCAGGTGGACAGAAGAGGGAAAGTGCAGCCAGGTGGAGAGCAGAGGGAGGGGGGGTGCAGCCAGGTGGACAGAAGAGGGAAAGTGCAGCCAGGTGGAGAGCAGAGGGAGGGGGGGGGGGCAGCCAGGTGGACAGAAGAGGGAAAGTGCAGCCAGGTGGAGAGCAGAGGGAGGGTGGAGGGAGAATATAGCAAAGTGGACAGCTAGGTGGATGGATGCAGCCAAGTGGAGGGGGTCACACACCAGTGATAAGATCATCCCCAGCGCTTCCCCCACCACCTGACAAGTTCCTACCTTGGAGCACTTCTTTCCATCTCCCTCCACATGTCACAGGCTGGGTAAGCTGCAGGATCAGCTTTGCTTTGGGCTCCACACTCCTCTAGGACAAGTGGCTTCGGCCCAGCGTGTGGCCAGTCTAGGCCTGGGTGGATCCATTCTGAGTGTCTATGCCCTGCTCCTCCAATGGTTGCACATCACCCAGAGAGGGAGGCGGGGCGGGCAGAGAGCTGACACCCACGGCTGCTGCTGCCTGCTGGACATCAGCATGGTCACCTCTGGCTTAGTGCAGCGAAGGGGACGATCTGTCTGCTTCTTCTCCCTGCCTAGTCACTCTGCAGCCAGCCATATAGAGCCCTTCCGCTACACTCTGCATCAGTCACCATCGGCTGAGGAGGAACCGATCTTCTGTAGAAGACCCAGCAGCTGTGGCAGCGCTCCCTGGCGGCAGTGCGCTCTAGGCGGCTGCTTAGTTCGCCTAGTGGGAGCGCCGGCCCTGGGCGGGTGGTAAGAAATTGTTTGTGGGCAATGGCTGGTGTAGGCACTGCAATCATCAGGGCACCATGGCTGCAGAGAGGCAATGGCAGCAAGAGACTCGGGGCTATGGGCCTCAGATTTGTGTAGTACTAATGCAGTGTACTGTGATGTAATATGAAGCTAAGAACAAGAACACGGGACATTGACCTCAAACCAGCAGGAGGAAAGTTCAAAACGTAGAAAGTATTATTTTATTGAATGCTTGGAATAGACTTCCAGCAAAGTTGATTCCAACATGCTTGGGTCAAACTTAGATCTATAAAAAATACATAGAAAAATGTTGGGCAGACTCAATGAGCCCCTTGGTCTGTCCTACATTTAATAGAGAAGCACAGAGACCCAGGGCCAGATCCTCAAAAGAGATACGCAGACTTAACTGCTGTTCAGTCTGTGTCTAACTTTGGAAACGATCCTCAAAAGGCTTTTTCCAAAGTTAGGCAGAAGATCCGGCATGTGTAATTGAATTACACTGCCGAATCTTAGGATGCAGTACCGCATCCGCCGCTGGGGGCATTTCGAGTCGAAATGCCGTTTCTAGTATGCAAATTAGCACTTAAGGCCATCCACAAAGCTTCCCAGCTTCGTTTTTTCGCCGTAAGTTTTATTTTGCAAGTGTAAAACTAGGGCTGATGTTACAAAGTGTAAACTAGTCACACCATGTAAAAGCCCATTCCAGCGACGGCATTTGGTATGCATTCCCGAGGGAGAACTCCACGGCAATTTGTAAAAACAAAACCGGCATGGGTTCCCCCCCAGGAGCATACCAGGCCCTTAGGTCTGGTATGGGTTGTAAGGAGACCCCCCTACGCCGAAAAATCTACGTAGGGGGTCCCCCTACAATCCATACCAGACCCGTATCCAAAGCACGTTACCCGGCCGGTCAGGAAAGGAGTGGGGACGAGCGAGCGCCCCCCCCCTCCTGAGCCGTGCCAGGCCGCATGCCCTCAACATGGGGGGGTTGGGTGCTCTGGGGCAGGGGGGCGCACTGCGGGCCCCCCCACCCCAGAGCACCCTGTCCCCATGTTGATGAGGACAGGACCTCTTCCCGACAACCCTTGCCGTTGGTTGTCGGGGTCTGCGGGCGGGGTGCTTATAGGAATCTGGGAGTCCCCTCAAATAAGGGGGCCCCCAGATACCGGCCCCCCACCCTAAGTGAATGGATATGGGGTACATCGTACCCCTATCCATTCACCTGTAGGCAAAAAGTTAAAGTTAGTAAACACACAACACAAGGGTTTTTAAAATAATTTATTATTCTGCTCCGGATGCCCCCCCTGTCTTCTTTATTAGCTCTATTAGCAGGGGGGGCTTCTTCTTCCACTCTCCGGGGGGGGTTTCTTCTTCCGCTCTCCGGGGGGGGGCTTCTCCGCTCTCCGGGGGTCTTCTTCCATCTTCTCCCCTCTTCCGCTGTTGACTCGGCGAACCCCGGTTCTTCTGCAGATGTCCGGTGCCTTCTTCTTCAGCGCTGGCTGCCTGCTATCTTTGTGTGTTAGCTCAATTTCTAACAGGCAGCCGGCGCGGTCTTCTGTGACGTCAGGGTCTTCTCTTCTGTTCTTCTCCCCTCTTCCGATGTTGCCTCGTCGCATCTTGTCGCTGTAATGATGGAAGCGCGCCTTGCATCCCATTTATATAGGCATCACCGTCCCATCATGCTCCGGCAGGTACCCACGTGGTGGGTGCACGTGGGTAGGCACCCACCACGTGGGTACCTGCCGGAGCATGATGGGACGAGGCACCCACCACGTGGGTACCTGCCGGAGCATGATGGGACGGTGATGCCTATATAAA